>NC_142608.1:36568745-37168745 GCF_041222555.1 Hakea prostrata
AGATCTTAGATGCGCGCCGGAGACAACAAAGCCTCCACTAAGGGAACAGAAGGCTCCCGAGCAAAAGCGAAGCCAAAGAAGAATGTTCGCGATCGGGTTGGAAAACCTCGGGCTTGGCGGCAGAGATCTCCCGTAAAAGTGAGTATATTCCATTGAATGCTCCTCGGGCTGATATTCGAATATCATCAAAAGGCGAAATATTTTGAAGTGGCCACCTAAAATTCCTTTGAAGCCCGGAGAGCAGCGGGATCGAGAAAAATATTGCCGATTCCACAAGGACTATGGTCATTATACAAATGACTGTCGTCATCTAAAAGCAAATATTGAGAGATTAATATCTCGGGGACATTTGTCCAATTTTGTTAGCGAAAGAAGGGAGGAGCCACATGAGCCACGCGAGGCTGCTCCTAAAAGGGATCGTTCGGTTAGTTCAGGAACAATCAAAGGAGGCTCCGAAGTCTAAGAAAGGCAAGGAGCTGATTGATGCTACTCGATCACCAATCCTTACAATTTTCGGAGGTCTAGAACCCGAATCACTCCGGAGTTTAAAGACAAAATCTAAATTTTTCAGAACCGGAGAGACACAGAAGCGGAAGAGGCCAAACGGTGAAGATTCTATCACCTTTGGCGAGGAGGATGAAAGAGGAGTTTGTCTACCTCACGATGATGCCATAGCCATCAAGGTAGATATTGCGCGCCGAGAAGTGCATAGAGTTTTGGTTGATACAGGGTTCCGCAGTGACCTAATTTCTTATGAAGTATATCAAAAGCTGAGGGTGGATGAGGACTTGATGGAGCCATCATCCACGCATTTACATGGCTTTGCATGATCATCTGCGATAGCGGAAGGATCTGTCCGATTGGACTTATCTATTGGAAGTTTCCCAAGGAGACGACCGTCCGAATCAATTTTTTGGTGGTTCGGGAACTGCCAACTTTTAATGTTATCCTTGGGCGACCATCTTTGTCCAAGATAGGTGCTATTGTTTCGACGAAACACCTGAAGATAAAATTCCCGACTGACATGGGAATTGGTCAAGTTTCCTCTGACCAGAGGATCTCTTGGCAATGTTATGTTGCCTATTTAAAAGACAAGGAAGGCCCGAGGAAGGTGACTGCCATACCTATAGAAATTCGAGATGATCGGGAAGAAGCAGAAATGTAAAGGCCCGAGCCAGTGGAAAAACTGGAGCAAATCCAACTGTGTACCGAGGATGAGAAAAAGATTACTTATATCGGGTCTGAGCAGCTGGAGGAATTCAAGGATGAGCTGAAGTTTTTTCTTCAACAGAATAGTGACGTATTCGCATGGTCTGCCGAAGACATGCCTGGAATTGATCGGGCTGTCGCAGAGCACAAACTCTGGATAGATTCGAAGGTGAAACAAGTTATCCAGAAAAGGAGAAATTTCTCCATTGAAAAATACGAGGCCGTTCGGGGCAAAGTTGAAAAACTGAAGAATTCTGGTTTCATAGAACCAATTGAATGCCCAACTTGGTTAGCCAATGTGGTAATGGTCAAGAAGGCAAATGGGAAGTGGAGGATGTGTACAGACTATACAGACCTCAACAAGGCTTGCCCCAAAGATTGCTATTCGTTGCCTCGGATTGACCTCTTGATAGATGCGATCGCAGGATATGAAACTCTAAGTTTCATGGATGCCTACTCGAGGTATAATCGGATCCTTATGAATAAGGAAGATGAGAAGTTCACGGCTTTCATGACTGATCGTGAAAGCTACTATTACAAAGTCATGTCATTTGGCTTGAAAAATGCAGGAGCTACATATCAGAGGGCCGTCAACAAGATTTTCTAGGACTTAATTGGGAAGAGTGTTGAAGCTTATGTTGATGACATGCTAGTAAAGAGCTTTACAAAAGCAAATCATATTGCAGATTTAAGCGAGGTATTCTCGATCTTCGAAAGTATCAAATGAAGCTGAATCCAGAAAAAGTGCGCCTTTAGAGTTTCTTCGAGCAAATTTTTGGGCTTCATGGTGTCACGAGAGGGGTATTGAGGCTAATCCTGCCAAAATACAAGCTCGATTGACATGGAGGGTCCCAAAACTGTTCGTGATGTGCGGTGTTTAACGGGGAGAATTACCGCTTTGAATTGTTTCATCTCCAAGTCCGGAGAGAAGTGTTTACCATTCTTCAAAGCACTCAAAGATTTAAGGAGCAGCAAGGAAGCAAAGTGGATGAAGAATGCCGAGAAAGCTTTCGAGGAGTTAAAGGAGGCACTTGGGACAACCACCACTTTTGTCTCGACCAGAGAAGAGGGAAATCTTACAGCTATATCTAGCGGCGTCCCTTTCAGCGGTCAGTGCAGTACTTGTTCGTGAGAAAGATAAGAAACAGTGGCCAATTTACTATGTGAGTCACGTATTACTTGATGCAGAGACACGATATTCGCAGATTGAGAAGCAAGCTTTGGCTCTCATGATAGCCGCCAGGAAGCTACGACCATACTTTTAGGCTCATCCAATAGAGGTATTTACAACTTTCCCTCTTAGTAAAGTTCTTAATAAACCTGATTTGTCTGGAAGGATGGTGGCCTGGTCGGTCGAACTCAGTGAGTTCCAAGTGAGCTTTAAGCCCAGAACGACAATCAAAGCCCAGGCGTTAGCTGATTTTGTAGTAGAAACTACTGCACCGGTGGAGACCACTATTGAAGATCCCATTATACCAACCATTTGGGAGGTATATGTGGATGGCTCAAGTAATAAGGATGGAGCAGGAGCTTGAATTCTATTGAAAAGTTCAGCAGGATTTATCATTCGATATGCTTTGAGATTTGCATTTGAAGCTAGTAATAACGAAGTAGAATATGATGCCCTGATAACTGGACTTCGGTTGTCAAAAGCATTGTCCATTGCAGATGTTACTATTTACAGTGACTCTCAACTTATAGTCAACCAAGTCCAGGGGGAGTATGGTATTAAAGAGCCTCGCTTGCAGGAATATCAAGAGATTGTGCAGGCATTTCAAAAGCAATTTCGGAATTTGAAAATATCTCAGATTCCGAGAACTGAAAATACAGTGGCAGATGAGCTATCCCGATTAGCCAATGCCAAAGAAAAAAAATCTAGACCCTTCGGTCTACATTGAAGAGATAACATTTCCGAGTTATCATGAGAAAGAAATTTCCTATATTGAAGCAGAGCGTTGCTGGATGGATCCGATAGTCGAATATCTGAGAGATGACAAACTACCCGAGGATCCGAAAGAGGCAAGATTGATCAAGATACAATCAGCAAGATTTGTCATTCAGAATGGAAGACTGTATAAAAGATCTTATTCTGGACCCCTTATGAGATGTATAGGTCCTGAAGGAGCAAAATCAGCTTTGGCTGAAGTTCATGAAGGAATTTGTGGGGCTCACATGGGTGGACGAGCCCTGGCACACAAAATTCTAAGACTTGGTTTATATTGGCCTAAGATCCAAGAGGTTGCTATGGAGTATGTTCGTCAATGTAGCAATTGTCAAATTCATGCTACGGTATCGAAATGCCCAGCGGAAATCATGACTTCAATTCTAGATCCCATCCCCTTTGCGATGTGGGGAATTGATATCATGGGCAAATTCACCAAGGCATCGGGCGGACGGGAATATCTGATAGTAGCAATTGATTACTTCACAAAATGGGTTGAAGCCAGTGCCCTGGCAACAATCACTGAGAAAAAGGTGGAGAAATTCGTGCTTGAGTCAATCATATATCGCTTTGGGATTCCAAAGATTTTCGTTACTGACCATGGTACTCAGTTCGACTGTCCACAATTTGAGCAATTTTGTGGAACTTATATGATCGAGCATCCTATGTCCTCAGTGGCATACCCCCAGAGCAATGGACAGGTAGAAGTTACTAACCGAACGCTGCTGGAAGGGATAAAGAGAAGACTTGAAGCTGACAAGGCTTTATGGGTCGAAGAACTTCATAATGTACTGTGGGCTTATAGAACTACAGTTCGAACACCCACAGGAGAAACTCCATTCAGGTTAGCATATGGGTCCGAAGCGTTGGCACCTGTGGAGATAATGGTGGGGACATTACGGGATCGAGAGTTCGAGGAAAAAGCAAACGAGCAAGGACTGCTTGATAGTCTTGATTTGTTGGACGAAGTTCGGGCAAAGGCAATAGCACGAACTCAACATTATCAAAGAAGGATAGCGTCACATTACAATACCCGAGTAAAGAATCGTCGTTACTTAGCAGGAGATTTGGTGTTGAGAAACACCTTAACTTCAGACCCACGCCACCAAAGAAAATTGGACCCTTCCTAGGAAGGACCTTATATGGTTGTAAAACCAGTCGGTTCAGGAGCTTACAGGCTGAAGAACATCAACACCCAGAAAGAGTTGGATTGTTTATGGAATGCCAGGCATCTCAAATTTTTTTATCCTTGATGATGATTTCAATTTTGTTCGTGATGTAACCATTTTCAACTCAATCAATGCAATTATTGGCTTTCAACAAATTATCTTTTGATTGGGGGGCATCATACACCACATTCAAGAACAAGATCCGACTATAAGGCATCGGTTTAAAACCTGAGTGAGTTCCTTCAAGACTTATTGTATTTCTCCGAAAATCCTTAAGTAAAGGCATCGGTTTAAAACCCGAGTGAGTTCCTTCAAGACTTATTGTATTTCTCCGAAAATCCTTAAGTAAAGGCATCGGTTTAAAACCCGAGTGAGCTCCTTCAAGACTTATTGTATTTCTCCAGAAATCCTTAAGTAAAGGCATTGGTTTAAAACCCGAGTGAGTTCCTTCAATGACTTATTGAATTTCTCCAGAAATCTTTAAGTAAAGGCATTGTTCTAAACAACTAAGACCTAGTGCAACAACGATTCAAGTGACTAGCAAAGTTCAGGATGAAGTTAATTTCTTATTTCTTCAAAAGACCGAAAGAGGCCAATCTTTACATCAAACATGAGATTACAAGAGTTGGATACAATCTTCGGTCAGAAAAGAAAGTCATCATCGGTGATAATTAAGAAGTCATACAAGATCAGCACAACTTTGCTAGAACAAACACATGAGTCAAGCATCGGTATGGATTCAAGAAAAAGAAGAGGAGAAATGAGGATTACAAAAAGCATTTCAGTATGTATAAAATCCTCTGCAATTTCATACTCTTTGTCCAGCTTGTCCAGAAGAAGTATGGTCCTCGACCAAACTTGCATTCAAGGCGAGCTCTTCATAATTGAATCCTTCCAGGGGAGAATAAACAGGAGAATCTTCTAGGTAATGCATAATATCCTGATCAGCAGGCGGAGGATCAGTCTTATTTTTGGTCCAGTCAGGAGAAGGAAGACCCAGGTTGGTAAACACTTTAGGATGACAAATAGCACTGTAGGGAGTCGTATCAAAATGAGGATCTTTCCTTTGAGGTAATGCTTTTGAGGTAACGCTTCAGATCCTTTGGCTCCTGACTTTCCAACCCCTTGCTCCAGTTGCTGGGTCTTCTCCCTAGCATCATCCAAGTCTGACCGAAGACGCTTGATCACCGAATTCTTTTCTCTTGCAACCTCCCAAGCTAATTTCCTAAGGCGAGCAATCTTAGCGTCTTTAGCTTCAGAGATTTTCCAAAGCCTGGAAACTTCATTGCTCAACCCTCTGAGCCTAGAGGCTGCTTCCACTTGGTTGTGGAAGTTACCAGTAAGACTCCTGCAAACAACTTCCGAGTTAAACAGGAGCAGAAGAGTAACCTTCAGAATCAAAAGATAATGAAGAAAGACTTACATCACCATTGACTTCATAAAGACCTCGTCTGGAAGTTTGGAAAGAACTGCGATCTTAGAAGTCATTCGAGCAGCAGTACACCATTCCAACGCTTTGTCAAACTCGTTTGACACTAATTCAGGCGAAGGATGAGAAGGATGAGCTACATCAAGAGAAGGATGAGCTGCATCACTTGCCAACCGACGACGCTTCCTAGTGGCAAAATCCTCCGACTCCAAAGAAGGAGAGGCAGAGGATGCCAAACAAGCTCTAGAGTTGGAAATAGAAGCAGCACCTGTTGGGACCACACCTTCATCAGATGCCAACATAGTTGCCTCAGATGCCCGAAGGGTCTCCTTCGGGGATGCACGAACGGTCTCTGCAGCAGGGGCATCAGTAGCGCCATCAGCGACGCCATCAACAACGGAGTGATCAAGATCTTCCTGGGAAGAACGAGCGATCACTTCAGGCAGAAGAGACGTAGGGGTGACATCAGTAGAAGCTATGAGAATCTGACTTGAAGATTCACCAACAACAGTCGCCTTACGTTTAGAGGATTCACCAGATGAAACCACCTCACTGGTCCTAACCGCCGCCGATGGAACGATTTTCTTACAAGATTTCGCTCTGATAAAGTTCGGATCGATTCTGGGAGCCACCGTGTACACAGAAAGAGCTATATCAGTACAAAAAACCCAACAACACAAAAAATGAAGGAAAACCCTAGTTCTCTGTCAGATATGAATTACTCAGAATACCCATTAAATAAACCCCAAGTATTACTACTGTGAAGTTTACTCAGGGGGTAGGAGAAGAGATTGGTGATAGCAAAAAGCTCACTTGTTCAGAAGCTGATAGAGTTATTGTTGGAAGTACGAGGAATATGGAAGTAAGCAGGAGGACGGAATGTCGCTTTTGCAAATCTAACTTGCAGATAGCAGGATAGAAGGAGAGTACCCTTGAAGGCTTTAAATAGCCTCAGGTATTAAGACGACGGTTGAGAGCCAAAGGCAACCAATGGCCCAGATCGAAAAAACGCTTCGAAATCTTCAACAAGCAAGATCAACGGTCAAAAGGAGGCCACGTGGAAATGAGCACCTGATACGAGAATACCTCCAACCGTCGCACCGCCATTGGGATAATGGATGTATTACCAATTCATTGGAACCAGTGAATGGTATACCAAAGCAAGAAAACGTTTGGACTTCGCAAGTAGCAGAAGGGAAACGTGTAGACTTTGCAATAAATGAAGGAGTAAGGAAGAATAAAGGCTAAGGCATTTTTCCAAAACATCTCTTCATGGTATCTTTACAAGATTATTATTTGTCGAGGAATGTGAAGTTAAGTGATAAGTTTTATCATTTATATTTTGATATTCAAGACAAGCTTTCGATAGGAGACGAGGAAATATTACGGCAAACATGGAAGAAGTATCTATTCATTAACAAGGAGGGTCAATCTTTACGGAAAAAAAAAAAAAAAGAATAACTCCCTAAGCCTCTTCCTCATTGTTGCCCGAGGAGTCCTATACAAGAGAGCCTTTCGCAGGATCCTGAGAAGAGCCTTCCTCAGGATTGTCGTTGTTGGAGTCCTCTACAGCAGCATTCTGTGACTCGGCCTGTGACTTTTCCTCTTGGAGTGGCGGTTCATCAGCAAGATATTCCTCATATTCTGGGTCAGCTGGAAAAGGATCATCCTCTTCCCGAGCCCAGTCAGGGAGATCCATGTTTAACTTCCCCAAGACCTCTCTATGACACACCTCACGAAAGAGAGTGGTATCGAAGGAAGGGATGGATTGAAGAATTTTTTCCCAAACGTCATTTTGCCCCAAACGGTAAGCTTGGATGTTGAAGGCACCCAGCAGTTTGGAGAAAGGTACGCTGTTCAGGTACTTCCGAACACAATCCTTTCGAAGCTCCGGCTTGATATGCTCGGGCTTGCTAGGAATCGCCAACTTCAAGTATCCTTCGTTCTCTGCACACTTTAACTCAAGTCTGTCACCAAACAATGTGGCAGCTGCTTTCTGCTTCTTAGCCTCGCACTCGGCAGCAACAACGCGAGCCGTTGAAGAGTCGAGGGCCTCCTTTAGGGAGTTCATTTCCTCGTCATGTTTTCTCTGCAGCTCCTTGGCAGCTGCCGTCAGCCAGTCTATCTCATAATTGGCTTTGGCCAAATTCTCTTCACAGGTCTGCAGCAAGGAGCCGTTGCGGCCAACCCGGCTCAATGCTTCCATGTGCTGATAAAAGCTCAACACAGCATTCCTGGGGAAGAGGAGATTATCAGAAGAAGTCATAAGAGATTATGAAAAAATGAACAATCGGAAGACCGGTACCTTGTGGACTGACTAACAAGGACATCATCATCCAGGGCTTCAAATTCCCGATGATTAGAAGGTATAAGACTGAGGGAGCTCCATTCTGCAGCTTTCCCAGGGTCTTGTGTCACCCTATCAGTCAGCTTTAATGTCCACTGAGGGGTGAAGACCTCCTCACAATCTTCGGAATTTTTGGATTTTTTATGGGAGGAAGCATCAACTATATCGTGCTTCCTTTTGGTTCGAGCGGAGGAGGAGACATTTGACCTCTCCACCATCGGTTTCTTCCCTTTACCCGAAGCATCAACCACGTGCCTGATGTTCCTGATACCCTTGTAAGAAGGGTCGGGAGAGGGAACAAAAGCTTCTTGATCAGTGGTTAAGGCTCTGGGCGACCGTTGCTCAACTGTCACAACGGCCCTAGCGGCCTTCACCCACAGGTTCTCAAGGTTCATTCTTGGAGGCACTGCAAAGAAGAGCAAGAGTCAGGATTATGAAAAGATATATCACTTTAGTAAATTTGAAGGATGATGGTTAGAAGCTCACAATGAGCCAAGCCCCAGTACTGAAGGATGGGGTTATACTCCACCTCAAGTCCATGTCTCCTGATACCATGGAATTGATTTGATCTTCCTGATGGCCGCCTCGTCTTTTTTGGATAAGGGAAGGCCCCGGTTACTTTTAGAATAGGAAGTACACTGTTTCCAGACGGTCGGGAAGTTGAGATCTGATTGAGGCGCTTGACAGAAAAAGTATCATTCGTGCCATCTTTTGTGGTTGGAAGGGCAAGTTCCTTTGGCAAGAATGATGCCCCTCCAATCAAGTTCAGCCTTATTGCGTTTGGAAAGAAAAACCCACCCACGAGGATGGGAGATAGAAAGAAGATGAAAGTGCACAAAAAGAGAAAGAGATGGCGTAACGCCAAGTTCAAAACACAAACCCAAGAAGCCGACGATGAGACGCCAGCTATTGGGAAGGAGCATTCCAGGGCAAATGTCCCAGTGATTCAGAATGGCTGAAAACAAAGGATTGAAAAAAGGAAAGCGAACCCAGCTTTCCAGTGCATCTATGTACAGGGAAAACTCGCCCGGAAGGGTCGAATCAACCCTCTCATCAGAATGGGGAGCCCTAATATGATAAGAAGAAGGAAAATCAAAATCCTGGATTGCTGAAAGAAGGGTTTCCTCCTTGAAAGTGAAGGGGACAGAGCCAGGTCCGCCATTAGACCTGGAGGTTTGTTTTGACTGCCTAGAAGACTCGACAATCACCCTAGGAGTTTTGGAAGACCCAGACTCAGGGGAGGAAGAAGTTTCGGCTTTTCTTTCTAAACTTTTTTGGGAAACTTCAGCAAATTCGCGCATGAGGACAGTTAGGGTTTTGTTATCACTATCCGACTGCTCGGAAGGAAGGGAAGCAAAAGCTTCGTTACCACTACTATTACTGACACTGGGTACCAGAGAAACCCTATTATCCGCCATTACTAGTTTCAGTAAGGTACAAAAAAAAAAAGACTGGAGATAGGAAGTTTAAACTTTGCAAAAAGATCAGTAAACTTACTAATTCAGTGAAGCAAAGGCTCGAGAGCGAGAAGGCGTGAAGCAGATGATGAAGGTTCAAATTCCAGACAAGAAGAATGAAACCTACGAAGACAACGAACCACTTTTAAAACACCCGCACGAGTGTTCGGGGATCTAAACGATTGAGATTGATTCAGCATCAATGGTCAAGATTAGAAGACGTTTTGAAAGTTTGAACTCACGAATCCAAAGCAGGCGTTCGGAAACCGTCGCTTGGGTTACGTGAGCTACGATAGATCGACTGCAAAGAGACGTGTGGCATTGCTCTCACAACGCTCGAGGAAAAGTGACCACCGCATTAAATGTGATATGACATTTAATGGGATACGCAGAGACTATTGCCTGACGAAGAACCCAGTTAAAAACCAAGCCCTCGAGATCAACCGAACGCTTGGTCTGGGGGGCTAGTGATACGGAGGAAATATGATCAAACCGGGTTCATACTCGGTTTGACCCTCGACCCCGGTCGAGACAGAGGGAATCAACTCGCTTCCAAGTGAACTGGATCCAGAATATAGCTTGCTGAGGAAGAAAACTAAATCAGTTACAAGCACACCCTAATCCGACTTATGGATTAGGTTAATTACCCTAATGACGGCAGGCACAAATTGGCGGCTGTCACTTATCATTATCGAACGGATAATCATCGGATAACCTGGAGGTTATCTCAGGAGTCCTCTACTAGTTCAAACTAGTAGAAGTCTATCGTTCAATGGATCTAACTGTTAAGATCCAAAGACTACCCGAAGAAGGCTCCAATGCATCCAACGAAGGAGATTCGAAGGTACACTCTATATAAACCTTACTTGCCTACGAGGTGAGGGGGACTCAGATCCACATACACACTGGTAGACGTAAACTATCAGAGGCTTACAATCTAGATCACTTTTCCCGATTTTTCCTTAGCTCTGTACTTCTAGCAGAGCCATTTGTGATTAAGTTCATCAACTGACTTAGCCTTCGGAGGTGGACTCCCGACCCCTGCGGTCGGGCCACGTCTGACGCTTTCGTTTTGCAGGTCATCACAAGGAGATCTAAGGGCTGAGCAGATTTTGGACGCATCAAATACAATGTTGAAAAAAAATTAGTTCAGTAACTAAATTTTAGAAAAAATAATAATAAATAAATCAATTGGTTCATGGCTTCGTGCTTTTGGTTTTCCAAGGTTTTCTAAAAGGAATGCTAGAGAGAGAGTAAATACCTGACAATTGTGGAGATGATTTAGGAAAACTCTAAGTCTATTAGGTTTTCCAAAGTTTTCCCTAACTACTTAAGCTGTTTGTGAGAAATGTGAAAGAAGAGAGAGAAACACAGGGAATAAAAGAAGAGAATCGGGAGAGAATAAATAGGAATGAAAATATGAGAGAATAAATTGAGAGAAATTTATGGATCGCGAGTTAGTTTATAATTATGATGGAACATCTTAAAAGTAGGGGTTTAATGGTAACCATTGAATAATGATTAATAATGATATAATCTTTATGTTAAAAATTTATTTTTGATATGGGAGGGGTGGAGAGGGGCAAATAGCTATATTTCACATGTGGAGTAGTGAGAAAAATAAGGAAAAAAAATAAAGAAAGTGATCAAATTTAAAAGGGGGGGGGGGGGGGGGGGGGGGAAGCATCCCAGGCCCTTATGTGGCTCTACTCTATTTATATAGGGTTTTGTTGGGTCGAACTTATCATTTGTATTGGATTTAGATGTCCGTCTAATTCATTTCAGCCTAATTTGGCCCAAGTTTATTATGTAATCGAACTTTTGGTTTATTTAGTTTAACTAGTTCATATACAATAGAGAATTTTCAGAGTGACCCCTTGAATAATTAGCAAAAAGCATGCCAAATTGACAATGACCCTCAAATGTCTCTTAAATTTGCAAAATGGTGAACTCCATTAGCGAATCTATTAGGGCCTGTTTGGTTATGTGAATCCAGCCATTTGAAATGAAATGAGATTTCAAATCTATGGATTTCAAATCTATGGACTCATGAATGAAAAAATTAACCGTTTGGTTACTTGAATCTGGTGAAACGAAATCTGTGGATTCATCCTGAAAATTGTTTGGTTACTTGAATCTGGTGAAATGAAATCTGTGGATTCATCCTAAAAAACTGTTTGGTTATCCTAAATCTGTGGATTTGAAATCTATAGATTCACCTTGAAAAACTGTTTGGTTATTTGAGTCCATGAATTTCAAAATGGATAATTATCATTTGGATGAGGTTTGGTCTAAGTCACTTTTAGTTCACTTTAAGTTTTCTTTTGCATTCCCCTCTGGTTTCAAGAAATTATTAAATAAGGACAAAGCTTAACAAAAACCATTAGTCTAATAATTTTTGTGACAAAAATATCCTTGTTTTTTTTTTCGATTATAAGGGGGTTATCTTGCTTTTTGTTGAACTTTACGTCAAAATTGGTTGACTTAGACAGATGCAAGTGCACAAATATAAATCCTAGTCAACTAATTGTAATCTAATATTATTCCTTCTTTGGAACTGCAATGCCAAGTCCTAATAACTAAGCATCAGTATCCAGTCACTTAATGCCTTAGCTATACATATGTTGCCCTCAAGTCTTCTCCACCAAGAATAATATCCGATGAATTCTGAAATCCTTTCCTTATAAGACAATGTACTTCTATATAAGGATAAAAGGATTGAGAGTTGAGAGTTTAGATTCAACGTGGTGTTTGATGACCCAAAAAAGAAAATTTGAAATATGATCAATTGCATCAGTCTTCATCATTTGATTCAAGATGTTGATTTAGTTCTCTGTTTCCAAATATTATATTAGGTCATAAATAGTTCAATTAAAAACTATGAAAATTGTATCCAATTTGAAAAAATAAAGGGTAAACCTGATCAATCAAATTACCCAGTAACTGATCCAGTTGTATAAAAAAATAAATATATATTAATTTTGAGAAACATGATCACTTACATCTAGCTAAACTTCTTATTGTACATAGAAACTGGTCAATGGCCCATCCACGAACATGTAAGAACTGTTTAAACTTCAAATCTTGAAAGTGAAAGTAGTATCTACTGTCAACTTAGTCTGAACAGTGAGTAGTCTTGTTTCTCCAACTTTGGTTGTTAGTTTATTATCTAGTTTTCAGAGGAACAGTCTTGGTTCAACCCATCAACTGGATTCAGTCCAATTTGAGTTCCACGAATCTGTTTCTTAGTCTGAGATGATTGAAGTCATGATGAGTCTCTATCAATAAATAGCTCAATCTTATGGATGTTACTGCTAAACACCCGAGGAAAGGAAAAAATACAAAGGATAGAGTGGGAACAAAGCCCAAAGCTATACAAGAAAGATATGGACAAGGAAGAAACTAAAGGAAAAGCTATTACCATCGCAGCTAGCACCATTAGCCACCCAGAAAAGGTAAGACCCTTCTTGGAGGCTGGCACAAGACCCAAGGGATTACAACTTTGACAGATTTCATCACTGTAAATTCAAATGGGGCTAATGAACAAAGATTATTGTGGACACAAAATGAACTCTTCCGCCATATCCCAAAAGTCATCGATATCAAACATTATGATATTAAGTTTACATGTATGATACCGACTCACCAACTGGAAATACTACATCATACCCAACATGTAAATAAACAGAAAAACATGCACTTCAGATACACACAGGATAAGAAGAACAGAAGGAGACAACCCTCACATTGGGACCATCTCTGCACTTCCCCATGCACTTGCATTCAACAACCGCTCCTTCCACACCAACCCTTCTCTCCAATTCCTCTAGCAATGCTACAGATCCCATTTTCTTGCACTTACCTCCCATGCAAACCTCAATCCTCTCTGCTGTTGATGCCTCGGCAGCTACAGTACTTCCTTCACCCCTACTGTTACCATTCAGTAATTTGATTCTTGGAGAAGATACAATAAGCTGCATAAAGTAAGTATAGTGGGATGAAGTGGTTGCTGTCCCTCGGATTCTTTTTAAACCACAAAGCACCAAAATTAAGCAAAGACATGGGAATTGAAGTATACAAGAGTTAAGACTTGAAAAATGCAAGTGCTCTCCATGGGCATTTGTTTTTTCACTTTTCATAAAGTGAATGGGTTTTTGGCTGGACTCCTTTCTGATCAAGTACTCCATAAACAACAAAATCAAATAAGTTAAGAGAGTTACCTTCTCAAAATAAAATTTTGACTGTAAGGTCAGACTTCCCCAAGAAAAATCTATAAAAATAGAAGTCACAATCTTGAAGTTCAGGAAAGATACAACTTACAAGTAATGGAAGTCATGTTCAACTCCATCATTTGTTGCCTATAATAAAGAACAAGTACCTCAAATAATGCCACAGCTGAAACAGCAACCAAGTCTGTGTGCTTAAAGAGAAGAGAACAGTAGCAAACCTTAACTAATGCAGAAGAAAGCAGAATCCAGTAGCTACAGGTGCTATAGATTATAAGGATTACTGCTTTAAAATAAAGCAAGCTACTCAAGTAAATTATACACCCAAAACATGACATGTAGGAAACACATCTACTACAATATATGTTAGCAAATTATACACATTGTCCAAAAAACGGGTTCATGCAACAGAGAAGTTAAGCACTTCTTATGACAAAAGCCAAAAGAAAAATATCTGGACAAAAGAAAACAAATACATCATAAAGCACCAAGTTAGAACTTAAACAAACTAGTTTATCCAAACAAGTTTCTGGGTACATTTAATCCAGTGGCAACAAGAACCAGCTCATCCAACATTATCAACTTCTCTTCATCATCATAGTCCAAGAAAACTTGGGCTTCAGCTTTGTGGTTGATGAAGTAAGTCTTGGCTGCCATTCTTCGACGAACATCGAGGCTAGGAATTGCTTTGAGTGCTTCTGTAAGCCTTTTTGACATAGTTGGGAGATAATCCGATTCCACAAACATGTCAAAGGCATTAGCCAACTGCTTGAAGGGACTTACTATCTTATCAACCGCAGCCTTGGCCTTCTTCTTCTTACTTGAAGATCCCTTAGCAGCCTCTGATGTTGGTCTACCTCGAGGTGTCAACCTTCGACCACTCGGGGTTGGTTGAGCACTTCCCTCTCCATCGGTCTCTAGTGTCATGTCAGCCAAGTCCTCATCAATGCCTATAGTAGTTGGGTGACCCGCATCTTGACCTGTGGCAATTTCATTGCCAAACCACGTAAGCACCTCATAGTGGATGGGTAGGACTTGCGTGTCCTTCCAAAACCTTTCTTCAGTTTTCTACAAGAAATGTAATACAAACATGTTGATATGTAAATGTATTTCAAAAAACAAGTGTTTCCAATAAAACATATTGACTAAAAATCATAAGGTTCATACCTGAAAGGAAGCCCACATGTGCTCAGGTCCATCGAACCTTGATTCTTCGCCATTCCACCCAAGGCCGCTGCATTTGATGAGGTCCATTAGGGCCTTGATTCTTGCCCTCTACACTCTATAATGGTTCTTAATTTGATCAGCCTCATATGAAGTTTGGAGTGTTACATTAATCGTGTTTGCAATTTCTGCAAACTGAGCTGGCCTAAGACCATTATCTCCTCCTTTCCCAGACCTATGGTGGGTGACCAAAGTCTGCAAAAACAAGTGCGAGTGCGCCTTGGACCACTTGGCTGTATCCCTTCTTCTTGGTTGAGTTGATTGGGATTGTGATTGTGATTCTGCCATCTAACAAACAAAAAAAGAAGCAACATTATGGTAGATTAATAGATCAGTTGTAACAAAACAAATTTGAAATTTACAAGTGCATATTTAAGTTATATGTAGCTATTTATCCAGTATGAACATTATTAAACAGCAAAGTACTGTTTTACTCTCATTAAAAAGAAAGGAACACAATTCACCACACAGTTACCACATATGAGATTGATTAAGAAACTATAATGGATGCATAAGACTACTAATTACAGTCATGTGCTAGTCACATGCAGACTTAAATTGAAGGGACTTACAATGCATGTTGTTCAATGGAGGAACTATGCTAATTAATACAACTTAAACCAGATCTGAAAGGTCCTTAATCAATCTAGCTCTTACCAGTGCCTGCTTTCCTGTTTGATTATTTAAATTGAAGTCATCCATCTAATAAAAAAAGGTGAATAATTTTTTAAGATGTGGTCAAATTACATGAATTAAAATAGATACCCAATATAACTAACATAGGCTGACGTAAGATCACTCTGTTTTGGTTTCCCCCTCGCATTATGACCTTCTAATCTGTATCTTCCATCTCTCACTTAAAATCACCCTTTGACCTTATGCAGATGTTCAGTATGCCAGGGAGATTACCAAGCTGAGGACAACCTCCAAACCCAAAAAGAAAAAAGAAAAGAAAACACCAGTAATAATATCATATTGTTCAAAATTCAAATTTTGTTCACAATGGTTGCTCTCTTTTAATGGCAGCAGTTTTGAATGAGTAATAACTTCAAACAGCAGGCTGATTCTAAACCAAAACAACTTACACTATACTAGTTAAATATGTTAAGCTGATTAGCATCAGGTTCTATCTTGGTTCATCTTAAGCTTGGTTAGCAACAAACAACCAAGCTGCCATAGGAATCACTAGCAGGGTATGTGCAATCAAGCTCGTGATCAGCAAGGCAATATGTTGCTCTATTTTGGGGAGGATGTAATTTACAAGGGAAAAAAAAAACAATGTAGAGGACATGCAATCAATAGTAAATAAATAGTTAGGGCAAACAACAGCTTTCTTTCTTCGTGAAGTTACAGCCAAAACAATCTTCCAAAATGTGCCAAAAAAGCAAACTGAATGCTTATCAAAATAGTCTAAGATACGCCATCAGTAGTAATTCAAAATAGGACACATCATTTAAGAAAGTTCATTCAAATCAACTCCTCCATCCCAATCATCCCACATTGTTTGAGCAAATTGATGACAAAAATGTTCTGGATCAAAGGCAATGTCATCATGAACTTCATGACTGGTAATGGGAGGGTCTTCATCAGATTCTTCATCGGTTTCTGGATCCTCACTTGAATTTGATTCTTCATCCTCCTCATCAGATAATTTTTCATCAGATAATTCTTCCCTCTTCTTCAAAAGTGTTTTGACTAAGTATAAAATTATGTAGAAGAACGCAAGCTAAAACAATCTTCACTTGTACTTTGAAAGGATATTCTGCTTGAACCCTCAAAATCTTGAAACGCCTCTTCAACAAACCAAAGGTTCGTTCAATGACATTTCGCACAGAAGAATGTCTCAGGTTAAACAGTTCTTTCAAATTTTTGGGTGATTCACGACAGTTCCTCCATTCTTTCAAATGGTACCGAGTACATCGATACGGTCTTAAGAAGCCCTTTCAATTAGGGAAGCCAGCATCAACAAGAAAGAACTTCCCTTCAGGCTCTGTTAGTTGACTTGGTCCTTGTCTATTTACGCAGTCGTCCAAAACTCTTGAGTTCGAGGCTGAACCTTCCCAACCAGCTAGGATATAGGTGAACTTGTGATTGTGATCGCATGCAACAAAGATATTTTGAGTAACATTTAAGTCATATGATACAAACCATAACATGATGCAATATGATATTATGACACATGATGCAAGTATGATTCTGACTCTATGAATGCTAGTCTCTAAGGTAGACATACTTTAAGTCATAGCACCATACTTCTTTAGATAAGTCTCAGTCACTCAATCACCAGGGGGAATTGGGTCCTGCATCCCTCTCGGACAAATCCATGGTAAGGGTTTTAGTCACCGCTCTCTCACATCACCATTTGGTCTAAGTATTGGCGCATGTCACAGTAAAGCCTAGCCCAATGCAAGTCATCTACTTAGTCATATCATGTCAGATCCAGATACGTCTATTCCTCCCATCCCGGGATCCTTTCCGGTATCCTTCACACTAGAGTCACGGATATTACCCACCATACTCATCAACCCTATTGGTCATCCACAAATAGTAGACGGGAAGCTCTCACGTCCCCTCATGGATATGACCCCATCGATCCTCGAGCGCCCGTGAGCCCAAGTCTATCCATTTGCAACCCTACCAATAAATGGCTCCCACAATGAGATTTATGACCTCTCACGGATCATTTCACCGGTCTTGAGTGCCCAACAATCCCCACTACTACCACGGGTCGTTCGGTCTCAATGCCCTTCCGATTAGGGCCTGATATGACAGGGACATCCTAGCCAAACAACTAGACACTCCTATGTATGTCATCCAATAACCCGGGAAAGTGTCGATAGGCATCTTCGGAGAACATCCCATACTATTCCCTCTAATGCCCAAGGACAGAAACGTCAATAGGACACTCCCCAATCCCAAGTTATACCTAAGCAATCACATACTCAAGTCCATCATATCGCATACATTTGATACATCATCATGATAGAAGTTAAATGATAACATCGAAATGATCCATCATATATACAAGTAGCAAGAATAATAAATCATTATAACAAGAGTATATGAAATCACAATACTACTGTTCTAAAGCATGTATAGCAGTCCTATGATACTCAAAAGAAATAAAGAAACCATGTTTGCTAAGTTATAAATATCAAGGCATAAGTTCATAGCCTATGTATTCATGGCGATAACCATCCTTACCTTAAGTCGCGATGATGATAATCCAACAATCTCAAAAGAATGATCCAAAGATGGTAATAAGACCCTAGACAAACATAAATGAAAGGTTAGAAAAGAAATCGGGAAAATTGGAAGTCGAACAGGTCAAAACGGAGCAAGGTTGTTGTCAGTAACATGTTTGGTTGTCGATGCACTTTGGTTGATGGCATTGACCAAAGAGGATCGACCAAAAGTGGTTTCGGACAGCAAGTTGGATTTTGGTGATTTGGTCTGAAATCAGTCTTCCGGGGCTCGGATCGATCTTAAACTTGGAGGGATGATTAATAACAATGTAAGAACACTACCTAGCAAGTATTATCATAATCCAATTGTCCAAATGAAAACCCTCAAATTGAGGTTCTATGTTCTAAAGACAAGAATCTTAGCATTAATGAGAAATCGATGTAATTGAAAGGGAAGCTAGAGAATTAGTTGGGGAATGGGTTACTAACAAGATTACAATCATTTGCAAGCTAGAAATTAGGCTAATCATACTCCACATTTCAGTCTAGTATAAGAAATCAAGTTGTTAAGCAAAGAATCATGGTAATGCATATGCAAGGATCAAGATGCAAGTGAGGCATAATAAGAATGAAGGAAAAGCAAGTATAAATGGGAAGAGACATTCATGGCAAGGTGTTTGCAAGGTTGTAGCACCTTGGCCATGGTCTCATCAAAAAGAAGAAGAGAAGTGAGTAGGATAGAGAGCAAGAGAGAGAATCATACCTTGGAAGATGATAATGAGGTCAAGAGACAATGATTGCAATGATTGGGGGCAAGAATCCTTCACAAATACCAAGAGAGTGCCTTGGGAAGATCCACTCTCGATCTCAGTGGTCTAAATGAGTGTAATAGGGCTCAAAACACGAGGCTAGCATATATAGAAGAGAGAATATTCCAACACCTTTTACTCGAATCTGGGCAACTTTGGTCGATGCTCTTTGGTTGATGGCATCGACCAAAGAGGATCAACCAAAACAGGTTTCAGCAGAAAATCCAGAAATAGTTCAGCAACTTCGGACAGGGATTGGAAAGCTATACGGGGTCAAATTGAGTGGGGTTTTCTTCTACAAGTCAATCAAGAAGTCTAGTTTTGGGAAATATCTTCAGATTGTGAACGGGAGTTCATTGGGTACTTCAAATAGTTCACCCCTCTTCGGTGCGCAGATTCTCACTAAACACCGACAATGCACCCAAGTAAGGGGTAACATAGTCAATGTCCATGGGTTTCGGGTCAAACACCATGTCTTCCACAAAGAGAGCCCACAAGGACTTCTTCCTTCATTTCGGGACATTGGATCTACTCTAAGGAAAAGGTCGGACATAACCTCCTAAAGCTTTCAAGGATAAAAACACTGAAATCAAGGTCTAATATTAAGGTCTAACATCAAACAAGTCTTTCTTTATCTCAAAGCAATTAGGGTGTTCTGGTTAGGTTTGGGCTGGATTTCACAACATCACATGATCAAGTGTATAAGTAAATGACAATAATGAATAGACATGATAAGCAAAGTAATAAACATGGTACTACTGTTATAAGGTAACTATAGTAGTCATATGATGTCTAAAACCACTAATAAGCTAGCCTACTAAGTTGCCAACATCAATGTAATAATCATATAGTCTATGTCATATGGGTATAACTGTCCTTACCTTAAGCTGCGATGATGAAAATCCAAAGGCCACAAAAGAATTATCCAAATATGGTATTAAGACCCTAGACAAACATAAATGAAAGATTAGAAAAGAAATCGGGAAAATCGGAGGTCGAATGGATCAAATCGGTGAAGTACACAATTCAGCAGTCCATTGGTTGACTAATTGGCCGACTGACCCAATCGACCAAGTGAATAGTGCCCGAGGCCAAATAGTAATTTTTGGCTCAAAATTGATCTTCCGAGGCTCGAAACGATCCGAAACTTGGAGGGATTCATTGTAACAGTATAAGAATACTACTAATCAAGTAATTAACACAATCTAAAGGTGTGAAACCCAGCCCTAACCTTGACCCAGAAACCCTGTTGTTTGTAGGTCCGACGACCCAAAGTAAAGCAAGAAGTCAGCTATGGGCCATTCCAGTGGAAGACTTGGTGACTAGCTTAGAATCCATGAGAGTTGATGACAGTGTTCCATTTATGGAAACTGCACCCTGATGAAGATGGAATTAGTTGATAGACTTGGAGTACACTCTGGCTTGGTTTGAAGGCATTTCTACTTACTAGGTAAGTCACTTAATGTGTGTGCAAAACTCCTTTATGTTTGAATTTGATCTGAGCCTTCATTTTCCTGTTTTGGACTTGCTGTCCTGATTGGTCGACTCATTGGTCAACTAGGCCAGTTGACCAATCAATCGACCAATGAGATCTGATTTGCTGATTAGGTCTTTGCTTGCTCTATTTAAGTCCAATCTCGAGTCTACTTTGTATTTTCTGCCTCCAAACTCTTTGGAACGTACCAGAGCCCTCTGCAATTCATCTCCCTTGCATCCTTGGTGATTTTCTTGATAGATCTTCGTCAAATTTCGTGTTTTTACACAAAAAGGTATGTGATCATCCTCTTCTATGTTTCATCTTTGATTCTCCATTACTTTTCTTTCCTTTTCTGATTGAGGAACAGTAGAGATGATGTTGTATCTCTGTTGCAACTATCTCTTTACTCATTCCCTCTCTTTTCCTAAGGATCTCAAGCTTGGTGGATGATCTTCATCAAGATCATCACTCGCTTTTGAAGGAAAACTTGTATTTATTCTCTTTCCTTATTTAGATTGATGTTCTTCAGTCTTAGATCTATTTTTCTTGAAGATCTATGCATGCTTTTCATGATTTCTTTATCACATTAGTGATCCATCATCCTATTGTTTCTTCTCCATGATTTTTACTATGAATTCTTCAAGAACCATGATTGATCTAATTATGGTAACTTTTTGTTTCCAAATTTGTAACTTGAAGACTTGATATGATTAGAGTTTTGAAGTCCTCTATATACTAATATACTGTCATTGTAGTTTCCCTCTTATTTGGTACCCTTTTGAAGCACCAAATTCGGTTTTATATTCTAAAATCTCTGATTTTGAAGGGCACTGTCTCTGTTGGTCGACTCATTGGTCGACTAAGGCAGTAGACCAACCAATCAACCAATGAGTATAGCAACCTCATATTTAGTCTATTTTGGATGATTTGGTTTCTTTCCTTCTAGGTATCTTTCCTAATATGTTATATATACTTGTTTAGGACTCTCTTTCAAAGTTTAGTCAAGGTCTTACTTGATTCCCTAAGATCCTTTGCGAGTTATATAAGGTAAGGATGGTTATTTCCTTAATTACATAGATTGCATGATCTAGTTTCTATATTTGAATCTCTTTGATTTATTTCCTTAATTAGATTCTTACATTGATATACTACTGATGCAACTACTTTGAATTACAGTAGCATTACTTGATTATGTCAATTGATTCATGTATGATTTACTTACCAATTATATGCAAGTTGGATGTTGTTATTGATTTCTTTCCATATAAGAAGTTACCATATATGTGATATGATGGAATTATGTTTGTGTATGATTAAGTATGGTTTGGAAAGGGGAGGTGTCCTTTTGACACTTCTGTTCTTGGACAACTACGGGAATATTATGGGATGTTTCCAGAGATGCCCTTTGGACACCTTCCTAAGCTGTTGGATGACATATTTAGGGCTGTCTAATAGTGTTTGGCTAGGATGTCCCGTTATGTCGACCCCTAATCGGAGGGGTATTGAGACCGAACAACCCGTGGTAGCAATGGGGATTCATGGGCGCTCAAGACCGGTAACTAACCCGTGAGAGGACAGGAATCACATTGTGGGGGCCATTTATTGGTAGGGTTGCATATGGTTAGACTTGGGCTCACGGGCGCTTAAGACTGGTAACCAACCCGTGAGAGGACGTGAGAGCTTCCCGTTTACCATATGTGGATGATCAATAGGGTTGATGAGTCCGTAGTCAGGGACTATGAGGATTCTAGTGTGAAGGATGCCAGAAAGGATCGCCAAGGGCGAGGAATGGACGTATCTGGATCTGACTTGATGTAACTAAGTAGGAGACTTGCATTTGGCTAGGCTTTGACCCTGACATGCGCCAGTACTTAGACCAATGGTGATGTGAGAGAGTGGTGACTTAACCCTCAACCATGGAATATCCCGAGCGATGCCGGACCCACTACCAAAAGGCGTTGTGTGATGAGACCTTCCTAAAGAAGTACGGTGCTATGACTTAAAGCATGTCTGGCAATAGAGACCAGCATACATAGAGTTAGAATCATATTGCATCATGTGTTTTTAAATGGAACCAACCCGTTTCATCAATGTGATCACAAAGACGAAATTGGTTCATTCCTTTTTAAACGCAATGAACCCGTTTCATCAATGTGATAACAGAGACGAAATGGGTTCATCCCTTTTTAAACGGAACCAACCCGTTTCATCAAAATGATCACAGAGACGAAACGGGTTAGTTCCTTTTTAAACGGAACCAACCCGTTTCACCATAGTCATAACAGAGACGAAATGGGTTCATCCCTTTTTAAACGGAACCAACCCGTTTCATCAAAATGATCACAGAGACGAAACGGGTTAGTTCCTTTTTAAACGGAACCAACCCGTTTCACCAAAGTCATAACAGAGACGAAACGGGTTCATTCCTTTTTAAACGGAACCAACCCGTTTCATCGAGTCATAACCAGAGATGAAACGGGTTCGTTCCTTTTTAAACGGAACCAACCTGTTTCATCAGAGTCATAACAGAGACGAAACGGGTTCGTTCCTTTTTAAACGGAACCAACCCATTTCATCAATGTGATCAGCCTAATGAAACGGAATGGTTCCGTTTCAAGTGGCTTCAGAACGGAACCATTCCGTTTTACCAAGTTTATAAAAATTTTCATTTCCTCGTTCATGTGTTTGAAACAATAAGACACCGCATTCGTGAATTCGGTTTCACAACTGCCATAATGCTTTATTTCCATTGAAAGAGAACTGCGTCAATCATTCTGGGCAAAAGATTCAATTATTTTTCCCGCCACATAATTTTATTGCAATTAAAATAGAAAAGAAAGGTGAACTGTCCTAAAATTAGATGAGGTAGTCACCGGCTTTTTTGTCACAGTTTCGTCACATCCATGCACAGGCATTTCCAAACACCAGTTCAACCTATAACAAACCCCAACATCCTTAAATGTAGTTCTTCCATTGTACGTTTGGGGAGAGAAACTCAACGAACCGGGTTGGTTCCATTTAATCTTAGGTTAAGACTAGTCACTGTTCCAATATATCTGTGGTTAATTCTTCTACTCTCCCTTTCTATTGGTGCAATCCTAATAGTGATGTGAATTCAAGTAATTAGATATGGAGGCCCAGCAGGGCGCTTTGCGTTGGACAACATCCTTACAAGTTCACGTAGCTACAACAATAAAGTTTCTCTGATAAATAGTTGGATTTAGTTTTATCAGGAAGATGAATAAAGAAATGAAAACAATAAAGAATCGAAGCTTGTATATGAACAAAAAGAATTCCACCACTAAGATCTCATAGTGGAACCTACCATTTGGAGGTCAATAGGAATTACAATAATGAGAAGTGGATGTATTCAATGAATTCCACGCAACCAACCAAAGTAGTAAACAAATAATGATCCTATTTTTCTTTTCTATTTGGATGGAATAAGTTGGATGGAAAGAGGGAGTATATTAAGTAAGAGAATTTATTTACAGTAACTTCCGGGATATAAAAGAATATAATCAATCAGTGAGAAGGTTTCCTGAACATACCTACATCAACTCAGGGGCTAACAAGAAAATGCCCAAATAGAAGCATCAGTAGTGGTGCCTTTCATGGGGTGCTCATTCAACGCCTCTTCATATATGGGCACAGAGTGCACCACAAGGGCTGAGTTTCTGTCCAGAAGACAAAGATTCTACCACATAAGGTCTGTAAAAGCTTCAACTCATCCATCTTTCTGTCACCATCAAATGCACCACCTATCCTAGAGAAACAAGGAAACCAGTACTGAATTGTTAGTACACGTAAGGAATAGAAAAATCCAGTCAGTCTGAAGTAGCATGTGTACCTATTAAAGAAACAGGTGCAACCCCAGGAGCAAAACTTTCAGCTTCAGGATGTTTGGTTAATGACACAAGCAAATGACCAATACAATAATGATATGAACTACATCACAACTACTTTTCACATAGTTGAAACACAAAATTACATTTCTTTTATAAATAAACTTAAATACCCTAATATCTGACAAACTAGCTTAAATACCCTAATTTGTGACAAACTTGATGGTTGAGATTGACATAAGATTTGGCTAACAAATGGTGGTTATTATAAACAATGAGTTCCCACCAAGTACATCAATTAGAAACGATCAGCAAATTCAGGAGACAAAGTACTGAACTAACTATTTTGCTATCCATTCAACATCTTCCCTCACCAAAGCCCTTGGATCATCAGCTCTTTTAAGCAATGGCTCTTGGGAGAATAAAACTTTTGCTGCCACTTTAGGCAGTAATGTAGGTCATTATTCTTGTAGAAGTGAAACAAACATGTATTCAATATGTATTTCACACATAGTATAGTCAAATAACACAAGGAAAACCAATAGCTGATATTCTAATTGTATCTCACACATAGTATAGTCAAATAACAAAATATAAGAAATATAAAGGAATGAAGATGCTTACAAGTTGTTAACTGTCTCTTAAATAAGCATTGTTCAAAGGATTCAAACAAATAATCTCATTCACATAACATCCAAATTAAATTTAACAAAAATAGTCAACCTATTCAGATTCTGATGCAAATCTTTCAGCTTCTAACGAAGGTGGTGCCGACTCCGAAATTTGTGGGAGGTTCAGGTTATTGGCGATTTGGTCCAAGCGTCGACGCATGTTCCGCATATGACCCCTGGTTCATGATAATTCTTTCTGAAAACCCACAAATTCAGCTCGAGTGATGTATGCATCAACACCAACATGTGCTCCTACATCTGTAGGCTGCACTCCTACATCCTCCACCTCACAAGGAAAATTTCTTCCATGGATTTTAACATCGTTGTTCTTCTTCTTATTCTTCTCATTTTCACAATCCTCCCCCTCAGGATCAATAAAATAACTAGTAAAGATGCGGGTAAGGAGTCCACCATATGGGAGAGCACGATTGTGGGCCTCTTTTGCATACTTCATCATTCGAATAATTATGTACGGCAGGTTGACCGGCGTCCTTGAATGAACGCAATGGGTCACATAGGCTTCAAAAGAACCCAGCCCTTCACGGTGACCTCTACGTGGGATAATATTGTGTTGCACTATGTACGCAATGGCATGAGGAATTAGTTTCAGGTTCTTCAACTTCACGTGGGTGTCACCCGTGTAGTTAACCATTATATCACTATAGGTGCCACCCACATCAATTAGGTGATCAAACTTTTTCCTAAGCTCCCAAAAAAATAAATGTCCTTCAGTTGAGAGTCCAAGCCTACTACCTAGCTCACCAATATTCAACACAATCTCCACCCCTTTAACATTGGAGATGGCAGTTAACATTCCCTCCTCACCCTTGAATCTCAAGTTAGAATAAAATATTTTCACCAGCTGGTAATAACATTTGGGAGGTAACTGAAGCATGTTTTCCCACCCAATGTGTCTAAACCGTTGTGCTACACCTCCACTCTCAAAGGAACGCATGTCTACATCCCCTCCTTCTTCTATACGCCTCATTTTTATGAGAGTAAATGAGGCTCTGGCATCGTCATCCACTAAACCTGAAACGTCGACTTGTTGTTGCTTTTCCTTGCCTTTTTTTGCTTTTGCCTTTCGTTTAGTGCTTGCCTTAGGAGCCATCTTCAGACGTTATGCTAGTTTTTGCTGCATAGATCACAAAACATATTAGCTAAACAACATATTATTACAATGAAACTAAAGTATAACAAAACAAATAATAATTCTACGGATGAGACAACATTAAAGAGAGAAGACAAGCATTCTAACCATGAAAAACATTCAGTCCACACATTAGTTATTCAAAATTGGATGCCAACCATTGGCCTGAATTTAAAGCTAGCTCCAACAAGTCATATTAAAGACAAACATTTCCACACCCATTTGCCAAGCATCCACCCACCCTCAACACATCACAAAGAGAGGGAAAGAACCCTCTAATCTTAACACCAAAATGCTTCAAATTTACAAACCCTTAAAATACAAACCATTAACAAAAAACATGCAACAAATTTAAAAAGTATCAAAGTGAAGTAGTTTAAGTTCTAAACATTCACGAATGAAGTAATAAAATATCCACAAATTGCATAACAACATCAGCATTTGAGTTTCTTAGACTGAGGACCCACTTCTTCAGCAGTCCACATGTTACTAAAGGTACAACTAGATTTTCTAGGTCATAAAACATTTATTTGCACTATCACTCATCTTACCCTAGGCTAAAGTACATCCACAACATCATCAGCTATCAAAAGCAAATAATAAAGGAAGTTCAAAACACAAAACAGTATGATAACAAACATCTTTAAGACCCAAATAGAAATGACATTTTAAAGACACTAAATGCGACAAAAGTAGAAGAATAACATAGTAAAACCTCAAACCAATCTACACTGTCTAGATTGTATGATCCGATGGAGTTTCAGTTCAGCAACAAACTTAATAAAAAAAATTAAAAAAAACTGAATAACATAAGGAAAGATCTAGGACTGGTCAGATTTGACATTATGGACAATGTGTTGTATCGGGAACACTTTAGTTGATCTGATGCCACTTTAGTTGTGTAGTACAAGACTTCAAAAGATGAGTTTGATCCAATGGACTGATCTGAAAATTAATCACGTTATCCCACCAAGAATAGGGTTATTTGAATCAAACTATTAGAAGTTATAAATTTATTACCAATTATTCATGTGGGATTCAAACCCGCAATTAAGCAATTTTGCTACTGTCAACCGCACTCATGCGAATGACAGTAGCAAAATTGGCAATTAAGTGTATCAAAAACCAACAACTTTCAGCAATGATATATGATTAATATGCTGCAAGAGAATCGCATCTGATCTTAAAACAATAGAGTTTGACATCAAACTCACAATAGGACTATAATAAATCAAAACAAAAACCAATTACTGAAACCACACGAAGGTTCAGAATAGAAACCAAATATTTAGCACACTCTCAGATTTTAAATCGAATAGTTAGTTTTAAAGCTTCAGAAAATCCTTAGTTGGAAAATATAAGATTTTATGCCAGGAAAGGAATCAGAAGTAAGAACTTATACGATGAGAATGAAACTACAGAAACTAACTTCATAATCAACTGACAAAAGAGAAAAGAAGATCTATGGAGACCAATCCTGTATGCCAAGCCATTTATCCCCCTCCTCCCCCCCCCCCCCAAACAAAAAAAAATTAATAGCAAAACCTTGTGTTAAGATCATAACATAAACAAAATACTTCCAAACAACTGATAATAGAACAAAACAACAGACACCAAAGGCTACAGAATCTATCCACATGCCAAATAAAATCTTCCAAATACCAAATAGCTTGATTAGACAAACGTAATACATCACTTCCATTACACCAAACTTCATCATAGAAGGAGTGCAAGATAAAGTCCTAACTAATTGTGGCTTTGTGGGAGTGAAATGGAAAATTTGAGACTAATATAAGCACAAGTTGTAGTCAATTAGCAGATCTTAAAAACCACAAATAAAAATTAAGAAAAACAATATTGTAATCGACTCAACGAAAGACACTGACAACTGCTTAAACTTAGGTAAAAAACTCAAATCCAAATAAAAGAAAACGAAGGAAAAATTGATTAACACACGGATCTAGAATCATACTCGAGAAACGTAGAAGAACCTCTACAACTTAAGAAAGTAACATAAAGACAAAATGAACCACTTCACTGTTTCGAGAAACCATAGCAACCGGAAGGGGAACAAGTTCAAATGAACAAAAAAAATAAGAAGAAGCAAAATTCGCACTGAAACAGCAAAGGAAATTGAACTTGTTTGGGATAAATTCGCACCTGTAACCGGACGAGAGCAAAGCCCTAGAGCTGTTGCTGAGGCGGACGGCTGAATCTGAAAGTTGGGGCTTTTGATTTTGAAATGAAACACAACTTTGGTTTGTCTTCTCCACTGCCTCAACATGCTGCTTCTCGAGCTTCTCCAGCCCTCCCAAGATATTGACAACCATCGAAGCCTCAAGAACTTGGAGAACCTCAAGAAGCAGCAGGTTGAGGAAGAAGAAGAAGAAGCAGAGGAGAAGACGAACCAAAGTCGTGTTTCATTTCAAAATCAAGATATTGAGAGCAACAAAATCCGGATAGGTGGCCAAGACAAGTGTTAACCTTTTTTACCAGCTTAGTAACTTAAACAAAGCCCTAATGCATCATAGTGACCAGTTCCTAACCCTGGATGATGCAGCTCTATTTCACTCAAATATTCTTTTGACTTGTGAAGCTTGATAAGTTTTCTATTCTTGGACAGAAGGACACCAAATAATAGCAGGGAGCAATACAAAGGTCAATACAAATCCTAAAGATTGCAAAGAGAAGTGAACCACATTCCTTCAACAACATGCTTAAACAAGACAACACATTAAAGAAGAAGAAAAAAACATCACAAAAGTAAGAGAGCTTGGAATATGATATATAACAACTACTACTTGACAAAACGGGTTTGATTAGTATCAACTCATATTTAAAGAACTCGAGAACAATGGCAATCTGAAGAGTGGTAGGAAAGCGCTCTCTTCCAAAGGCTGGCACCAAAAAATTATTTTCTTACAAACAAGCTAACCACGTGCATCTAGCATAGAAATTAGAATTGGTAGCAAATCTCTCAGGTATCTCAGTATAAGCCGATCAGGTGAATTCGGAAGGGACGACAATGATGTTGAATTTAATATGATGAAGAAAATTAACACTAAAAAGGTAATCTGTACTTTCAAACAATTTAAGTTGGCTAAGCACATCCAACCTGCAAAGCCATCATCGGCAGCATTTTACTTCATCAATAATACCAAGTCAAACTAACAATTTCTTTTGTCATTAACACTGCCAAGTTAAAAAGAATCTGTAATCATTAAAGTAATGGTTAACTAAATCAAGGCTGTCATTCCAACATCAATTCCCATAAGCTCATACAAACCGACCACAAGAACAGGGAAGCGTGCAGCCATACTAAGAAGGAAACCAAAAATAGCATAACTCCATACAACAAAAGGGGCCAACACAATCTTTATTCTGCCACTAATTTTTTTCCTCTCATGGTTACTCTTAACCCATTATTCTATTGCACCACAAAACCTTTAAAAGAGTGAATCAACACACATAAGAAGATGATGAGCAAAAGAGGCCTGATGTCAAACGAGAATATCACGTGTTGTGTTATTTGCTTTTGTTTTTAGTTTATCATGAGGACAATCAATGTCTGGCTCAGTTTCTATATGCCAAGTTCCTACTTATCTTTCATAACCAAGCATTCTCTTTATTTCTTTAATAGATGGCACAGCCAATTTAAAACATCACCCACCAAAGCCTGCACCACCCCATGCACTTTGGAACTTGGAACATTTTAAAAAATCATTCATAGTTCACAAATATCATTACATACCACTAACAAAAAGCCAGTTCTTCACCAACACAATAAAACAAAAGAAAAAAGAAGCTTCCAACATAATGTCAATGCCTCATAACTTGATTAAAATTTTACCATCAGTATATACAAGAAAGGAAAAAACGCCCGACAAAAGAGTATCCAAAAACAGAATAGCAGAACTATTAGCTACAATCATGGAATGATTTCTCGTTCGTTTCGCCCGGTTCGCCGGGCAGCGAACTGAGTTGAGCGAAATGGCGAAATCTCGCCGAGATTTCGCCGACACCATGGCCGGCGATATCTTTTTCTTTCTCTCTTTCTTTCTTCTTCTTCTCCGGCAATGTTGCCGTTGCTGTTTCTTTTTCTTTCTCTCTTTCATTCTTTTCTTCTTCTTCTCCGGCGATGTTGCCGCTGTTGTTTCTTTTTCTTTCTCTCTTTCATTCTCCTTCTTCTTCTCCTTCAACGATCTGGAATGATGAAGATATAGTTTCACCGGAAAATCGCGTCAGAAAATCGTGGTTTGTCAATTTTCCGGCGAAAGGTTGAAATCTCGGTTTCGGTCCATTTTTTATTTCGCCCTCTAGTGAAATGGGCGAATTTCGCCGAAACTAAGTTCCATGGCTGCAATGCCATTTATTGGAAAGTTCTAGGAATAAATTTTGGAAAACAAAATAACTAGCATTCTAATCAATGATATTTACGAGAACCATACCACATTTTGAACATCCAAGGTTCCCTACCTAAACATTGTTCTCTTTGATCTAAGAACTAAAAAATATGTCAGCATATATAGAAGACATACACAGTAATTAGCAACTTCATAAAAACCTACAACACAGCAAGGGAGGAAAAGCTGGACTCTTCATGAGCCTGAAGGACTTGGCAAAATATAATTGATTCACTAGCTTATGCTAGCTATAGAAGTATCTTCAATCATGTTTCAGTCACTAAACATTCACCAGGTCATGCCAATATTACTTGGCAAAAATTTTAGTCCATTACAACAAAATCAAAAGGAATAATCTATTAATGGAACATTATATTCAACACCAGCTCATTTAGGTCGATGTTCAAGGGTAACGTAACTGCAGTGAAGCTTTCATCTGAATTGACAAATAAGTTTCGGTCGAAACTGGAGAAATTTCAAATCGAAACGAAACTTTTAAAAAAAAAAATTACACAAAAGGAACAAACAAGTTAACTAGTATTAACTGGGATTTTAAGCAACTTAGGTGATAGATCATGGGGAACTCACTAGAAACAAGAAACAAAAAAGAAAAAAACCAACTGCAACTCATAAATAAAGTGGAAATAAATCTCTGTTCTAGGGTACGGGATTGAAACTCTAACCTGATAGATGTGAAAAAAAAGGACTGTAACTCTAACCTGATACAGACCGTTCAAAATAGCAGCACCGTCAACTCGTCTTCTCCTCTGCTTCTTCTTCTTCCTCAGCCAGACAGATCAGATTCGAGCTTCTCCAAGTTCTCAAGGCTTCGATCGTGTTTGTGTTTCAAAAGATTGGTCAACCTCATCCTACTTGTTGTTCTTCTTCTGGTTCGATTTTCAGAGCTTGAATAGGTTCAGACGCAAAAATGAGAGGTTTCGTTGTGGTTTTATGTATTTCAAAAGATTTTGAAATTTGTAAATGAAGTGTCTGTTCAGGGTTATCCCACTAAGAATAGGGTTATTTGAAACAAACTATTAGAAGTTATTAAGTGATAACCAATTATACATGTGAGATTCAAACCCGCAATTAAGAGTATCAAAAACCAACAACTTTCAGCAATGATATATGATTAATATGCTGCAAGAGATTTGCATCTGATCTTAAATTACCTTGAAACAAATTTGAGAGAAAAGAGAAGCAGAGGACCATTCAACTCTTCTTTTTCCACCATAATCATATAACTAATGTGAGAGCTGTAGAAGTGGCAAACTCATATAGAGAAAAAGATAGGCTAATAGAAGCACTTCATGTACTATCTTTGAAGTTAAGCATTCTAAGAGGCCACCCATAATTTGTGTGTGTATTCATGCCTAGAACAAAAATACTGGACTCTACAATGGAAGAAACAGAATGACTTAGAACCATTATCAGATTTAGAGCCAAACCATCCAATCTCAAACAAGGAAATGCAGGGAAAACGTTAGCCCATCCTATCAAATGTAATAGCATAGACAAAAGAGATTGGGAGAGATGATGGATACTTGAATTTGAAGGATATCACCTAGAACAAGAGGATTCGAGGTTGACCTAGAACAAGAGATCGTCTCGTGCAAGATCGTAAAGCTGCTCTGCAAGATCGTCTCCTTCTGCAAGATTGTCTTCTCCCTCTGCAAGATCGTCTCCTTCTCTAGCTTCTTCTTCTCCAGCTTGGTTCAGAGCTCCAAAATCATAAAATGAAATGGGCGGGGTGAAGAACAGGGGTTTTGGTATTTTCAAAATGTTTTGAACCGCTGGTTTATACGATTTTAAATTCATATATACGTATAGGGTTTATGTGTTATATTTTCAAAACGTATTAACCAAACCCACTCGAACCGCCCAGATGGACCGCTGGGTTTGCGCTAGACTGAACCGAACTGAAAAAAGGTGGGCTTTATGATGGGTTTTGATAGAATTTCATTATTTTAATGAAAAGATGATGTCAGCCGTCCGATTAGATCGGACGGCTGGCTTGACTGTCATGCGCATTAATGGCGCACTACAGAAGCAAAATTGCCTCTATACAGTGTCGAAATGACAAACGAGGCCATGTCAACTAGTTGCCTATCAGCTAAAGCGTTGGCAAGCCTCAAGTAGGCCTTGGTGACTGTACCAGCTCTAATACAAATTAGTGATATGCAGATCCAATAGAAAAGCAACAAATTCAGACAAAGATCAGACCAGAACTTTTCTTGTATTGGCTGAAATAAAGGGTGAAACAAGATTGCTTACAAATGTCAGGATTGTAGTCTTCATCGGAGTAGGTGGAGGCACCGCTAAGTTCTTCACCATCCAGAAGTAAGCCTAGCCAAGAGGATGGGGGAGAGAATTCCAAACCTAAAATGGAACGTATTGGTCGAAGGCGACCAAAAGCTTAAGGCCGCCACGTCCACGAGGAGGGTTTGTTCAAGAAAAATTGATGATGTTGAGAGAGTAGGCGCTTGTAAAATACCTAACTCCCAAGTACTCTCGCAGATTCAGCCAACCCATTGACTCTACGCTGTTGAAGAAATGAAAAATGATCACAGTATTTGAGCTGGAACTTCTAGGCGCGTTACAACGTCGCTTTCCTTAAGACGTAATTCGCCCTCACACCAAAGTGCTATGAGGTATTGCGAACCGTCTCCCAGGATACAAAGAAGCCCAACTTCGAGTTGAATCTCTTGAGTTTTGCTGAGCACTCGCAAAACTTAAGAACAGAGAAGACTTCGGGATTTTCTCTCTTGTGCTGCTGTTGTGAAGCTAGACGTATATATAGGCATTGAGGTGCCTCTATTGAACAGTTCATGACTCTGTTCATATGGGTGCACCTCTCTGTAGGGATACGAATGCTGACGTTCAGATATGAGCCGTCGGATCGTTCGGCCGCACGATCTAACGGTCCATATTGAACCATCAAAACAATATTTATGGATCTACTTCCATCGCCCTAGATCTACCGTTGATCACAACACACGGTTTAGATCTGATCTCGCTCGAAGCGATGCACGCTCTGTAGGGATACGAATGCGACGTTCAGGATATGAGCCGTCAGATCGTTCGGCCGCACGATCTAACGGTCCATATTGAACCATCAAAACAATATTTAGGTATACCGTCCTCACTCATACACTGCACACTGGCGTGTCTCATTATTATAAGTTAGAATTAATAGGTGGTACCTATTAATTAACCTAGATTCCGACACCTCGGTTTCCAATGTGGGACTATATAATAATACACTTTCCTAAAATAACTAAAGGAAAGTTTTCCGCACTTGCAGATCCAATAAAATGAAACATATTTTATTATATTAAAAATAATACAACATATGCATGGTGCGGTGAGGCCCAAAAACGGTTAGGTCACCAAGAGTTTTTCGACATCTCTGAAGAATGGTGACAAAAAAGACCCAAAATTACTGTGGATCCAGCAAGAGTGACAATGTTGGTGGAGATGAAGGAGGCTTGCAAAGCCTCCCTTGTCTTCCTGAGATGCTCCTCCAATTCTGGAGTCTGGTAAAGCCCCAGCTCGCCATTTTTGTGCAACAAATGCCAGCTGCAACCTGGGAGGTGCAAAAAGTAATATTTGAAAAAGGCACAGAAGTAAACAAGGACAGTTAAAAGCAAAATAGTAGAGGTTAGTAGTGTGATTAAGAGCGTTTGTTGGGAAGTAGCATCTTGGTCAAAATTACTTAAGGGCCTGTTTGGTTATATGAGTCTAAAGATTTCAAATCTGTGAATTTCAAATTTGTGGAGTTATAATCAAGGTTTAATGTATTGGTATCGAGTATCGTATCGGTCAGGTGATTTGAAGAAACATATCGTCCGGTATCGAGTATTATATCGCTTTGGCCAATGTATTTTAGTATAATTCAATAGAGAAACGTATCGAAACATATCGTATCGATTGGGTCAAATATGGATACCTATCGGCTAGTATCGTAAGGTATCGTGGAATACTTTAAACTTTGGTTATAATTTATAAAATTAGATGTTTGGTTGTGGAATTAAATCTGTGGATTCATCCTAAAAAACTATTTGATCGACGTGATTTTTATGAATGTGCAAATTTATAGTTTTTTGAAATCTCTGGATTTCACTCCTTGCCCATAAATCTACAAATTCACGTTTTTAGTGTAAAAAGGTGAATCTCTAGATTTCATGAATCTAAAGATTTTTACAACCAAACGGGTATAATTCTCAAATCCATGAATCCAGAGATTTGAAATCTCTAGATTCATGTAACCAAACAAGCCCTAAAGGAGTTTTTTTGGGAATGGACGCATGATCTTATTGATTTCAAGACAGCAGTGTTTTCAATCAAACGATCAAGAGGAGTAATGCTAGTTCCCCAAAAAATCCGACCGTTAGAATCGGTTTAGAGGTGAACCACATTAAATAAATGTTTGGACCACAGGAATTGGTACGGCACTAGCCTTGGACAAACCCAGTGTTAACCAGGCTGACCAAAATCAGAGGAGGATGCAGTTGCAAGAGTTGGTGTAGGTTCTCTTCTATTTTTACAAATCTCATTCCCAAATTGGTTGGAACTTATATAGTAGTAGTTAATAGGCAATTATTGATAACTAGTCATCCTTGCTCTGTATAAATACTTGATGCAACGTACTTGAAAGACACAACTCACACTGGTCTTCTGAATCTTTCGTTTTAGTATTAATTATTCTTCCTTAATCATAGCCGTAGTGTAGAGACGGTACAAGTTCACCTTTAAAAAGTCTCAGGAATTTTTGTTGCTTTTTGTCAAAAAAAAAAAAAAAAAAAAAAAAATCAAAATCTTCACTACAGTGAAGCAGAGAGAACCTTGCATGGCCTAATTGTCACTGCCCTGGCGCACCAGCACATCCATTGAATTTCCTTGTGCCAAAAAGGTTATAAAAAATTCCTGATATGCAAAACTGGATGAGTAGATAGTACCAAGGTTTAAAGTATCCCACGATACCTTACGATACTAGCCGATACATATCCATATTTGATCCAACTGATACGATACATTTCGATACGTTTCTCCATTGAATTATACTAAAATACATTAGCCAAAGCGATACAATACTCAATACAGGACAATATGTTTCTTAAAATCACCTGACCGATATGATACTCGATACAGGACAATATGTTTCTTAAAATCACCTGACCGATACGATACTCGATACAGGACGATATGTTTCTTAAAATCACCTGACCGATAAGATACTCGATACAGATACTTTAAACCTCGGATAGTACTACATCTATTCGTAGGACGGGGGCATCCAATAGGTTTACGAAAGAGGCTTCAACTATCTGGAGAAAAAAATTAGCAAGACACGTAATTTGACGTTGACAACCATGCATAAATTGGCAAATGAACGGATCAAACCCTAAACCTTCAATCAAGCCCTGCACAAGATTGCTAATCAAAGCAACTCTCTTTGAATCATAACATTCATTAGGATTGCAGTGTCGGCATTGGCAGCACTCATGTTCACGCTGTATCAGGGGCAGATCAAACTTGATATAGAAGCCGGAAAGGGGTTGCAATACAGACTTTGATATGCATATATTCATGTGATTACGAATCACATTTCTAATGGCAGGCTGAAAATGATGCGCAACTTCTTGTAGATATTAGAGTCAACAAGGTGTAATCCAGCACTATGGTTCACTCATCCACCTCTAGGTGACAATTGAGTACAGCATAGACTCCTTTAAGTGTCGCCCAGCCCAGATGATGATTTTTTTTTTTTATTTAATTTTTTATTTTTTTTTGCGGGGGGGGGGGGGGGGGGAGGAGAGGCTGGTATTCAGAAGAAAGAAGAGAAAAGATGAGAGGGGGGTTTAGTGGGAAGGAAATAGAAAGAAATGGAAATATATAAGTAGGGCGAGGATCATAAAAGAAAATCAAGGCACCATTCGAAGGGAAGAGATATCATCTGCCCTATTATCAAGGTGTAGGAAGAAACACCAGTAACTACAAATAATCAACTACGGACGAGATTCACAGTGACCAAAAGATGAAAAAGCAGAATAAGACAGGACACAAGAAAATTAAAATCAACAATCAAGGAAATGTGAGAACCAGAACCAGAATCAGAATCTGTGAAAGCAGAAGACATCACAAGAGCAAAACTACACAGAAGTGACGAACAGAGTTAAAGCAGAAAACAAACAAACTTGATGGCATGGTTAGGGAAATCGTCCACTTACATAAGGAAATAACCAGACACGCCTGAAATTCAACATTTGTACATGTCCATGTCTTCATTAAGTACAAAAATATCATAATTCCAAGTTTACACCAACCAGCACAATACAAAAGGAGGGTCTGCTATCAAACTCTATACAATTTTTGGAAAACAGACCACAACCCTAAATTCAATTTTCATAACATAGCCATACAAGCAAACAGTAATATTTACAAACACTTAACCCTAGCTATCCCTGACAAAAGGGACCTAGAAGATGAGCAAAATACAAATAGAAGGGAAGATTAGAATCATATACAAACTGGCAAGCAACATTAGAGAGCAAATAGAATCAAATTTTCATCTGCATGCACCACCTTATTATCTTCCCATATGTAGATAGAGTGCATTCTACAAAGTAAAAGAATGCTCCCTCAGCATCTTCATCCAAGGATTTCTGGTGACATGCTCTGGGTGCATTCGTAAGTGGACACCGCCTATATACACTTCGAATTACCCCTCTATAATTTTATACACAATTTATATTTGCAAGAGTCAGAAGCACAGCCATCATCTCATTGTAGCTGAAAGCAACCTGCTTCCAAAAAACAGTATCAACTCTTACTTGGTTTCTCACCCAAGATTCCCTCTGTAGGGCTCTCAGGTGAATCTCCAATGCATGATCCATCTGGCTGACGGATACAAATATTCATAGCGTTGGATGGAAAAGAATCCTGGATGATCTACGAAAATGAACACAGAAAGTTCCGGTAAGCAAATACTTGGCTGTATACTTATATAGAATGGTAAGTCAGATGGACTGTTGAAAGAAAGAGCAAGATCAAGATAAGATATCCAAGAGATGAAAAAGGAAATGGTTCCACTAATACTATAACTAAAATGCCGGGCATAGAATCCCTGCACAATCAAGCCTATTCATTTACCTGATCACCCTCAGGGCCCTCAGAATGAAATAGAATTGGGCGGCACCGTTTATCTTCATTCATCAAGCTAGAATTCTGGAAGTGGGTAACAAGTGCTGTTTTGCCCTGAATTCGAGCATAGGCCAAAGAAGCAACTTTCTCACTGTTGAACTTCTCCCATTTCTTCCCATTGAATGCCTGCACGATCACTGATAACCTCAGTTGGCTATCCAAGTTTGTATTGCATAAATCTTTCCAGAGTCTTGAGTGTTCTATTCATCACTTTAAAGCAAGCAAGATTGTAGAATTATATGGCTTGATAACATGAAACCTAGATACAAGGATCCTTTCCCTTAACAATCAAGCCTATTTGTTTGAATTCCAAGTATATATTAAGCAACTATCTTCCATTAACTGAAAATTTTGTAACTAAAATATATAGAATAAATAAAACAAAACAGTTATAAGGCTTATTGCAAATGGGACCTCATAGAAGGGGATAATGAGAGGAGGAGACACCATATTGATGAATGCATACCCTACATTGCATTTGTTCTGCAGCCACAAATGGAAATAAGTATTAATCACAATTGAAACTAAGGGAAAGTTCAAATACTCCATCCTGAGCCCACAAAGAATCACCTTAAAATCAATAGGCAGGTAGAGGAAATCGTAGGTACCACGGTGATGTTCATCAATGGCAGCCAGCAACATCTTTGAGGTGTACCTGATACAAAATCAAACTACCATCTTCACACCTGATCCTACAAAAATTTGAGTAAACATCAATTCATGAACTTCAGAAATTGTTCTTACTTATTTGGGATATTTTTAATCATTAAAGTAGTACGAGTATCTTCATCACTAATAATCTTCTCCAAGTCAAGCTGGTACTGCTTTTTGATGTCTATCTGGTTTCCATTGTTTTCAAGCCGACGATTCCGTGCCCGGTCAGCCAAACCATCTATTGCATGGACACCTAAACCAGGATATTGAAGGTCCCCACCACCAAGGAACATAGGACCCATCCTAGGTGAGGACATCATCCTGAAACTGGGGGAACCATTTTCAGTTACGTTACCTGATAGACCAACTCCAGCATTCGCACGACCACCCATGCCCATCATAAATCCCCCATCATTGCGGCTTAAGCCCATCCCTCCAAATGTAACTGGGCTCATAAAGGATGTCTCTGGTGATTCTGGGAAATATCCAAAATGTCTTTCTAAAGGAACACCAGATGGTGCAGACCCGACATGGTGGTGGTGCTGGTGTGATGAACCAAGGAAAGGGCCATGTGGGGTAGAGTATGGATAGCTCTGTCCCTGTCCATTAGAAGAATAGGGATGTCCCATTGATGGTGTTGGCCAGGCAGAAGAATTAGTGTGTTCTGAATAAGGAGTGGTACTTCCCCAGAGAAACTGTGGACCTGATAATGTGCCAATACCAGATGCACTCGAGACTGAAGAACCAATTCCTGGACTTAGGCTCATGTTCAACTCAGGAGATGGATGAGAATGCTGATAGGCAGCCGCATGAGGAGAGCTGGCATTGTTGAATACTGGTTCAACATGGCCAACCCTTCCTTGATCCTTCCCGATAGCTGCTATTTTTATAGAATTTGATCCCCGAGGAGGTAAAAGTGAAGCTAATCCAGGCAAATGGTTGCTGCCGATAGGACTAATGCTACCCATGCCTGGGGATTGACTCAGTGTATGCAAAGGGCCATGCTCAATGGGGCTGCTCAGTTGGGCCCAGTTACCTGTCATTACCCAAGCAAGTAAACTGACTTCCAGTAAACTCCCAATAACAACAAAAGTAGCCAGAATACAGATTCAAATCCAAAAAAGTAACAGTAATTAAAACATCCAGAGAGAGCACTACCTGGAGGAGAATTGGCAATGGGTGAACCCACTTGATGCCTAAAACTCCTAGTTTCATCTTGCTCCAGCTCTTGACTCAGTTGCTGCATCAAGCTGCAGAAACACAGCATAAAGGCATCGCTTTAAATACTAAATCAATAACCAGGAACAGTGAAATAGTTATAGAGTACAATAGGAAGGGATGGAGACATGCAAACAGTACAAATTGGAGCTACTTGGTTGGGCAACATCACACTAGATAAAAATGACAAAAACATCAGAAGACAACAAATGTACAAAATGAACTGGAACTCTGAGAGTCAAAACTAAGTAATTGAAATACTGTACCAGCACTCATGCAACAAGAGATATTTTACAAGAATCTATTCACACTGAGAGGTACTCTATGAAGAAGACAATAATAGGTAAAGCAAATAAAAATATCCAAGAAAAATTCACAACAAATAAGTCTCAGTGATAATAGATATGATTTTTTTTTTTTTCTTTCTTTCTTTCTTAATTATATGCAATAGACAAGACAAGGACAGATTAGATCACTTGTATGCAAAATCTAATGACGCATCATTAATAGTTAGTTTAGGCGGCATAGGTTGTACTGATTAGAACTATGGATATCCACATTTTTGTCCCTGCAAGAGACAAATCACCTATTCGTCTACTATTCTCAACTCTCAGAAAAGCGTAGTATTGGGATGCCATGCTCTACTTAGCATCAATAAAATATGTTGTCGAGAAGATAACGCATTATGGGGCCAGCACACGAAACAGCTTTGATGGGAAGACTTTTAATGTAGCATTGTATTTGATTGATCAAAACAGTAGCCAAATAGGACCTTTCACAAGGAATCAATTTTAGATTTGATAGACTTAAGATGAAATAGAATTCAAATGTGAAAGAGGGCTGAAACTAGAGTGGTATTATAAAGATAATAGCATAACAATACAGGCTGAATAGATCTTCAAAACAAGGACAGAACTATGATGAAGAAATTGAAGGGACAATATAAGGGAATTGAGAATAATAATGTAATTGGGCTTCACACCGCAAGGTGCATCAATTGGATCAAACACCGACCTACCTTGATCAAACACAGAGATTTTCCATAGAGAAGAAATGCTAACAAAGCAATTTGATTTCAACTGATGAGTTGTGTCTCACCTCTTAAATAAGTCTCTTTATATAGCATTCTAAAGAGATATAAACATTAATGGTAATATCCAACCACTAGCTAACACCACCTACCTCTTAATAACTCAACTACTACCCAACTTTTGACAAAGGAAAACTCCTTTGATAATGAGTCCTTTTATTTTTAAAGCATAGCCCCTTTTATTGACTTTTTAAGAACTAGACTAGGGCTTAGGTCTAGACCATGGAGATCAAAATATGTAGGCTAACTTTAACCCATTAAAACAGTCCTAGCCCATAAAAGTCATGGGCTGATTTGGGTGATAGCTTTAGGCCTTTGATGGGTCTGACCCAATGGGCTTCTTCTTTCTTAAATATGTCTTCAACTCTGCATCAACTTTGCAACCAGAAGCTGATAAATAGATCAACAGATATCCAGCAATAAGCAGTTACCATGGTCCAACTGGTCCAAGGTGGCGATCATAATTAACTTGAGTGGTAGCTCTGGAAAATTCAGTACATATTAGCATTAAGGAAAGTTCAGGAACTAACACAGATATATTTCACTACGGGGACATTTTACTTTTTAGCTTCAACTCAACTAAGGTCTCAAATAAGCACATTCAGCAAGCATAGAATGCACAATTCTTATGACTGACGGTCAATGTCAGGAAAAAGTGGGCTATCTGAATATTACGTTTTCTCATAAACCTTGAACATAAAGTGACTGGTACTTATTACTTTGGACCTCAGGAAGCACCTTCTCACAACAGCATTGCCTTGAAGAACTAGGTCAGGAGTAAACTTATCCAAACAGACCAATTTGTCAGAACTCAGAATCCTACTATGCCAATTATGTAAACTCAATTTTAAGGTTAGGATTTTTATGGATTTTTCCTAAAAGGCTAAAACTAAGGGCTTCCCAGGATCTTCCAGCAAAGAAAACTAATATTAAGGGCGGGTTTTAACACTTGAAAACTCAAACCTTGTTGTAATGCTGGTTCCAGGTCTGACTTTTAATAAGACAGGTGATGCTGAATTGGCAACATATACAAAAAAGAGAAAAGCCCAATGGTCAAGCCCATCAAAGCCTAAGGATATGATCCAAAACAGCCCATGGCTTGCATGGGCTAGGACTAATATACTGGGATAAAATGAGCCCATGGTTTCATGGGCTTAGATTACTTTAGTGGGAGAATATCAACCCACTATTTTGAACTAAGCCCAAGGTCTAGCTTTGAAAAGTCAACAAAAGGAGCTAGTAGGTGGTGTTGGTTAGTGGTGGGGTGTAGTAGGTGGATGTTTCCATTATTGTTTTGACTAGTGGTGTTGGGTAGTAGTTGGATGTTTCCATTAATATTTGTAGTAGGTTGTGTTAACTAGTGGTTGGATGTTACCATTAATATTTATGTCTCTTTAGAATGCTATATAAAGAGACTTATGTAAGTGGTGAAGAGACAACTTATGAATTGAAATCAAATTGCTTTGTTAGCATTCCTTCTCTATGGAGACTCCTTGTGTTTGATTAAGGTAGGTTGGTGTTCGATCCAATCAATCCACCTTGCGGTATGAAGCCTGGGTGTTATATTGTTATTCTAAATTCCCTCATATTGTCCTTTCAATTTCTTCATTATAGTTATGCCCCTATTTGAAGATCTATTCAGCCCGTTTCATTATATGCTATTATCCTTATAATACCATTCTAGTTTCAGCACTCTTTCCCATCTAAACTCTGTTTCACCTTAAGTCCATCAAATCTGAAACTGATTCCCTATGAAAGGTCCTATTTGGCTACTGTTTTGATCAATCAAATACAGTACTACATTAATGGGTTTGAAAACTACGGTTTTGGGGTTTCAGCTAGACGGGAGAATGGGTTGTTATTGCTGTTCTGTAATTTCAGATCTAGTTTTTAATGGGCTTAGAGTATGGCAAGTGTTTAAACTGAGCTAGGGTTTAGGTCTAGCGGTTGAAGATGAATTGCGGCATTTCTAATGAAGATGAGGTGCAGAATTTTAGAGGTGTTGGGGTTTTAGACTTTAGATGGAATGGGGTAGGGATGGGGTGAGGGGTGACATGCTATCCACCTAGGAGGGATCGGGGAGGCAAGGGGGTGGGGATTAGGGATCTAAGAGGGGAGAGATGTTGCTGCCGCCATAGGGAAGAAGAGGCAGAGAGGGAGGGCCAAGTGGTTGGGGAAGGGAAGGGAAGGGAAGGGGGTGTCGCAGGATAGGGAGAGGGTAGGGGAGGGCTTAGGGGGTATCATAGAGGGTAGGGTTAAGGTGCAGGGGCATTGTGGAGGTAGCGCAGGGTGCTGCCAGGTCACAGCAGCAAGGGGGGAAAGGAAATAGGGTGTGCAGGGGCACGGGAGGGGCTGGGGGGAAGGGGAAGGGGTGGGGGTGCCTTGCGTGGGTAGGGAAGAGAGGGGAAGGAGCTGGAGTTGTTGTATGTACTTGGATGCTTGAAGAACACTTGCTGGAAATTGGCATGGTGCTGAATATTTAAGGTCTTTACTAAAATGAATTCCTTTATAGATTAGGATCCCACCACATAATCTTGACCATTAAAATAAAATATAAACATCAAAAGGTCCCTAATGAAGACATGCTGAAATAAAAGTATTAATTAACTTAAAACTCATTAAATCACATGCTTAAATTCTGTTTTAATTAAAACTCTAATTGCCACATGTGCTAGAGTTAAAAAGAACTAAGGACTCAATAACTAACATAACCACTAACTCAAAACAAGACTAAGTTAACCAAACTTAGATTCTAGAAATTAAACTGAAATTAAATTCCAGCAACTAATTAGGGAAGAAAATGCCCAAAATACCCCTCCTAGGGGGTTCGGCCAGCCTAGGGAGGCTTCGTAGAGCCATCTTGTGGGCAATCGTGTTCCCTTCAGCCAAACTACATGAGTACTTAGGGCTGACAACACAGATTCAATCATGTCTTGAGTCATCCATCTATGCATTCAATCTTGAATAAATCAGGTTTAACTCAGTACCTTGATCAAATCACTAAGTATTCATCCAATGAAAAACAACTAGGTACCATGCAGATTCATACGTGTTACATTATTATGCTCTATGTAAGTTTCAAAATACTTCTCTAACTTCCAAACTTTTATATTTAGTTGAGCCCAAACTGAATCACAATCAAGATTTTATGGTTACCAATTCAACAAAGCAGCAAAATCATGACTTAATGCTTTTCAAAATCCTCAACCACAGAATTCAAGTAATCTCCATTCACTACACTAATTTTTATTTGATATTAATGCAGCTACCACTGAAGCCTTGTGTTACCAATTACTTCGTCCTCTGGTGGTTCTCTTTCAAGAAACAGAATGAAGGAAAGGAACATCACATCTTTCTCTATGGCTACCTCCTAAATCTCCAGATTGAAGATGTGGTGAAGAAAAGATCAGTACTTGTTTTCTTCATTTCCTGGAAGTAGATTGGCTTACTTAGTAATATCATTTCATAAATCAAGCTTTATTTTTTACAATTTACTCTCTTTTTCCTTTTAAATCATGCTCTTCCAAGCCAAATTGTTTTAGTTTTATTTATGAGTCTATCTTGTTGTTTTCATTTTAGACACTCAATTGGGGGTTACTGGATTTAAGAATCTCTTATCTTTAAAAATTCATAAATCATCATCATTTTTTTCATGTAATAGAAAGATGAACTGACGTCCCCCTTCTCATTACTTCCTTCTTTCCTGTGTATTATGTTCCCCATTACTAGATCTAAAGTTCATTCACTTCTTTCCAAACGCCTTTCAAACCCTAAACTTTTTTCCAATGTTTATCTGGCCTGAAGGATATTTGACCAAACAAATTCAAATAGCATTCACTACCATAAACGGATAAAAGTGAGTTGGAGAAGAAATAACACAATATAGGGAAAAGCAGCAACAAACAGAATATCCAAGCAAATAAGAAAACTTTAAGCTCATATAGTTTGAAGATACAAAATGCAATATAACTAAGGAAAAACAAAGAAATTGAATTAAATCCATATACACACTTCCGACGTGCTCCACCAGGACGACTAGGTTCAAGCTTTATACGTTTCCCAGCTATGTCACTTCTATTTAATGACCGAAGAGCTGCTTCTGCTGCTCTGACATCATAAAATTCAATAAACTTATGGTGACGCTTATGAGGAGTCTCCCTGATCTGTATTTATGCAATAGCAAAACATCAAAGGATGAAATGTCGCAAAGAAACATTCAGCACAAACAAATTATATGAGACCATAAAGGGAAAATGAAAGTTAAGAAAGTAGATAACAAATCACACACCTCTTTAACCTCCCCATAAGCCCCAAATATTTGTCTGAGATCATCATTTGACACAGAAGGATCCAAATTAAAGACTACAAGTGTTCCTTGGTTAATATCCTTATCTGACGGGTTATCCTGGAAGGGCACAAAAAATAGATGAAATGATGGGTCAACAAACCAAGTATTTAACATACAAACGGCTAAAGTTGTCTCAAACCTTGGGAATTGAAAAATGAATGTCAAGTTTTCTCCGACGCAATGGCTTATTCTGCAAGGCACGCATGGCAGTTCGAGCGGCTCGAATATCATAGTAAGATATCATTACAAAGCCCCTGTGCTTACATGCAGTGTAAAGGGTCCTAATAGCACCATATTGCTGGGGGGAGAGGGGCATCAGTATGTCAAACCCACATACCAGAAGACAAAAAGGAAAAAAAAATACATTAGAAAACAAAATTCTGCCCTTCAGGAAATACGCAAGAACTTAATCAGTTAAACCTCACAATTTTGGAAAGAACATTCACTGCAAGCAAAGTTACATGATGAAGAACGCTTTGAAGTTTAAATGGGAAGAACACTGATCTGAAAGAAAACCCCAAACACATGCATGCAGACAAACAAAAGGATGTTGAAAACTTAACAACTCAAATATGCATTATGGGGATAAAGTTGTCGTTGTGACAGTGAAGTTGTCTAGATAATAACTCTCTTCATGCAGTAGACTGGTAGAGGCACCTGAAACCTCAAGGTATCTACCATTGTTGTCAAGGCACCGAGTGCTGCCTAGGCAACTGCATTCCATTATAGTCTTTTAAGTATATCAGTTGTATAATCTATATCATAAACAATCAAGATTAACCCACACCTAATCAACATTGAGTCATCAAAAGCCAAAATTTTAGCCAACCCAGTCATCAATTTCAATAGACACAGAAGACCACAGAACGAAGCAAACTGTTGGAAGTTTGAAACAATCAAAGCACACATCAATTTATATATTCTTTGACTTGGCCCATTTTCAGGTATACCTAGTCTTACAGTTGATTCAAATGGTGCTCAAAAAATATGATTTCATCAGTAAGTAATTAAATTGCTCCCGATTTAGAGAAACATTCACTTGCTGACTGCTTGGCACATTGGTCAAGTGCTAACTTGCTGAAATGCTTCATCACAGTTTTTAATCCTAGAAACAGCCATAAGGCTTTATACATCTGACCCTCCCCAGAACCTGCTAGGTACAACCTTTGTTCTTGTTCTCTCAGAAATTTGTTTGGTTAATGTGAGAATTTTTATATATGAAGATTACAAAACAAGTTCTCCACCAAATCCAAGATTTTGCTTAAATTTGATTTATATTGAAGGAGTTATGTTCTGGTGAAACCTTATTTGGTCCATGCAAATGCCTTCAAAATTACTCACATGAACATTGTGTTTTAGATATCAACATAAATATAGTTTCAATGACGTAAATCGACGGCAAAAGGTCTTAACACATAGCTTATACAAATAAACCATCAGCCCACTCCAAGAAACATTCGAGAACCATTTCATGTGATTCACCGGCATTCTCTGAAAAGTAAGACATCTTCACATAAAAAATTATGAAACCCAATACAGCATCCATAGACTCCACTGAGAAAGAAACAACAGAAAGAATGAGCACATTGCCTTCTCTATAATTGTCCTCTCCATAACAAAGGGGCATTTTGCGAAAGAGAAATTTCTTCACCAGCAAATCTCAAGTCTATTAATGGGGAAAAAGTAGTTCAGGAATAGCACTTGGCTTCTCACTATCAGAAGCAAATACTTTGAAGCCTGTAACTAGATCACCAACGCTTTTCATTTTTACATACTAAATTTCCACTTTCCAGCATGGAGAAGATTTTTCAAGTTCTTATTTCAATGCAAGTCTTTATTAGACTTGCTTCAACTATATCTCCGAACTCAACTCCATCCACCCCAATTGTCCTATAAATCTACTAATTCCTCTCGTAACAGAAGTGTCGATAGTTATTCAAGATTCCAAAAAACACCAAATCAGAGTCATGGCGATCATTACAATACAATTGTGCTAACTCTAACAGGTCTGCTGGTGAGGTTAAAGCAAGCCTAGAGACACCAGGCATAATTACATGAGAACAGGGGAGAGAACAATCAAATAAAAAAGAAACCTCATGTATCTTCTTTTTTTATTAATTTTCAAAGAATGTGGCAGCTTTGAAGAATGCAATCAACTGAGGAAGCTCCAATAGGAAGCTTCTAACCTTGATGTCTCAATTGCTCTTCCTACAGGCACTCGAAGTTGTGTTCAGTACCCTATCACTAACTTGGTTTCTTATATGATTTCTCCTATTTTTGTGCTTGTTTGTCTACCATTGAGACTCACCTCCTTCCTAAGTCTGTGTCTGAAGCCTTGACAAGTCCTGGGTGAAAAACAGTTATGACCAAGGAGTTGGCAGCCCTAGAGGAAAACATATTTGGGAATTTGTCCCCTTACCTCCTAGGAAAACTGCCATCAGATGTACCTGGGTGTTTGCAATGAAAGTAAATCCTGATGGTATGTTTGCTAGATTGAGAGCTAGACATTTGTGGCTAAAGTATATACTTAGGAGTGTGGTGTGGAATATATTGATACCTTTTCTCCTAAGGTAATGCTCACTTCTATGAATTCTAATTTCTTTAGCTACTACATATCATTGGCCCCATGTTTCAGCTGGATGTCAATAATACTTTCCTCAATGGAGATCTCCATGAGGAAGTTTATATGGAGCAATCTCCAGGGTTTGTTGCTTAGAAGGGTTTGTTGTGTGGCCTGAAACAATCACTATATAGTTGAAATAATCACCACACGCATGGTTTGACCGGTTTACCTCAGTTATAATAGAGTTTGGTTTGACTCAGTGTTCTTCTGTTAATCTAGTTAAGGAAGGATATTCTTGGTTGTGTATGTGGATGACATTGTTATTACTTGTGATGATTCAGCTGGCATTGATGCATTGAAGACATCTTAGACCAAAGACTTGGGAGGCTCAAGTATTTTTGGCAGATACAAGTGGCTCAATCCAAAGAAGAAATCTTCTCATCCCAAGGTAAAGATGTAATTGACTTACTTTTGAAGAGAGTGATGCTTGGTTCACAACCTTTGGATACTCCAATGGATCCAAATATAAAACTTATAAATGAAGACAAAGATACTCTTCAAGATCTAGAGAAGTATCGAAGGTTGATTGGGAAACTAAACTATTTGGTTGTGATCATAGTTGTCAAGGCGTCGCCTAGGCGTCCGAGCTCCTTCGGAGCGCCTCAAATCGGTGTCGCCTCATTTTCAGACAATAAGGCGACCGCCTTGGGGTATGAGGCATTCTCCTCAAGAGCCTCAGACACCTTATACCCCAAGGCGTCCGCTTTTTTTCTTCTTTTTTAAATCACATGAAAGATGCCAAATCGAAGGCATATATTGAATTACTTATTAGATTCCAATTGTAAAGTATCTATTGTTTGAACCTAAATGCATATTTATAATGACCCTACATGTGATCAAATGTTAAAATAAAAAATAAAAAAACAAACAAAATCGAAAGAGAATAAGTTCTTGACTCAAGTCTCACACTCTCACTCTCACTCTAATTTCTAATCTCCTTCTCTTCCTCTCTTCTTCTATTCCATTCCCATGACGACACTCTGGTAAGCCGCGCGACAAATGACTTCTTCTCTTCCTTTCTTCCCGCAACTTTTTATTTAGGACCTACTATGTGTGGTTTGTAGTATGTTGTATGACTTGAGGTAGGCTAATATCAGTTTTTTTTTTTTTTTTTTTTATAAGATATGATAGATTTATAATGAATTTGAGTGAATGAGATGTACACTAAAAATTTCACTTAACGCCTCAAAAGCGCCTCGGAGGGCGCCTCATCAACTCATTGCCTCAACTAGTATAAACCGCCTCGCATCGCCTCATCGCCGTGACAACTATGGTTGTGATTCGACCTGACATTGCCTTTCCAATCAATGTTTTGAGTCAAATTCTCTCTAGTCCTTGGACCACTCATTGAGATGCGGTTATGCACACATTGAAATATCTTAAGAGAGCTGACGGACATGGGCTCCTCTACACAGATCACAGCCACAGGAGATTCAAGGGATTTTTTTTATGCAGATTGGGCTGGTTCACCAATTGCTGGGAAATCTACAACAGGCTATTGTACTTTAATTGGAGGAAATCTCATGTCTTGGAAGATTAAGAAACAGCCAGTGGTTACTTGATCAAGTGCAATATTAGAGTATCGTGTCGTACCACTTGTCACCGAGCTGATGTAGATTAAGCAGCTATTGCAAGAGCTTAGCTTTGACCATGAGTCACCTACGTCTTCATGGCATGATAATGATGCTACCATCTATATTGCATCTTACATCAAATCATGTTTTTCACGAATGGAAAAAGCATATTGAAGTAGATTGTCACTTTGTCTGTGAGAAGCTATAAAAAAGACTAATCTCTACTCATCATGTTCAAACCAAGAAAAACTGACCAATTTATTCACCAAATCTTCGGGGGCTAAGAGAGTGAACTACATTCGTAACAAGCTGGGAATGGTTAATGTCTATTCTCCAGCTTATGGAGGAGTGTTAGAAGGAAAAAGGGCATAACAAGAAGGAAATATGCCTCTAAAGGGCAATGGGGGGAGGCAAATATGCCTCTCAAGATTCAGCCCTTGCAGTAAATCTCAAGAGGGATTCTGGCGGAAGATTAGTCCATATTGGACTCTCACGTTAGGTAGTAGTTTCCTTTTTAATGCATGTAAGTTTTTCTATAAAATACAGGTTGGATTCCAAGTTTTCTCAAATTGAATGTGAGACCTCTTCTGTTTTCTTCTCAATTCTCTTTCTTCTTCCTATGCTTTCTTTCCTCTGTATCTCTGAGTTTCAACACCTTTTAATTAGTATTTGTTTTATGTAATTACCATTTGTGTTCCTATGATTATTTCTATTTCAGCTAGCCAGGAAGATTGGATGATTATGACTAACTTGTAAGGGGATACTTGAAGAAGTCCTATCCTTGTTCTCTATTTCCTGTATTCTTCTTTGTTTCTAATTCAATAGATTTGATTGTATGATGATCAGCTACAAGTTCATCAATTGTTTCCAAATTCTTTGAAGATCTAATCAGCATTAAACCTCGTTCAAGAAGATTCTACCATGGGTTAGATCCTTCTTGATCCGTCTCTACATTACCCATTCAGGCATTATGTATAATGCTACATCAATGGCTACATGATATCACTAGGAAATGAAGTTGACCAAAAAACATTGAGACTTTTGCATAGTGATTCAAGCCCAAAGTTTAACCAGTGAACCATGAGATCTATGGATGGTATATCTCGATTGGGAGCAATGTCCAAGTTTACAGTACAAAAATGGATACTGCTTCAGAACTTCTCACTTTTCGGTTCAATGGATTCTATTATACACCTCAGAGCTTCACTTGTTGAAAGCATACATAACCATCAGTAACAACAAATACAATCCTCCAGGGATGCGATGGGGATCACCTCTGTTCCCAGTAAAAAACTGAGGTCAAGTGATGACCTCAACAAAAAGAAAACCCTCAGCAGCATTCCATTTTAAGTTGGCAGTGAATTTGCTGACATGATCTCCCATCCAGAAAGTCAAAAAAAGAAAAGTTCTTTTATTAAAATAACTGCATTTTAGTCAAAGCATACAAAAGTCATTTCCTCCTCTTCAAAGTTGACGAAAGAAACTTCAAAACAGGAGGGGTAGCACATCCAAACAGTGTCCACAAAAAGGATAACCAAAACTGAGTAGCATATAAATAAAAAATAACCAAAATCAAGTTGAGATGAAACTTCACTGACCTCAAAAAGAGCTCTCAGTTCCAAGTCCTCAACATTACTATTGATATTCCGCACAAACAATGTTCTAGAAGGATGTTCTCCATAGGGGTGCTCCCCTGCAACTGCTCCTACACCATTCGGAATACCATACTGGCTGCTCCCATTAATAGAACCACCATCAATGGTTATCTTTGACATACTTGCAGTGATGCTCTCCTGAGGGTCAAAGTCCATTTCCATACCCCCACCACTGCCAAAAAGATCGTACTCATCCAAGTCCTCTAGCTGACTAGGTAGGCCACTTAGGTCAAAATCATCCATGATACCAGCTAAAAGGTCATCCTCATCATCAGGAAGAACACAACCAATGGCATTTGGTCCATCATCTTCCAGAGAATTTTTACCTTCAGCATCTTGATGTAATTTTTTTAAGCTAGCCGATCCATCATCTGCAGATTGAACACTGTGCTCCAAGTCTGCAAACTTCACTGCAATTAAAAAAAACAAGGTGAAAACACTGTTTCTCATACAAAACTCAGTATAGAATCTACAAAGAAGAGCCCGTGCATACACTTTTCATGTCGAAGAACAGGCACAGAGCTTGAGAAAAGGCTGGCATCATTTGATGTATGATATGAATCAGATCCACATGGAATTCCCCATCCACTGCTTCCAACCTTCAGGGGAAAATTAACCGATGGAATTTTGGAAGGACCTGCAATAAGAAGAGTTATAGGTAACATACAGACAGGATAGCTAGATCCTTCAGCATTATTAGTCATCTAACATTACTAAAAGAATATACAGAGGACCCCTGCAGCTACCTGAGACTGAAATATCACTAGGCTGCTCCATTTTCCCACCTGAATAAAAAGAAGACAAAGAAGACCACCAAATCTTGAGACTCTTTGCTCAGATACCTGGGGGGAAAAAAAGCCTCAGGTAAAGTAATGTAATACGCAGGTGCAAATAGTTTTTCATCCAAAAACAGCATCAGTGCTACTATGATTGTGAAAATGTCAAGGATTTACAGTGCAGATGCAATTAAACAAGCTATACAGAACTAAATACAATGATATCAAGATAAAATCTAAATGCTGATGTTATATTGTAAGGCCTCATATACCTATTACTAAGATGCAAAATTTCAAATGCACCAACAGCTACCCTTCCTGATACTGGATGCGCTTCAGGAGCATGTATGATCGGCCAGCCAGAAAACACTCATCTACCAAACCACATTAAATTAAATCAATCAATTTAGTCAACATAATACCATGCAAAAAGGTTTATGCTAGAAGCTATAGTTCCATTAACCAAAAAAAAAAAAAAGAAGCTATAGTTCCAAGCAACAAATAAACCTCGCATGGAGCAACTTTCAAATCCTATCATATCGAGGCATTTAATGATTTCACAGCAGGAATTTGGACTGCATGTGAAAAAGAAGAATTACTGGATGGGCTTGCATTTATTCCCGTATCAACATGCCATAATGTACAATGGAAAATAAACTAGTTTTAAACAAACCACCCCCTTGAAAACAGAGAAAGACAAACTGAGTCAGAAATAAGCAAATTTTGGAATAATTTACAGCAACAATCGACAAAATAGGAAACCAAAGTAGCTACTTTAGTCGTAAAGTTACTGCGGAAATTGAAATCAACAAAATAACTTCAAATACACCTATTCCACTTTCCGTTAAGAATCTAACAAATATTTCAATGATAATTGAGCTACAGTAAACAAATTAAAATTAAAAAAAAAAAAAAAAAAAAAAGGTAAAACTCCAAATTTAACAGGCCTTCCGCCGGGGGGCAGAAAAAGTGATAACTGTTTCACAAACCGTATTCAGCCGATCACAAAACCCATAATAAAAAACCCACCCTAACCAAAAACAGAAACATTCCATTGCATGATCGACCAATTTCAAAAGAAAGGTGGGAAAAGAAAGACTTACCGAGCCAAAAGGAATTAAACGATTAACACGACAACCCTATCAAAATGTCATTAGAAGTCCAAAACATGAAGAAGAAAACGCAGAATGCCCTAAAAATGACTTCAGAACAAACTGTTGGATTTCTTGAGAGATTCCTAAAGAAACTCTTGTCCTAATAGTCTGTCGAGGAAAAAGAAAGATGTTTGTTTCGTCTGCTCATCTACTTCTTTCTGTCGCCGGAAATAAGAGAGACAGAGACAGAATTGATAGGATTTTGGGAATAAATATTTACAGAAGAGTGACGGAGCAGAAAACTCTTATACTTATTCAACAGATTACACTCTCCCTTACTCCCCCACCCTTTCCCTCCTGTGGCAGATGGATTCTGCTGTATTTGAATCATGTTTGGGGTCCGTTGACGCAACCTTCCTAATTGGATAATTTCAAACCTGCGTTTTCCACCTCTATATTTCATTAAATTACTGTACTGTTATTGGGGTGGTGGATTGCGTTTTCTGGGGTTTTTTTTTTTTTTTTTTTTTTTTTTTTGTGGGGTAGAACGTTTTCGTAAAGGGCTTGTAGTAGATTACAAAAAAAAAAAAAGGCTTGTAGTAAACGTCTTCGGCTTTGTTGGGCTGTCTTCAATTAAACATGTGGTTTTTTTCTGAAAAATTAAAAAAATAAAGGGTAATTTTCATCTCCACCCCCTGAGGTTTGATCCATGTCATTTTTAGTCCAAATAAATGGACACTTTGCATTTGCCTCCCCTGAGGTATCCAATAAGATCAAGTAAGGACAAATTGTGATTTTTATGATCAAAATACCCTCTTATCTATTCTTCTTTTACCACATTCTTCTACACCGATGACCAATTAGAAAAATGCCTTCGAAACCCTTTTAACCCTAATCCAAACCTAGATTCAATACTAAGGAGCAAAACATTTTTATCGCTATTACTATCTCATCTTCTGTTCTTATCTTTCTTGGCATCTTGTTCTTGCTCTACTACCTCTGGTACTTTCTATTTATCGTTCTCGCACCAGTCCTTTTGACTCTTGTGCTCCTTTAAGGTTGCAGAGATTATGTTACAAGGAGGGTATTTTGAGGTATTCAGTGATGGTAATTCAATTGGAAAACGTGGATTAGGTGCTACGTTTCAAGGTATTCTTCGTGATGGCAAGTCTGTTGCATTTAAGAGACTTATCCAACTTCTTTGCAAGGTGAAACTGAGTTTCAGAACGAATTGCAGGTTCTTGGGAGTCTTTGATTGCCGTATGTGGTTAGGCTTCTGGGTTATTGTATTGAGAAGAAGAGATTTCTAGTGTATGAGTATATGCCCAACAAGAGTTTGCAGAAATTGCTTTTCGCAGAAGCATCAAGGGTTCCAATTCTGGATTGGAAACAAAGGTTTGATATCATCATCAACGTTGCTCGATCACTTGCTTTTTTGCATATGGAATGTGACACGATCATCCATGGTGATATAAAACCAATTAATGTTCTCTTGAGCTTGGATTACTGTTCGAAGCTTTCAGATTTTGGTCTATCGAGGATTAAATCAGAAGGTGATTCGCCCAGAAAAATAATAGAGATTTACAGGAAATAGTTATGCAAAAATATTAATTAATTCACAAGCCCAATTCTCTCATCGATGGAAGTTTTCGGCTCCAAAAATTGCTTCTCTGTATATGAAAGCAAAGGGCCAGAGAAAGAAAAAGAAAAGCAAAAAAGAAGGAGAAAGAAGAAAAAAATGCAGAAGAGAAGGCAATTGTTGTTCCTATTGGAGGAGGTCTGAACCCATTCAATGCGTCTTCTTCAGCGATCGTTTCCAACCAACTCGAAGAATTATATGGTTTCTAACGGGTAGAAGTGTAGATTGATGGTTGATATGGAGAGTTTATGATCAGACCGGGTTCATGCCTGGTCCGACCCTCGACCCCGGTCGAGAAGGAGAAAATCGAATCGCTCCCGAGCGAGCAGGATCCGGAAGATGGCTTGCTGAAGAAGAAAGCTTATTCGGCTGCAAGCGTGCCCTAATCTTACTTATGGATTAGGGTAATCACCCTGATGGTGGCAGACTCAAGCTGACGGCTGCGGATAATCATCATCAAAGGGATAACTATCGCATAACCTAACGGTTATCTCAGGAGTCCTCTACTAGCCCAAACTAGTAGAAGTCTATTGCTCAACGGATCTCACTGATAAGATCCAACGACTACCCGAAGAAGGCTCGAGTGCATCCAACGAAGGAGATTCGAAGGTACACTCTATATAAACCTCACTACCATACAAGGTGAGGGAGGGATCAATCGATCAATACGAATACTATCTGAGACTCAGGTTCAAATACATACTGATAGACCTAAACTATCAGCGTTCTGCTATCTAGATCACCTTTCCCGTTTCTTCATTCATTAGCTCTGTGCTTCTAGCAGAGCCGTTTGTGATTAAGTTCATCAACTGACTTAGCCTTCGGAGGTGGACTCCCGACCCTAGCGGTCGGGCCACATCTGACGCTTTCGTTTTGCAGGACATCACGTGGAGATCCAAGGGCTGAGCAGATTTTGGACGCATCATTTGGCGCCGTCTGTGGGAAAGACTTGAAAAGCCATGGTGACTAGATCAGCAGCCGCTGCACAACGCAATTCCGGTGTTCAGATACCTGGAGTGAATAATCCAGATATCCCCCAGGAAAGCCAAAATCCTATCGAAGTGGATGATGGCCAGGGAGGACGTAATCCTCCTCCTGATACAATCCAAGATCAATTGGATCAGGTAAAGATTCAACTCTTGGAGGTGAGCCAAGCACTCCGCGTGCTCACCAGACGAGTGGTTTTACCACAAGAGCCCGATCAACGCGATTCAGGGAGACGTGCATTGCCACGTGACCGAGAATGGCTGAAGACCGGAATGTTGATCGAAATTTTCGTGAAGGAGACCGAGGACTTCGGAGGATTGATGATCAACCAAGGCGAGGCGATCGGTTCGACAGACCGCAAGAGAGTACAACTGATTCAAATACAAGGTTGGATACTGGGGTAAGAACTCACTCACTCACTGTCAAAAGAACCGTTCGTGATGATCGAGAAGTTCGTGACGAGAGGAATGTTCGTGAAGGACGGGCTGTTCGTGATGATCGAGTAGCGCGGGATGATCGTGTTAATCGAGGTCGTGATCATATTGCTGAAGATCACCCGACCCAGATTGGTCAAGAATTGGCCAACATCAATGAGAAGTTAGGGCAGTTGGCTAAGGGAAGAATAATCGAGGATATTTACTCGGTCATTCGGAAAACTCCTTTTGCTGAGCCAATTGCGGGATATCGGTTTCCCCATAACTTCCGTTTGCCTACCTTCTCAACATTCGATGGCTCCGGAGATCCAACAGCTCACATTGGCTATTACCAACGAGACCATGGCAGCTTTTAGGTAATTCGATGAAATTTTATGCGGGGTTTTCGGTTCATCTCTAACTGAGCGGCACAAAAGTGGTTTTCTAACCTCCCTCTCGGAAGGATCGTAAACTTTGACGAATTGGCGCGCCAATTCATAGGGCGATTCCAGAGTGGGATACAGGTCAAGAAAACAGAAGAAACCTTGTTTACTGTCAAACAAGGAAAGAACGAATCGATCAGAGAGTTTCTGAAGAGATTCAACAAAGTGACGATGGAGATAGAGAACTTGGATGAACAAGTAGCCAGAACCGCTCAATTCACAGGACTCACTAATCGGAAACTCCCGGAGTTATTACTATAGGATATACCCACGACTTATGCCGAGTTGGTACAGAGATGCCGTGCGGTGCTGAAGTCATGGAGATTCTAGATGCGCGCCAAGGAGATAATAAAGTCTCCAATAAGGAACAAAAGGCTCCCCGAGCGAAGCGAAGCCAAAGAAGAATATTCGCGATCGGGTTGGAAAATCCTAGCCTTGGCGCCAAAGATCCCCCGGTAGAAGTGAGTACACTCCATTGAATGCTCCTCGAGCCGATATTTTGAATATCCTCAAAAGAAAAAATATTTTGAAGTGGCCGCCTAAAATTCTTTTGAAACCTGGAGAGCAGCAGAATCGGGAAAAGTATTGCCGATTCCACAAGGACTATGGTCATTACACTAATGATCGTTGTCATCCGAAGGCGGATATTGAGAGATTGATATCTCGGGGACATCCGTCCAGCTTTGTTAGCGGAGAAGGGAGGAGCCACGTGGGCCACGTGCGGCTGCTCCAAAAAGGGATCGTTCGGTTAGTTCGTAACGATCGAGGGAGGCCCCGAAGTTTAAAAAAGGCAAGGAGGTGATTGAAGCTGCTACTCGGTCACCGATCCTTACCATCTTCGGGGGTCCAGAGCCCGAATCATTCCGGAGTCTAAAAACCAAATCCAAATTTGTTGGAGCCGGAGAGGTGCAGAAGCGGAAGAAGCTGAGTGGTAAAGATTCTATCACCTTTAGCGAAGAAGACGAAAGAGACGTTTGTTTACCTCATGATGATGCTATAGTCATCAAGGTAGAGATTGCACGGCGGGAGGTGCATAGAGTTTTGATTGATACAGTGGTCCTGCAGCCTGACCTAATTTCCTACGAAGTGTATCAAAAATTGAAGGTGGATCAGGACTTGATGAAACCCTCATCTACACACCTATATGGCTTTGCAGGGTCATCTGCAGTAGCGAAAGGATCGGTTCAATTGGATCTATCCATTGGAAGTTTTCCTAAAGAAACAACTGTCCGAATCAATTTCTTGGTGGTTCGAGAACTACCAGCCTATAATATGATTCTCAGGCGACCATCTTTATCCAAGATAGGTGCTATTGTTTCGACAAAGCACTCGAAGATAAAATTCCCGATCGATATGGGAATTGGTCAAGTCTCCTCCGACTTGAAGATCTCTCGGCAGTGTTATGTTGCCTATTTGAAAGACAAGGAGGGTCGAGGAAGGTAACTGCCTTCCCCATAGAAGTTCGAGATGATCGGGAAGAGACAGAGATGCAAAGGCCCGAACCAGTGGAGAAACTGGAGCAAATCCAACTGTGTACCGAGGATGAGAAAAAGATTACTTATATCGGGTCTGAACAGCTGGAAGATTTTAAAGAAGAGTTGAAGTTATTTCTTCAACAGAATAAAGATGTATTCGCATGGTCTCACCGAGGACATGCTCGGGGATCGATCGGGCCATTGCAGAGAGCACAAACTCGGATAGACCCTAAGGCTTAACCAAGGATACGAAAAAGAAAAAAATAAATTTATAAAAAAAAAAAACCCCCCCCCCCAACGAAAAAAAAAAAAATAACCTTGCCTTACAAACCACCCACCCCCCCCCCCCCCGGCCCCCCCCGGGGTGGGGGGGAAAGGGGGCCCCCCCCCCCCCCCCCCCCCCCCCCCCCCCCACCCCCGAGTGTGATCCACAACCCGAAGATCGTATCGAGTGATCAACCTCCCACATAAACAATAACATAATCATGAACAATCATAATAAAAGTGCGGAAGATAAATCATAGATCCAATAAAGAAAGAATGAATCATAAATGAATCAGAATAGTAGATATAATCAGAGTATCAAACAGATAAGTAAAGTGAGGCAAAAATCCCACTTTACAACCAGCGGAAAAGTAGCTCTAAAGAGAATAAACTAAATAAAATCTAATCCCAAAGAACTAGTACATTGGGTAACTAAATTGTTCTCCACTTTATAGACAACATCCTTGTAAGTGTAAATCTCATAAATGGCACAAGGACGCTTCCACTCAATGGTCGGACTAAGCATCGTACGGAGCATAACCACTCGCGGGATCTTCAGAGTAATTGTGGTAACCGCAATCACCTTCCCCGGAGATATGCCTCTTCGCCTTGCGCTTCTTCATAGGGACCGTCATAGTACTCAAGCACTGCAGGATAGTCTAACAACATTGTACAATAAAGGAATGAGTTTCAAAGAAACTCAAGAAGGCGCTTAAAAATCCATAATAACATAAATGGCAGGATTCCATAACAAACATAAATGCAATATGATATGAGACAAGCAATGAATGAATGAATCTAACTCTATGTATGCTGGTCTCTATTGGCGTACATGCTTTAAGTCATAGCACCGTACTTCTTTAGGAAGGTCCACTCACATCCTCAACCATTTAAGATATCTTGGATTCTCTCACGGATCATTTCACCGGTCTTGAGCAGCCGATTGGTAATGGGTCCTTCATCCCTCAGGACAAACCATGGCAGGGGGTTAAGTCAACACACTCTCTCACAACCATTTGGTATAAGTACTGGCGCATGTCAGGGTAAAACCTAGCCAAATGCAAGTCTTCTACTTAGTTACATCAAGTCGATCCAGATACTTCCATTCCTCGTCCCCGACGATCCTTTCCGGTATCCTTCACACTAGAGTCCTCATAGTCCCTGACTACGGACTCATCAACCCTATTGATCATCCACATATGGTAAACGGGAAGCTCTCACGTCCTCTCACGGGTTGGTTACCGGTCTTAAGCGCCCGTGAGCCCAAGTCTAACCATATGCAACCCTATCAATAAATGGCCCCCACAATGTGATTCCTGTCCTCTCACGGGTTGGTTACCGGTCTTGAGCGTCCATGAATCCCCATTGCTACCACGGGTCGTTCGGTCTCAATACCCCTCCGATTAGGGTCTCCACATAACAGGACATCCTAGCCAAACACTACTAGACAATCCTAGATATGTCATCCAACAGTTTAGGAAGGTGTCCAGAGGGCATCTCCGGAAACATCCCATAATATTCCCGTAGTAGTCCAAGAATGTAGTGTCAAAAGGACACCTCTCCTTTCCAAACCATACTTAAGCATACACATGCATCAATTCATATCATCACATATATGGTAACTTCATATATGGAAAGAAATCAATAATTACAATCACTTTTATAACATTGGTAAGTAAATCATACATGAATCAATTTAATATGAATAAGTAATGCTACCGTAATCAAAGTTATGCAACAAAGTAGTATATCATTGTAAGAATCTAATTTAGGAATCATATCTATGATATTCAAATATAGAAACTAGATTCATGCTATCTATGTAATTAAGGAAATAACCATCCTTACCTTTTATAACTCGCAAAGGAATCCTAAGAAGTCAAGTAAGATCTCGGCAAACTTGAGAAGAAGGTCCTAAACAAGTATATACAACATATTAGGAAAGATCCCTAACAGAAAAGATACCAAAACATCCAACATAGACCAATTCTGAGTTGTCGTACTCATTGGTCGAGTGGATTGGTCGATCGTCCAACGACCAATCAGTCGACCAATGCAGATAAGAGCCTATAAAATCAGAGTTTTAAGATATGAAATCCGAATTTGGTGGTTCAAAAGGGTACTAATCAAGGGGTAGACTACATCAGTAGTATTCTAACATATAGGGGACCTCAAAACACCAATCAAATCAAGATATCAAGATCCAAATTAGGAAACAAAAAGTTACCATAATTAAATCAACCATGGATCTTGATGAATTTGAAATAGAAAACAAAGACAAGAACAATAGGAGGATGGATCATTGCTTCAGGTAAAGGTATCATGAAAACATACTTAGATCTTCAAGGAACAAGGCTTAGAAGCATAAATCTAAATAAGGAAATAAAACCTACCATATATGTAACTACCATGCATCATGAAGAACACATAGTAAGGTAGAAGAGAACACTAGAGATCTATAGATTATGGATCATGGAAGGAAAACACAAGAATTAACTACTAACATGATCAACATAGAAGATCCAAAGAGATCAGAATTCAGATTAGAAGTTTAACAAAGATTAGATCATGGTTTGATCATGATTCCTTCAAAAGCTTGCAATGATCATGGTTAAGATCATTGTTCTAGCCTCAAATCCTTAGGATGATCATGAGAACATGTTCGCAGATGTTTGCAACAGAGAATGCAGCATCTCTTCTACTGTCTCAACTCAAAAAGGAAAGAAAAACAAAGATGGAGGAGAAGAAGAGAGAGTAGACATACCTTTTGATGCAAAAAGAAGAGTTTCGACGAAGATCCGTCAAGAAAACACCAAGGATGCAAGAGAGATGACTTGCAGAGGTCTTTGGTTCTGCTCCGGAGAGTTTGGAGGCAGCAAATACGAAGTGGACTCAAGATTGGACTTAAATAGAGCAAGAACAACCTAATTGCCAAAGACAAGACTCATTGGTCGAGTGGATTGGTCGATCGGCCCAATCGACCAATCACGACCAATGCCGACAAAGAAGACCAAAACAGGAATTGAAGGTCCAGATCAAATCCAATCCTAAAGGGGTTTTGCACACAAGTCAAGTGACTTACCTAATAGGTAGAAATGCCTTCAAACCAAGATAGAGAGCACTCCAAGTCCATCAACTAATCGGATCTTCATCAGGATTCGGCTTCCAAAAATAGAACCTCATCATCAACTTTCATGGATTCAAAGCCGACACCAAGTCCTCCACCGGGATGGCCCAAAGCTGACTTCTTACTTTACTTCGGGTCACCGGACCTACAAATAACAAGGTTTCCGGGTCAAGGTTAGGGCTGGGTTTTACATTCTCCCCCCTTAAAGAAATTTCGTCCCGAAATTGAAAGCGTACTCCGTGCTTCCAAAGAGGTAAGGAAACTTCTCCTTCATATCTTCTTCCTTCTCCCAAGAAGCTTCTTCAGGGGTATGGTTCTTCCACCGAATCTTCACCAAAGGAATGGTGCGATTCCGCAGCGCTTGTCCTTCCTATCCAAGATTTCGGCCGGTTCTTCATCATAGGTCAAATCAGCACTAAGTCCTTCAGTGCTTGCTGCAAAATGTGTTCCGGATTCTCTATGTATTTTCGGAGCATCGAAATATGAAACACATTGTGAACACCAGCAAGAGGCGGAGGTAATGCTAATCGATACGCAACAGTCCAACCTTTTCCAAAATCTCGAAAGGTCCAATGTAACGAGGGCTAAGCTTTCCTTAACATTGAATCTCATCACACCCTTTATTGGGGAGACCTTCGGAAAGACTTTCTCTCCAACTTGAAATTCCAAATCGGTCCTTCTCTTATCAAGATAAGATTTTTTTTTTTTTTTTTTTTTTTCTCCCCCCCCCCCCCCCCCCCCTCCCTTCCCCCCCCCCCCCCCCCCCCCGAGCGAGCCCCCCCCCCCCCCCCCCCCCCCCCCCCCCCACCCCCGACAGTTTTTTGGTTTTTTTTTTTTTTTTTTTTTTTTTTTTTTTTTTTTTTTTTGTTTTCCCTTTTTTCTGGCTTTTTTTTTTGTTTTTTGTGTTGTGTTATAAGGAGGGGAGGGTTTTTTTTTAATTAAATAGAAAGAAGTATTTTTTTTTTTATATTTGAATAATATAATTATTTAATTTTATTTTTAAATATTATACCCTTGTTCCTTTTTGTTGGGGGCTTCTTATTCATATTAAATTGATTCATGTTGATTTACTTACCAATGTTATAAAAGTGATTGTAATTATTGATTTCTTTCCATATATGAAGTTACCATATATGTGATGATATGAATTGATGCATGTGTATGCTTAAGTATGGTTTGGAAAGGAGAGGTGTCCTTTTGACACTTCTGTTCTTGGACTACTACGGGAATATTATGGGATGTTTCCGGAGATGCCCTCTGACACCTTCCTAAACTGTTGGATGACATATCTAGGATTGTCTAGTAGTGTTTGGCTAGGATGTCCTGTTATGTCGACCCTAATCGGAGGGGTATTGAGACCGAATGACCCGTGGTAGCAATGGGGATTCATGGGCGCTCAAGACCGGTAACCAACCCGTGAGAGGACAGGAATCACATTGTTGGGGCCATTTATTGGTAGGGTTGCATATGGTTAGACTTGGGCTCACGGCGCTAAGACCGGTAACCAACCCGTGAGGGCGGAGAGCTTCCCGTTACCATATGTGGATGATCAATAGGGTTGATGGTCCGTGGTCGGGACTATGAGGACTCTGTGGAAGGATACCGGAAAGGATCGTCGGGACGAGGAATGGAAGTATCTGGATCCGACTTGATGTAACTAAGTAGAAGACTTGCATTTGGCTAGGTTTTACCCCGACATGCGCCAAGATTATACCAAATGGTTGTGAGAGAGTGTGTTGACTTAACCCCCGCCATGGTTTGTCCCGAGGGATGAAGGACCCATTACCAATCGGCTGCTCAAGACCGGTGAAATGATCCGTGAGAGAATCCAAGATATCTTAAATGGTTGAGGATGTGAGTGGACCTTCCTAAAGAAGTACGGTGCTATGACTTAAAGCATGTCTGCCAATAGAGACCAGCATACATAGAGTTGGATTCATTCATTCATTGCTTGTCTCATATCATATTGCATTTATGTTTGTTCCGGAATCCCGCCATTTATGTTATTATGGATTTTTAATCGCCTTACCGAGTTTCTTTGAAACTCATTCCTTTATTGTACAATGTTGTTAGACTATCCCGCAGTACTGAGTACTATGACGGTCCCTATGAAGAAGCGCAAGGCGAAGAGGCATATCTCCAAGAAGGTGATTGCGGTTACCACAATTACTCTGAAGATCCCGCGAGTGGTTATGCTCCGTACGATGCTTAGTCCGACCATTGAGTGGAAGCGTCCTTGTGCCATTTATGAGATTTACACTTACAAGGATGTTGTCTATAAAGTGGAGAACAATTTAGTTACCCAATGTACTAGCTACTGGGATTAGATTTTATTTAGTTTATTCTCTTTAGAGCTACTTTTCCGCTGGTTGTAAAGTGGGATTTTTGCCTCACTTTACTTATCTGTTTGATACTCTGATTATATCTATTATTCTGATTCATTTATGATTCATTCTTTCTTTATTGGATCTATGATTTATCTTCCGCACTTTTATTATGATTGTTCATGATTATGTTATTGTTTATGTGGGAGGTTGATCACTCGATACCTGATCTTCGGGCTGTGGATCACACTCTCGGGTATGCTAGATAGGGTACCGGCTGGGAGGGCGTGACAGGTGTCATCCAGGGCTTCGAACTCCTGGCGATCAGAAGGAGCAAGGCTGAGGGAGCTCCATTCTGCAGCTTTCTCAGGATCCCGAGTAACCCTGTCAGTAATCTTCAGGGTCCACTGGGGGATGAAGACCTCCTCACCATCCGTAGAAGCTTTGGATTTTTTGTTGGAGGGAGCATCAATTGTGTCATGCCTCCTCTTGGTTCGGACGGAGGAAGAGACGTTAGCCCTCTCCACCATTGGTTTCTTCCCTTTACTCGAAGCATCAGCTACAGGCCTGATATTCCTGATACCCCTGTAAGAGGGGTCGGGAGAGGGAAGAGAAGCCTCTTGATCTACGGTCAAGACCCTGGGCGATCGTTGCTCGGCTGTCACAACGGCCCTAGCGGCCTTCATCCGCAGGCTTTCAGGGTTCGTTCTAGGAGGCACTGCAAAGAAGAAGGACAAGAATCAGAATTCAAGACATATCACTTCAGTCAAATCAAAGGATGATGGTTAGAAGCTCACAATGAGCCAAGCCCCAAGATCGAAGGATGGAGTTATACTCCACTTCATATCCATGTATCTCTTGATACCACGGAATGGATTTGATCTTCCTGATGGCCGCCTCGTCTTCTTTGGATAAGGGAAGGCCCCGGTTACTTTCGGACGAAGAAGTAAACCTCCTCTAGGTGGTCGGGAAGTTAAGATCTGATGGAGGCGCTCGATAGAAAGTATCGTTCACGCCATCTTTTGTGGTTAGAAGGGCAAGTTCCTTTGACAAGGATGCTGCCCCTCCAATCAAGTTCAGCCTTATTGTGTTTGGAAAGAAAGACCCATCCGGGAGGATGGAAGATAGAAAGAACATGAAAATGTACAAAAAGAGAAAGAGATGGCGTAATGCCAAGCTCAAAACACAAACCCAAGAAGCCGACGATGAGACGCCAGCTATTGGGGAGGAGCATTCCGGGACAAATGTTCCAGTGATTCAAAACTGCGGAGAATAAAGGATTAAAAAAGGGAAGGCGAACCCCGCTTTCTAGTGCATCTATGTACTGAGAAAATTCACCCGAAAGGGATGAATCAACCCTTTCATCAGGGTGGGGAGCCCTAACCTGATATGAGGAAGGAAGGTCAAAATCTTGGACAGCTGAAAGAAGGGTTTCTCCATTATAAATGGAAGGAACAGAGCCAGGTCCACCATTGGACCCGGAGGTTTTAGGCTGCCTAGAAGACTCGACGATCTTGGAAGATCCAGACTCGAGAAGGACAGTAGAAGTTTCGGTTTTTCTTTCAAAACCTTTTTGAGAAACTTCAGCGAACTCTTGCCAGAGGACGGTTAGGGTTTTGTTATCACTATCCGACTGTTCGGGAGCAGGAGAAGCAAAAGCATCACTGCTATCACCAACGTGGGGTACTAAAGAAGCCCTATCGTCCGCCATTACTCGTTTCAGTAAACTACAAAAAGAAAATACCAGTAAACTTACTGATTCAGTGAGACGGAAGCTTGAGAGCAGGAAGGCGCGAAGCAGACGACAAAGGTTCAAATTCTAGACAGGAAGAATGAAACCTACGAAGACAACGAACCGCTTTTAAAACTCCCGCACGAGTGTTCGGGAATCTGAACGATTGAGATTGATTCAAAATCAACGATCAAGATTGAAAGACGTTTTGAAAGTTTGAACTCACGAATCCGAAATAGGCGTTCGGAGACCGTCGCTTGGATGATGTGAGCCACGACAGATCAACTGCAACGAAGATACATGGCCTTACACTCACAACGCTTGAGGAAAAGTGACCACCGCATTAAATGTGATATGACATTTAATGAAGCACGCAGAGATCATCACCTGACGACGAACCCAGTTAAAAACCAAGCCCTCGGGATCGACCGAACACTTGGTCTGGGGGGCTCGTGATATGGAGAGTTTATGATCAGACCGGGTTCATGCCTGGTCCGACCCTCGACCCCGGTCGAGACGGAGAAAACCGAATCGCTCCCGAGCGAGCCGGATCCGGAAGATGGCTTGCTGAAGAAGAAAGCTTATTCGGCTGCAAGCGTGCCCTAATCTTACTTTTGATTAGGGTAATCACCCTGATGATGGCAGACTCAAGCTGACGGCTGCGGATAATCATCATCAAAGGGATAACTATCGCATAACCTAACGGTTATCTCAGGAGTCCTCTACTAGCCCAAACTAGTAGAAGTCTATTGCTCAACGGATCTCACTGATAAGATCCAACAACTACCCGAAGAAGGCTCGAGTGCATCCAACGAAGGAGATTCGAAGGTACACTCTATATAAACCTCACTACCATACAAGGTGAGGGAGGGATCAATTGATCAATACGAATACTATCTGAGACTCAGGTTCAGATACATACTGATAGACCTAAACTATCGGCGTTCTGCTATCTAGATCACCTTTCCCGTTTCTTCATTCATTAGCTCTGTGCTTCTAGCAGAGCCGTTTGTGATTAAGTTCATCAACTGACTTAGCCTTTGGAGGTGGACTCCCGACCCTAGCGGTCGGGCCACATCTGACGCTTTCGTTTTGCAGGACATCACGTGGAGATCCAAGGGCTGAGCAGATTTTGGACGCATCAATGGTGCAACTTCTTCCATCCATGCCTGTGAAATTGATGATCCGATCTCTCTTGCCATTACTGCAAACGGAATCTTTTCTTAAAATGTAAAAAAAATAATATAGTTTTTACAAATGAACCCACACTATTTGAGGGTATTTTTGTCATAAAAATCACAATTTGTCCTTGATTGATCTTATTAGATAACTCAGGGGAGGCAGATGCAAAGTGTCCATTTATTTGGACTAAAAATGACATAGATCAAACCTCAGGGGGTCCAGATGAAAATTACCCAAAAATAAACATGTGAGACAGTAAAAAGGTGCCACCTGTCCCGATGTTCCCCGTTGTCTACCAAGCTGCGAAAATTAGTTGTACCAAAAGGGTCGTGGAATGGAAAATTTGAAAACCTTTTCACTCTCAAGCAGAAAGCTGATAAAAAGTAATTCTGGTTTGCACTCTCTTAGAAATATAAATCTTCCATATAAAAAAAAAAAAAAGAGTTCTTTAGCTGTGGGTTCATGTAACCAAATAGCTGTGGGTTCATTAGGGCCTATTTGGTTACATGAATCCACAGATTTGAAATTTCTAGATTCATGATTGTGAGATTTATACTCGTCTGGTTGTGAAAATCTCTAGATTCATGAAATCTAGAGATTCATCTCTTTACACTAAAAATGTGAATCTGTAGATTTATAGGTATGGGTGAAATCCAGAGATTTCATCCCTACTATAAAAATGCTGAATATTTACGCATTCACAAAAATCACAGATGAATCCACATCTTTCATTCCGCATATTTAGTTAACCAAACAGTTAATTTTATAAATTATGACTCCATAGATTTGAAATCTCTAGATATTTGAAATGTCCAGACTCATGTAACCAAACAAACCCTTAGTGAACCACAAACTAATATTGAGTCCCTTTAGTATATGATGCGTCCAAAATCTGCTCAGCCCTTAGATCTCCTGAGAGTGACCTACAAAATAAAGCGTCAAATGTGGCCTGACCGCTGGAATCGGGAGTCCATCTCTGAAGGCTAAGTCAGTTGATGAACTTAATCACAAACGGCTCTGCTAGAGCACAGAGCTAAGGAATGAATAACAAGAATACGATTCAGATAGTAAGCATCTGAGTGTTTTCGTCCTGTCGAGACCTTGGGGGTAGGTGATGTCTTATATAGAGTGTACCTTCGAATCTCCTTCGTTGGATGTATTTGAGCCTTCTTCGGGTAGTCGTTGGATCTTAACAGATAGATCCGTTGAGTGATAGATTTCTACTAGTTTGGACTAGTAGATGACTCCTAGGATAACTCGATTGTTATCTGATGGTTATCCGTATGATAGCGATGAGTGACAGCCACCGAGTTCTACTAGCCGTCATTAGGTTAATTAACCTATTCCGAAAGTACCGGATTAGGGCGTGCTTGTGGCTGAGTTAGTTTTCTTCCTCAGCAAGCTATCTCCTGGACCCGGCTCGCTCGGAAGCGAGTCGATTCCTTTCATCCAGACCGGAGTCAAGGGTCGAACCAAGAATGAACCAAGTTCGATCATATTTTCTCCATATCATGAGCCCCCGAGACCAAGAGTTCGGTCAATCCCAAAGGCTTGGTTTTTAACTGGGTTCTTCGTTGAACAATAGTGTGAAATCCAGCCCAAACGTAGCCAGGACACCCTATTTGTTTTGGGATAAAGAAAGACTTGTTTAATGTTAGACCTTAAAGTTGGACTTTGATTTTAGTGTTATTATCTTTGAAAGCCTTAGGAAGTCATGCCAGCCCTTTCTCTTAGGGTAGATTTGTAAAATCCGGCCTTATCCTTACCCTGACCTGGCCCGGAATTTGTATTGTCTGTAGATCCAATGACCCGAAGTGGTGGGAGAAGTCCTTGTGGACCCTTTTGGTTGATGATTTGGTGTCGAAACCCAAGCCCATGGACATTGACGATGATGCCCCTCACTTGAGAGCATTGTCAGTGTTAGTTTTGAATCTGCGCACCGAAGAGGGGTGAATTATTTGAAATACCTAATGAACTCCTGTACTCAATCCAAATATATTTCCCAAAACTAGACTTCTTAATGGACTTGTAGGAGAAAACCCCACTCAATTTGACCCCATATAGCCCTCCAAATCCCTGTCCGAAGTTGCTGAACTATATCTGGCAAATCCTGCTTGCGCATCGAAGAAGGTGAGCTTAGTTGGTGGACCTAATGAACTCCCATGTTTGATCCAAAGGTATTTATGGAAACTAGACTTCTTGATTGACTTGTAGGAGAAAAACTCACTCAATTTTATCTCGTATAGCCCTCCGAATCCCTGTTCGAAGTTACTAAACTATTCCTGAAAATTCTGTTGAAACTACTTTGGGTCGATACTGTTGGTTGATATCATCAACCCAAGGTATCGACCAACAAGCCCAAATTCGAATAAAAATGTGCTTTTTGGATATTCCTTCCTCCTTTTAAGTGAGACCTCGAACCTAAAACATTATTTCACTCATTTCAACATTTGAGAACGTGGGAAAGCTCCTCTAAGCCTCCTCCTTGGCTTGGGTGTTGATCTTCTTCAAGAATCCTTTATCTCTCTTCTCTAATCTGTTCTACAAGGTATGTAATCTCTCACTCTCTCTCTAATCTACTTCTACCTCACCTTATTCTTGCTATTGGGACCATGGCCAAGGTGCTGCAACCTTGCAAACACCTTGCCATGAGTCTTCTATACCTCATACATTGATGTTTTCCCCAATCTTGCTATGATTTACTTACCTCTTGATCATTAACTATGCATTTCCATGATTTGTTGCTCACCAACTTACTTTATTTACCAAAACTGAGATGAAGCCTATGATTAACCTAATCTATACCTTGCATATGATTTCAATATTGCTCCTAAGTTATTCCCTACCTAATCCACTATGTTTTCCCCCAACTTGCATTAAGAAATAGCCAATGCCATGATTAACAACTCTTGAACTTGATATGCCAATTTGGGGATTTCTAATTTGACCATTGGATGATGTTACTTTTTTGATAATTAGTGTCTCTATATTGTGTTTAAGATGCTCCCCAAGTTTTGTATCGATCCGAGACCCGGAAGACCAATTTTGAGCCAAAACCCAAAAATCCAACTTGCTGTCCGATACTATCGACCCAAAGTAATGACCAACAAAGTTGTTGTTAGCAACTTTTGCCCAGTTTTGATTCGTTCGATCTCCAATTGTTCTGATTTCTTCTCTAATCCTTCATATATGTTTGTTTAGGGTTTTAAGACTAATTGGGCCACTTGCTTGTGATCTTGGACCATCTTCTTCTCCAACTTGAGGTAAGGACGGTTATTGCCATATAACATAGACTGTATGACTTTTACACTGTTGTTGGTAACTTAGTAGACTTGACTTATTAGTTGATTTTAGACATCATATGACTACTGTAGTTACCTTATGACAGTAGCACCATGCTTAATTACTTGGTTTATCATGTTTACTTATTCTTGTCATTTATTTATACACTGTATTATGAGATGTTATGATATGTTTTCAATATGGTAATGTATTGTGGATATGTAATGGATGGAAATAAGCATGTGATTGCTTAGGTATGATTTGGGATTGGGGAGTGCCCTACTGGTGCTTCTGTCCTTGGACATCGGAGGGAATAGTATGGGATGTTCTCCGAAGATGCCCATCAACGCTTTCCTGGATCATTGGATGACATACATAGGACTTGTCTAGTGGTGTTTGGCTAGGATGTCCCTGTCGTATCAGACCCGAATCGGAAGGGCATTGAGACCGAACGACCCATGGTAAGAGTGTGGATTTGTGGGCGCTCAAGACTGGTAACCATCCCGTGAGAGGACATAAATCGCATTACAGATACCCGAAAGGGGCCATTTATTGGTAGGGTTGCAAATGGCTAGACTTGAGCTCATGGGCACTCAAGACTGGTGAAATGATCCATGAGGGGACGTGAGAGCTTCCCATCTACTATTTGTGGATGACCAATAGGGTTGATGAGTCCGGTGGGTAATATCCGTGACTCTAGTGTGAAGGATACCGGAAAGGATCCCGAGAGGGGAGGAATGGACGTATCTGGAACTGACATGATATGACTAAGTAGATGACTTGCATTGGGCTAGGCTTTACCTTGACTTGCGCCAATACTTAGACCAAATGGTGATGTGAGAGAGTGGTGACCGAAACCCCCAACCATGGATTTGTCCAAGAGGGATGCAAGACCCAATTCCCCCCGGTGATGAGTGACTGAGACTACCTAAAGAAGTATGGTGCCACGACTTAAAGCATGTCTACCATAGATGACCAGCATACTTAGTGTTAGATTCATGTTTGCATCATATGTTTTATATCATATTGCATCATGCTATGCTGTGCATCATATGATTTATGTTATTATGGAATAACTTTCCTTGCTGAGTTCTTTTGAACTCACTCTTTTTTGCAACATATTTTGTTAGATTTTTCTGCAAGTACTACTACTGTTGACTGTGACGGTCAACACTTTGAGGACTAAGTTGGTGACTCATACCACTTTGGCTACGGTGACTACATCTGTGAAGGCTATCAATTCAAGACTCATATTTGTCAGGAGTAGATCCGGCCTGGCTTAGTTTCTTATGATTACGTTATTGAGGAGACATTGTATAAGTTAGAAGAAACTATAACTTAGTTGCTTACCTTTTTATTTCCCTTCTTTGGAGATCTGGTTGTAATCTTTACCTTATTTCGATCTACCTTCCGCACACGTTTGTAGAGTATATTTCCGCTATACTCTATAATTGTCTTTTGATTTGGTACTTGTTATTCTGCACTCTGATGTTCTTTGTGATCCTTTTGTGATCATTTCTTAACTTTTATTATTAGATTACTTGAATACCATAAATTGTTCTTGCTTTTGATTATATTATTGTGCTAAGTGGATATGATCGTTCCTAAACTGGATCTGTTGGGCTGTGGATCACTCCTGAGTAACCCAGATAGGGTACCCCCTGGGTGGATTTAGGGCGGGATGTGACAAATAGTCTTGCATAATCCTCAACCCATTGAATGTCATATCACATTTAATGCGGTTGTGTCGCTTTTCCTTGAGCACTTGTGAGGGTAATGCCATGCGTCCTTTGCAACCGAAACTATCGTTGCTCACACAATCAAAACGACGGTTTCTGAACGCCTGTTTTGGATTCGTAAGTTCAAACTTTCGAACCGTCTTCAAATCTCGATCGTTGATGCCGAATTCATCTCGATTGTACACGTCCTCGAACACTCGTGTGGGTGCTTAAAAGCGGTTCGTTATCTTCGTAGGTTTCATTCACTTTGTCTGGAATTTTGAAACATCGTCGTCTTCTTCGCGCCTTCACGATCCTCTCGTTCTCGAGCTTTCTGCCTCAGTGATTCAGTAAGTTTACTGACTCCTTTGCAAAGTCTACTTTCGTCTCCAGGTTTTTTTTATCTCTAGAAACCACAAACAGACTTTTCAGTAATGGTGGACAGTAGGGTTTCTTCTGAAATTTCCCCTGTGCCTAGCGCCGGTAAAGGCGATAGTGGTGATGAGGCCTTTGTTTCTGTCCCCTTTGAGCAGTCGGAAGTGACAAGAAAACCCTAACTGCTCTCTGGCGTGACTTCGTAGAAGTTAGCCAACAGAGAAGAGTAGAAGAAAAAGCTGAGACTTCTTTTGCTCTTGCTGAGTCTGGACCATCCATGACTCCTAAGGTGACTGCCGAATCCTCTGGTCAGTCAAGACAACCTACTAGGTCCGCCGGTGGACCTGATTCTGTTGCTTCCTCCTATAACGAGGAAAATCTTCCTTTAGCCATCCAGGGTTTTGACTTTCCTTCTTCGTACCATCTTAGGGCTCCCAATTCTAATGAGAGAGTTGATTCGACCCTTTCGGGTGAATTTTCCCTATATATAGATACACTGGAAAGCGGGGTTCGCTTTCCCTTCTTCAATCCTTTGTTTGCGGCCATTCTGAATCATTGGGACATTTGTCCCGGAATGTTTCTTCCCAATAGCTGGCGTCTCATTGTCGGCTTCTTGGGTTTATGCTTTGAACTTGACATCACACCTTCTCTTCCTCTTTTTGTACATTTTCATATTCTTTCTATTTCCCACCCACCTGGTTGGGTTGTGCTTTCTAAGCGCAACAAAGTTGAGGTTGACTGGACGAGCAGCATTCTTGCCAAAGGAACTTGCCCCTCCAATCATAAAGGGTGGCGCAAGCGGTATTTTTTCTGCCGAGCGCCTCAATCAGATCTTAACTTTCCGACCATCTGGAAGCAGTACACTTCATACTTTGAGGGTAACCAGGTCCTTCCATTACCCAAAGAAGACAGAACGGCCGTCGGGAAGATCAAGTCAATTCCATGGTATCAAGAGATACATGGATATGAGATGGAATACAACTCCATCCTTCAGTATTGGGGGTTGGCTCAACGTGAGCTTTCTAACTGCCACGTTTCACTTTCTTGAAAATACTGTGAATTTTTTCAACTCTGACTTTCGTCTTTCTTTGCAGTGCCTCCAAAAATGAATCCCGAAAGTCTTCGGGTGAAGGCTGCTAGGGCTGTTGTGACTGCTGAACAACGGTCTCCTCGAGCCTTGACTGCCGAACAGGTAGCTTCTGCACCACCTCCAGACCCTTCTTACAAGGGTATCAGGAACCTGAAGCCAGTGGTTGAGGCTTCTGGGAGAGGGAAAAAACCAATGGTGGAAGAGGTAGACATCCCCTCTCCTGCTTTAACTAAAAGGAAGCACGACTCAGCTGATGCTTCTGCCCTGAAGAAATCCAAGAAGAATAAAGATTCTGAGGAGATCTTCGTGCCTCAATGGACGCTAACGCGTACAAATCGGGCAACACAGGATCCCGAGAAGGCTACCGAATGGAGCTCTCTCGGCCTCATGCATGCCGATCGTCAGGCCTTTAAGACCCTGGAGGACGACGTTCTCGTTTGTCATTCCACAAGGTATTATTTTTCCTGATCTTTTGCTAATTGCTTTGTAATCTTCTTTGAGATTTTCTGATAATCTCCCTGTCTTTCCAGGAATGCTGTGTTGAGCTTCTATCAACACATGGAAGCATTGAGCCGAGTTGGTCGTAATGGCTCCTTGCTGTAGACCTGTGAAGAGAATTTGGCGAAGGCCAATTCTGAGGTTGACCGGCTAAAGAAAACAGCCGAAGAGTTGAAGGAGAAGCACGATGAGGAGATGAATTCTTTGAGGAAAGAACTTGACTCGTCAAATATTCGTGCTGTTGCTGCCGAACATGAGGCCAAGAAACATAAAAATGAGGCTACTGCTTTTGGTGAGAGCCTCGAGTTTAAGTCCTTGGAGAACGAACGTCTGTTGAAGATGGCAGTTCCTAGCAAGCCCGAACATATTAGACCGGATCTTCAGAGGGACTGCATTCGGAAATATCTGAACAACGTTCCCTTTAAAAACTTGTTGGGCTCCTTCAACCTTCAAGCTTACCGAGCGGGGCAAAATGATGTCTGGGAAAAGATCCTTGAATCTAATCCTTCCTTCGACACAACTCCCTTTCGAGAGGTGTGTCGCAAGGAAACCTTCGGGAAGCTTAAGCTGTCTTTCCCTGATTGGGTTTTGGAAGAGGAGGATCCCATTCCAACGGACCCAAACATCAAGGAGTATCTTGCTGATTCATCGCCCCTTCCTGAAGAACCTCAACAGCTTGCTTCGGAGAAAGACCCTGATAAAGACTCCTCAGCTGTCAGTGAGGAAGAATCATAGGAAACTGTCTCTCTTTTTTTTTTTTTTTTAAGGGTTGGCCCTCTACCTATAGTCTTAATGAAATAGAAAGCAATCTTCTTTTTCTCGAACTCTTCCAATGATTTCCTTAATACTTCCTCGTATCATTCCCAAGGAATTATCTTAAGAATAATATGGGAATGATATAAGTTATCACGTAGATTAACTTGTACCTTAACGGGAGATAACGTTAGGGATTATAGGGAGATGCGTTTGGGAGAGACGTGTTCGACTTCTGAACCTTTTATGCCATCTGAACTTTTATCTCCAACTGCTCCTTCATTTATGACGAAGCCCAAACATTTCCTTATATTCGTATACCAATTGCTCCTCCCAAGGAATTGGAAATACTCTATTATTTAATGCTGGTGCGACGGTTGGTATTTGGCAGTATCCTCATATCAGGTGCATATTGTTCCACGTGGAAACTTAGTTCAACCTTTGAATTTGAAGCGCCGTTATCCGCTGACCGTTGATTCTGCGTTTTTAGGAATTCGAAGCGTCTCTTCGATCCTGTCCCTTGATTATCTTGGGCTTTCAACCATCACATCTCTCCTTGCGGCTATTTAAGCTCCTTAAGGGTACTTCATCCTTATCTCGTTATCTGGTAAGTTATTTCTGTCGATAGATTTGCAAAGCGACATTCCGTCTTCCTTTGCTGTATTCGTACTCTTATCCTCCAACAATATTTTCGATCAGAATCTGAACAAGTAAGTCTGCTCTGTCTATGTCACAAATCTCTTCTTCTTCCTGAGTAATCTCCACAGTATTCATACTTGGGGTTTACTTATTACAGAAGTTCTAAGTGGTTCATGTTCAACAGAGATCTAGGGTTTTCCCTTTTCTGTATGTAAGTTGCTAGATTCTCATATTGACACTGCTTTTTTGTATTTGCAGTGCCTCCCAGAATTAACTTGGACTTTATTAGGGCGAATTCCTGCAAGAAAATTGCCTCAGTACCGACGAAGGTTGCTCCTCTGAGGTGATTGCCGTTGGTGAATCTTCTAAACGTGAGGAGACTGCTGTTGGTGAATCTTCATATTAGATTCCCACAGTTTTTGCTGATGTTTCTCCCACACTCCCTCTGCCTGAAGAGACCGTTCGGTCTTCCAAGGAGGAGGTGGCTCCCTCCGTCGTTGCTTATACTGTTGACGCTCCTGTCGAAGAGACCGTTTGGTCGTCCATGATGAAGACCCTTCGAGCATCTGAGGAAGATGCGGTCCCTGCAGGGGCCGCTCCTATTTCCAATCTAGTGCTTGTTTGGCATCCTCTTCCTCTCCTTCCCTGGAGCCGGAGGATTTTGCCACTAGGAAGCGCCCTAGGTTGGCTGATGATGTGTTTCATCCTTCTTGGTCGTTGAAGAGGTCTGACTTGGTGACAAGCAATTTTGACAAGGCATTGGAATGGTGCATGCTTGTTCAGATGCCTGCCGAGAACAGAGCCCTCTCCACGATCCCAAACAGAGATTTCATGAAATCTCTGGTGATGTAAGTTTTTCTTCATTACCTTTTGTTCTGAAGATTTTTCTTTTGCTCTTGACTAACTCTGAAGTTATTGCAGGAGTCTCACTGGTAGCTTCTACAATCAAGTGGAGGCAGCCTTTAGACTTAGTAGACTAAGTGATGAAGTTTCCAGGCTTCGGGAAGACTCCAAAGCCAAAGATGCTGAGATTGCTTGTCTTGGAAACCGAGCTTGGGAGATTGCACGAGAGAAGAATTCCGAGATCGAACGTCTTCGTTCGAAGTTGGATGATGCCAGGGAGAAGATCTGTCGGCTAAAGCGGGAAGTAGGAAAGTCAGGGGTGAAAGGGTCTGAAGCGGTACCCCAAAGGCAAGCTGTTACCCCTTGGTCGAGTCCCTCCCAACTGATGTTCACAGGGCTTGCATCTTCAAGTATTTGCACAGTAAGCCTTTTGTTGACATGCTGAACGCTTATAACTTGCAGGCATACCGGGATGGCGAAAACGAAGTATGGGAATCGATATTAAGGAGAAATCCTTATTTCAACACGACTCCCCACCGCGCCAATTGTCATCCTGAAGTGTTTGCTAAGCTGGGACTCCCTCTTCTTGCCTGGACAAAGAATACAACAGACTTTCCACCTCTAGATCCGGATATAATACATCATCTTGACAATTCTCCTCCCTATTCTCCTTTGAAAGGATTCAACTATGACGAGCTTGCCTTGAATGAAGGTTTGATCAAAGATCAGACTTCTCCCGGTCAAGCTGGATAAAGAGTATGGAATTGCGGAGGATTTTGTGCTTGCAGAATGATTCGCCATCCCCGAGGGAGACAAACAAATGATAACATATGTTTTCTAGATTCTGTTCTTCTTCTTCTTCTTGAATCTGTGTTGTTTCTTGACTCTGTGTTACTTCTGACAAAGTTATTTGAATTCTTGATGATCACCGATGATGACTTTCCTTTTTGACCGAATGAAGATTGTATCTCAACATTTGTTATCTCATATGTATATTTGATGTAAAGGTTGGCCCCTTCTGGTCATTTAAAGGAATAAAGAATTAACTTTATCTTTGAACTTTTGCCAGCCGCTTGAGTCATTGTTGCAGTAGGTCTTAGTTGTTCAAAACAATGCCTTTACTTAGAGTTTTCCGAAGAAATTCAATAAGTTTGAGAAGGAACTCACTCAAGTTTTAAACCGATGCGTTGTAGAAGGAACTCACTCGGGTTTTAAACCGATGCCTTTACTTAAGAATTTCCGAAGAAATTCAATAAGTTTGAGAAGGAACTCACTCGGGTTTTAAACCGATGCCTTTACTTAAGAATTTCCGGAGAAATTCAATAAGTTTGAGAACGAACTCACTCGGGTTTTAAACCGATGCCTTTTGATTTGCCGCTGGATTCGTTCTTGAGTGTTGTATGATGCCCCCAATCAAAAGACAATATGTTGAAAACTGATAATTGTATTGATTGAGTTGAAATTTGTTACATCATGAATGAAAATGATAATCTTCAAGGATAATATTTCTTCAGATGCTTGGCATTCCACGAACGATCCAACTCTCTCTGGGTTGTCATGTTCTTCAGTTTATAAGCCTCCGAACCGACTGGTTTAATAACCATATATGGTCCTTCCCATGAAGGGTCCAATTTCCTTTGATGGCGTGGATCTGAAGCTAAGGTATTTCTCAATACCAAGTCTCCTGGTATGTACCGACGATTCTTCACTCGGGTATTATAATGTGATGCTATCATTCGTTGATAATGTTGAGTTCGTGCTATTGCTTTTGCATGAATTTCATCCAACAAATCAAGGCTATCTAGCAGTCCTTGTTCGTTCGCTTTTTCTTCGAATTCTCTGTCCCGCAGTGTTCCAACCATTACTTCGACAGGTGCCAACGCTTCAGATCCGTAAGCCAGTTTAAAAGGAGATTCTCCTGTGGGTGTCCGAACCGTAGTTCGGTAGGCCCACAGTACATTATGCAATTCTTTGACCCACAAGGCTTTATCAGCTTCGAGCCTTCTCTTTATTCCCTCAAGTAACGTTCGGTTTGTAACCTCTACTTGACCATTGCTTTGGGGGTATGCCACTGATGACATACGATGCTCAATCAAATAAGTTCCACAAAATTGTTCGAATTGCGGGTTATTGAATTAAGTGCCATGATCGGTGACGATTATTTTTTGCATCCCGAACCGATATATAATTGACTCAAGCATGAACTTCTCCACCTTTCTTTTAGTGATGGTTGCTAGGGCGCAGCCTCGACCCATTTGGTGAAGTAGTCGATTGCTACTATAAGATACTCTTTTCCGCCTGATGCCTTGGTGAATTTGCCCATGATATTGATTCCCCACATCACAAAAGGGATGGGATCTAGAATCAAAGTCATGGTTTCAGCGGGGCGTTTAGATACCATAGCATGGATTTGACAATTGCTACACCGACGAACATATTCCATAGCAGCTTGCTGGAGCTTAGGCCAATACAACACAAACCTCAAAATCTTGTGTGCTAGGGCCCGAGCGCCCATATGAGCGCCACAAATTCCTTCATGCACTTCAGCCAGAGCTAATTCCGCTCCTTCGGGACCCAAGCATCTCAAAAGGGGTCCAAAATAAGATCTTCTGTACAGCCTTCCATTTTGCATAATGAATCGCGCTGATCGCACTTTGATTAATCTTGCCTCTTGCGGATCCTCTGGTAGTTTATCATCTCTCAGATATTCTACTATTGGATCAATCCAGCAGCGCTCTGCTTCAATATAGGAAATTTCCTTCTCGTGATAACTTGGAAATGTTATCTCTTCTATGTAGACCGAAGGATCTAAATTCTTTTCTTTGGCATTGGCTAATCGGGATAGCTCATCTGCCATTGTATTTTCTTTTCTTGGGATCTGACATACTTTCAGATTCCTGAATTCTTTCTGCAATACTTGCACAATTTCTTGATATTTCTGTAACCAGGGTTCCTTAACACCATACTCCCCCTGTACTTGATTGACAATAAGATGTGAGTCACTATAATTAGTTACGTCTGCTATCGCCAATGCTTTTGACAATCTAAGTCCAGCTATTAGGGCCTTGTACTCTGCCTCGTTGTTATTTGCTTCGAATGCAAATCTCAATGCATATCGAATAATAAATCCTGCCGGACTCTTCAGGAGAATTCTAGCCCCTGCTCCTTGCTTGTTACTCGAACCATCCACATATACCTCCCAAATGGTCGGGATAGTGGGTTCGGAAATTTCTTCCATTGGTGCAGTAGTTTCTACTACAAAGTCGGCTAGTGCTTGGGCTTTGATTGCCGTTCGAGGCTTAAAGCTTACTTGGAACTCATTGAGTTCAACCGACCAAGCCACCATTCTTCCAGACAAATCAGGTTTACGAAGAACTTTACAAAGGGGATAAGTAGTAAATACCTCGATTGAATGAGCCTAGAAATATGACCGTAGTTTCCTAGATGCTATCATAAGAGCTAGAGCCTGCTTCTCGATCTGAGAATACCGTGTCTCCACATCAAGTAGTACGTGCCTGACATAATAAATTGGTCACTGCTTCTTGTCTTTTTCCCGAACGAGTAATGCGCTAACTGCCGAAAGGGATGCTGCTAAATATAGCTGTAAGATTTCTCCCTTCTCGGGTCGAGACAATAGCGGTGGTCTTCCCAATGTCTCCTTCAGTTCTTCGAAAGCTTTCTGACATTCCTCAGTCCACTTTGCCTCCTTACTGCCCCTCAAATCTTTAAGTGCTTTGAAAAATGGTAGGCACTTTTCTCCTGATTGTGAGATGAAACGGTTCAATGCGGCTACCCTCCCCGTTAAGCATTGCACATCCCGAACAGTTTTGGGGGCTTCCATATCAATCAAAGCCTATATTTTGGCAGGATTAGCCTCAATACCTCTTTGTGATACCATGAAGCCCAAGAATTTGCCTGACGAAACTCCGAAGGCACATTTTTCCTGATTTAGCTTCATTTGGTATTTTCGCAGCACTGAAAATACCTCCGTTAACAATATGTTTCGCCCTTGCAATGCTCTTTACTAGCATATCGTCAACATAAGCTTTGACATTTTTCCTGTTCAAGTCTTTGAAAATTTTGTTGACAGCCCTCTGATAAGTAGCCCCTACATTCTTCAAGCCAAACGGCATGACTTTATAATAAAAGCTTTCATGATCAGTCATGAAAGCCATAAACTTTTCGTCCCCCTTGTTCATGAGGATCTGGTTATATCCTGAGTAGGCATCCATGAAACTCAATGTTTCATATCCTGCAGTTGCATCTATCAACATATCAATCCTAGGCAATGGGTAACAGTCTTTAGGGCAAGCCTTGTTGAGATGTGTGTAATTGGTACACATTCTCCACTTTCCATTTGCCTTTTTGACCATTACCACATTGGCCAACCAGATTGGGTTTTCAATTGGTTCAATGAAACCAAAGCTCTTCAATTTTTCAACTTCGCCCCGAACGGCTTCGTATTTTTCCATGGAGAAATTTCTCCTCTTCTGAATAACTGGATTCACCTTTGGATCTATCCAAAGTTTGTGCTCTGCAATTTGCCGATCAATTCCTGGCATGTCATCTGCAGACCATGCGAACACATCACTATTTTGTTGAAGAAAAGACTTCAACTCTTCTTTGAATTCTTCCAGCTGCTCAGACCCGATATAAGTAACTCTTTTTTCATCATTGGGATACAACTGGATTTGCTCCAGTTTTCTCTCCGCTCCAGGCCTTTGCATTTCTGCTTCGTCCCGATCATCTCGTACCTCAATTGGTAGCGCTGTCACCTTTCTTGGGCCCTCCTTGTCTTTTAAATATGCAACGTAACATTGCCGAGAAATTCTCTGGTAAGACGAAACTTGATCGATTCCCAACTCAGTCGGGAATTTTATTTTTCAGGTGTTTCGTTGAAACGATAGCACCTAACTTTGACAAAGATGGTCTCCCGAGGATGACGTTGTAAGTCGGGAGATCTCGAACTACTAAGAAATTTACCCAAACGGTAGCCTCTTTGGGGAAGCTTTCAATTGACAAGTCCAACTGGCCTGATCCTTCCGCTATTGCAGACGATCCTGCAAAGCCATATAGATGTGTGGATGATGGCTCCATCAAGTCTTTATCCACCTGAAGTTTTTGATAAGCTGCATAAGATAAAAGGTCCGCAGCAGACCCGGTGTCAACTAACACCCTGTGTACTTCACGGCGTGCAATCTCTACCTTGATGACTATGGCATCATCATGGGGTAAACAAACGCTTCTTTCATCTTCTTCGCTAAAGGTGATCGAATCCTCACCATTTGGCCTTTTACGCTTCTGTGTTTCACCGGTCCCAACGAATTTGGATTTTGCTTTCAGCTTTCGGAGTGATTCAGGCTTGGGACCTCCAAAAATTGTAAGGATCGGTGACCGAGTAGCATCAATCACTTCCTTACCCTTCTTAGACTTAGGAGCCTCCTTCGGTTGGTCTGGGCTAACCGAACGGTCCCTTTTTGCACCTGCATCACGTGGTTCCTCTCGTCTTCTGCTGACGAAATTGGACAAGTGTCCCTGGGATATCAATCTTTCAATATCCGCCTTTAAATGTCTGCAATCATTGGTATAATGACCGTAATCCTTGTGGAAACGGCAATACCTTTCTCCATCCTGCTCCCCAGGTTTTGTAGGAAGCTTCGAAGGCCACTTCAAGATATTCCGTTTCTTGATAATGTTTAAAATATCAGCCCGAGGAGTATTTAATGGAGTATACTCACTTTTGTCGGGAGATCTCTGCCGCCACGCCTGATGAGGCTTTCTGACTCGATCACGAATATTCTGCTTTGGCTTCTGCTTGTTCTCAGGAGCCTTCTGATCTTTTGCAGAGGCTTTATTGTCCCCCTGGCATGCGTCTAAGATTTCTGTGACTTCTGCCTGCTTTTGGCATCTCTGTACCAACTCAACATAAGTTGTAGGCATATCTTGAAGCAATAACTCCAAGAGTCGTTGATTAGTGAGTCCAGTGAACAAAACAGTTTTAGCTACTTGCTCATCTAGATTCGTTATCTCCATTGTAACCCTGTTGAATCTTTTTAGGTATTCCCGAATCGATTCACTCTTCCCTTGTCTAATAATAGTAAACAAGCTTTCCTCGGTCTTCTTGATCTGGATTCCACTTTGGAATCGTCCTATGAATTTGCGTGCCAATTTGTCAAAATTCATGATCCTTCCTGATGGGAGGTTCGAGAACCATTTCTGTGCCGTTCCTGTCAAAGACGAACCAAAGACCCTACAAAGGATTTCATCAGAATTACCTGCAACTGCCATAGTCTGTTGATAATAACTGATGTGGGCCGTGGGATCTCCAGAGCCATCGAACGTGGAAAAAGTTAGCAAACGGAAATTGTGAGGAAACTGATATCCAGCAATGGGCTCGGCAAATGGAGTTTCAAATAACCAAATAGATATCATCAGTTATTCTCCCTCTCGCCAATTGTCCGAGCTTTTGATTGATATTGGCCAATTCTTGACCAATATGTGCTGAACGATCCCCAACTACACGATCACTCCCTCGAGCAACACGATCATTATCTTGAATGACATGTCTGTTGGTTGGTGAGTGAGTTCGCACTCCTGCACCCAAACTTGTATTTGAATCGGTAGTACTCCCTTGTGGTCTGTCAACCGATTGCCGCACCTAGGGAGATCCTCAGTTCTCCTAGGTACTCAGTCACCTTCCCAGAAGTTTTGACCAACATTCTGTTCATCGATCAGTCTTTGATCTCGCTGTGATGCGCGTCTTCCTGCATCATGATGATCGGGTCCTTGCGGTATCACCACTTGTCTAGTCAGTGCACGGAGTGCCTGACTTACCTCCAGTATCTGGAGTTTCAGTTGATCCAGTTGATATTGGAGTGGATCTGGAGGATTATTACCTCCCTGACCACCATCTACTTCGAGTGGTCGACTTCCTAGTGGAATATCCAGATTGTTTACTCCGGGAATTTGGACGCCAGCATCTCGCTGTGCAACAGCTGCTGATCTAGTCACCATAGCTTTCTGAAATGCTTCCCATAGACGGCGCCAAATGATGCGTCCAAAATCTGCTCAGCCCTTAGATCTCCTGAGAGTGACCTGGAAAATAAAGCGTCAGATGTGGCCCGACCGCTGGGATAGGGAGTCCACCTCCGAAGGCTAAGTCAGTTGATGAACTTAATCACAAACGGCTCTGCTAGAGCATAGAGCTAAGGAATGAATAACAAGCATACGATTCAGATAGTAAGCATCTGAGTGTTTTCGTCCGTCTCTACCTTGGGGGTAGGTGATGTCTTATATAGAGTGTACCTTCGAATCTCCTTCGTTGGATGTATTTGAGCCTTCTTCGGGTAGTCGTTGGATCTTAACAGATAGATCCGTTGAGTGATAGACTTCTACTAGTTTGGACTAGTAGATGACTCCTAGGATAACCCGATTGCTATCTGATGGTTATCCGTATGATAGCGATGAGTGAGAGCTGCCGAGTTCTGCTAGCCGTCATTAGGTTAATTAACCTATTCCGAAAGTATCGGATTAGGGCGTGCTTGTGGCTGAGTTAGTTTTCTTCCTCAGCAAGCTATCTCCTGGACCTGGCTCGCTCGAAAGCAAGTCGATTCCTTTCATCCCGACCGGAGTCGAGGGTCGAACCAAGAATGAACCAAGTTCGATCATATTTTCTCCATATCAGTATAATATATTATATGTGGGTCTTAACTAGACTAACACTGTTAATCACCGTTATGCATATTCAAATTTCAAACATGGAAGGACCAAAATACCCCTCAACTTATTTAATATATTGTATAATTATTATTTTTCCCTTTTATATTAACTAAGTAATTAACACTTAATACTTAATGACCAATTATCTTTTTTTTTTTTTTGGTAAAGCCAATTATCTCTTTTTGAAACCATATATTAACACAATGTATTAAATAACTTAAGGGGCACGTTGGCCTCTTCATGTTTTAAATTTGAATATATTTAACGATGACTAACGGTGTTAGTCTACTTGGGACTCACACGTAATATATTGCATTAAGTCCCAACATTAATTTATGGTTTACTAAAGGGACCCACACGTAAAAAACTAAAAAATAATGTAAATCTTTCAAAAGAATTCCATAGTCCCACAAGAAAATTTTAAAAAATTTGGGTATATGCTGATTGATGCATCCAAAATCTGCTCAGCCCTTAGATCTCCTGAGAATGACCTGCAAAAACGAACGTCAAGTGTGGGCCGACCACTGGGATCGGGAATCCACCTCCGAAGGCTAAGTTAGTTGATGAACTTAATCACAAACGGCTCTGCTAGAGCATAGAGCTAAGGAATGAATAATGAGAATACGATTCAAATTGTATCCGTCCTCCTACCTTGTGAGTAGGTGATGTTTATATAGAGTGTACCTTCGAATCTCCTTCGTTGGATGTATTTGAGCCTTCTTCGGATAGTCGTTGGATCTTAACAGATAGATCCGTTGAGTGATAGATCTCTACTAGTTTGGACTAGTAGATGACTCCTTTGATAATATGATCGTTATACGGGAGTTATCCATATAATAGCGATGAGTGACAGCCGCTAAATGCTGCTAGCCGTCTCTAAGTTGATTAACCTAATCTGATTGTATCAGATTAGGGCATGCTTGTGACTGAGTTAGTTTTCTTCCTCAGCAAGCTATCCCCCGGACCCGGCTCGCTCGGAAGCGAGTCGATTCCTATCGTCCTAACCGGAGTCGAGGATTGAACCAAGTTTGAACCAGGTTCGGTTACATTTTCTCCATATCACGAGCCCCCCAGTTCAAGTGTTCAGATGATCCCGGGGGCTTGGTTTTTAACTGGGTTCTCCATCGAACAATAGTTTTGCATAATCCCCAACCCATTAAATGTCATATCCCATTTAATGCGGCTGTATCGCTTTTTCCTCGAGCATTGTGAGTATTCTCACTTTTTGTGGGGGTGACACCACGCGTCCTTTGTAGCCGAAACTATCGTTGCTCATGAAATAGAAACGACGATTTCTGAACGCCTATTTTGATTCGTGAGTTCAAACTTTCGAATTGTCTCCAAATCTCGATCGTTGATGTTGAGTCCATCTCAATCGTACACATCCTCAAACACTCATGCAAGTGCTTAAAAGCGGTTCGTTGTCTTCGTAGGTTTCATTCTCTTTGTCTTGGATTTTGAAACCTCGTCGTCTTCTTCGCGCCCTCACGATCTTCTCGCTCTCGAGCATTCTGCCTCGGGGATTCAGTAAGTCTACTGACTCCTTTGCAAAGTGTACTTTCATCTCCAGGTTTCTTTTCTCTTGCTAGAAACCACAATCATACTTTTTAGTAATGGAGGGCGGTAGGGTTTCTTCTGAAGTTCTTCCTGGACTTAGTGCTGGTAAAGGCGATATTGGTGATGAGGCCTTTACTCCTGTCCCCTCCGAATAGTCGGATAGTGACAAGAAAACTGTAACTGCTCTCTGGCATGACTTCGCAGAAGTTAGCCAACAAAGAAAAGCAGAAGAAAATGCTGAAGCTTCTTCTGCCCTTCCTGAGTCTGGACCATCCAAGACTCCGAAGGCGACTGCCGAATCCTCTGGCAGTCCAAACAAGCTATCAAGTCCACTAATGGACCTGGTTCTGTTGCCTCCTCCTTTACTGAGGAAAACCTTCCTTTAGCCGTCCAACGTTTCGACTTTCCTTCCTCGTACCAACTTAGGGCTCCCACTTCTGATGAGAGGGTTGATTTGATCCTTCTTGGCGAATTTTCCCTGTATATAGATACTCTGGATGTAACATCCAGCCCAAACCTAGCCCGGACACCCTATTTATTTTGGGATAAAGAAAGATTGGTTCAATGTTAGACCTTAAAAGTTGGACTTTAATTTCAATATTATTATCTTTGAAAACCTTAGGAAGCCATGTCAGACCTTTCCCTTAGGGTAGATCTGTAATGTCTGGCCTTATCCTAACCTTGACTCGGCCCGGGACCTGTTATGTTTATAGGTCCAAAGACCCAAAGTGGGGGAAAAGAGACTTGTGGACCCTTTTGGTTGATATTTGGTGTCGGAACCCAAGCCCTTGGACATTGACGATGATGCCCCTCACTTGAGAGCATTGTCAGTGTTAGTTTTGAATCTGCGCACTGAAGAGGGGTGAATTAGTTGAAGTACCAAATGAACTCCTATGCCCAATCCCATTATATTTCCCAAAACTAGATTTCTTGATGGACTTGTAGGAGAAAACCCCACTCCATTTGACCCCATATAGCCCTCCAAATCCCTGTCCGAAGTTGATGAACTATGTTTGGCAAATCCTGCTTGGGCATCGAAGAAGAAGGTGAGCTTAGTTGGTGGACCTAATGAACTCCTATGCTTGATCCAAAAGTATTTCTGGAAACTAGACTTCTTGATTGACTTGTAGGAGAAAACCTGACTCAATTTGACCTTGTATAGCCCTCCGAATCCCTGTTCGAAGTTGCTGAACTATTTTTGGATTTTCTGTTGAAACCTGTTACCTATTTTGGTCGATCCTTTTGGTCGATGCCGTCAACCAAAACCAACGACCAAAGTTACCCAGAATCGAGAAAAAGATGCTTTTTGGATATTTCTTCATCTATTTAAGTGAAACCTCGAACCTAGAACGATATTTTACTCATTTCAACACCTGAGAGCGTGGGAAGGTTCCTCTTAGGCTCTTCTTTGGCTTGGGTGATGATCTTCTACAATAATCATTGTCTCTTTTCTCCAACTATCATCTTCCAAGGTATGATTCTCTCTCTTGCTCTCTATTCTACTCACTTCCCTTCTTCTTTTACTGATGAGACCATGGCCAAGGTGCTGCAACCTTGCAAACACCTTGCCATGAACGTCTCTTCCCATTTATACTTGCTTTTCCTTCATTCTAGCTATGCCTCCCTTGCATCTTGATCCTTACATATACATTACCATGATTCCTTGCTTAACAACTTGATTTCTTTTACTAAACTGAGATGTGGAGTATGATTAGTCTAATCTTTGGCTTGCAAATGATTGTAATCATGTTCCTAACCTATTCCCCAACTAATTCTCTAGCTTCCCTTTCAATTACATCAATTTCTCATGAATGCTAGGATTCTTGTCTTTAGAACATAAGACCTCAATTTGGGGGTTTTCAATTGGACCATTGGATTGTGATAATACTTGCTAGGTAGTGTTCTTACATTGTTATTAATCATCCCTCCAAGTTTCGGATCGATCCGAACCCCGGAAGACCCATTTCGAACCAAAATCCCCAAAATCCACTATTCTGTCCCGAAGACAATTTTGGTCGATACCATCGACCAAGACCATCGACCAAACTTGTTGCTGACAGCAACCTTGGCCAGTTTTGATCCAATTGACATCCGATCTTCCTGACTTCTTCTCTAACTTATTATTGATGTTTGTTTAGGGTCTTAACAATTCTTTTGGACTATTTCTTGATATTCTCAATTCATCATCAATTCAACCTAAGGTAAGGATGGTTATCTCCATAAACATATAGATCATCAACTTATGATTCATGTTCTTATTTATGAATAGAATCTCTTGATTACTTTTAATCTTTATAAGACTGTTATACATGTGTTAGAACAGTAATATTGAAATCTTTATACTCTTGTCATGGTACATTACTATTCTTGTTTACTTATGTCTATGATGATTCATTTCAATATCATGATTTAACTTGTATTATGAAGATGTATTGGATGCATGAGAAGTGATTATATGTGATTGCCTACATATAACTTGGGATTGGGGAGTGTCCTATTGACTCTTCTGTCCTTGGGCATCGGAGGGAATAGTATGGGATGTTCTCCGAAGGTGCCTATCGACTCTTTCCCGGGTTATTGGATGACATACATAGGACTGTCTAGTGGTTTGGCTAGGATGTCCCTGTCGTATCAGACTCGAATCGGAAGGGCATTGAGACCGAACAACCCGTGGTAGCAGTGGGGATTTGTGGGCACTCAAGACCGGTAACCAACCCGTGAGAGGTCATAAATCTCATTGTGGGAGCCATTTATTGGTAGGGTTGCAAATGGATAGACTTGGGCTCACGGGCGCTCAAGACCGGTAACCAACCCGTGAGAGGACGTGAGAGCTTCCCGTGTACTAATTGTGGATGACCAATAGGGTTGATGAGTCCGTTATCTAAGATTACGCTGACTCTAGTGTGAAGGATACCGGAAACAATCGCCGGGGGCGAGGAATGGACGTATTTGGATCTGAGATGATATGACTGAGTAGATGACTTGCACTGGGCTAGGCTTTACTGTGACATGCGCCAGTACTTATACCAAATGGTGATGTGAGAGAGCGGTGACCGATCCCCTTACCATGGTTTTTTAGATGACTTTACCGATATTCCCCTGGCATTCCCAAGATACGGAATGGGAGAGTGACAGACGACCCAAAGAAGTATGGTGCTATGACTTAAAGCATGTCTACCTTAGAGACCAGCATTCATAGAGTTAGAACCATACTTGCATCATGTGTTCCATATCATATTGCATCATATTATGGCTTGTATCATATGGTTTATATTTTATGGAATGACTACCTTGCTGAGTTCTTTTGAACTCACTCCTTTTTGCAATAATTTTTGTTAGACTTTTCTACAGGTACTACCACTGTTGACTGTGGCAGTCAACCCTTTGGAGGCCGAGTTGAAGACTTGTATCATACTGGTGGTGATGAACCAGTTGACAAGGACGAGTAGACCGAGATCGGGACTTGTTTGTAGTAGTTCAGTTTTATATTTGTGTGTTAGGGATGGGATATCGCCTCATTCCCTTTTTAACCTTTTATTTGAATTGTCGGGACTATAGCTTAGTTGTTTCACTTGTTATTTGGTGAATCGGTTGTAACCTTTACTTTTAGTCGTTTCATCTTCAGCTAATATTACAGGATGAGTTTCCTCCCTCCTTTCACACTTGATTGTTTATACTAATGAAATCCTTTCCGCACTCTGATGTTATTTGTGAACCCTGCTGAGATCTTTCTTGACTTTTATTATTAAATTATTTGGATACAAGGAATTGTTCTTGCTTTTGATTATATTATTGTGCTAAGTGACTATGATCATTCCTAAACTTGATCGGCGGGACTGTAATTCACTCCCCGGGTAATCCAGATAGGGTATCCCCTTAGTGAATTTAGGGCGGGATGTGACACTGGAAAGCGGAGTTTGCTTTCCCTTCTTCAATACTTTGTTTTCTGCTATTCTGAATCATTGGGACATTTGTCCCGGCATGCTTCTTCCCAATAGGTGGCGTCTCATCGTCGGCTTCTTGGGTTTATGTTTTGAGCTTGGCATCATACCTACTCTTCCTCTTTTTGTACATTTTCATGTTCTTTCTCTTTCCCATCCCCCTGGCTGGGTTGTGCTTTCCAAGCGCAACAAGGTTGAGCTTCACTGGTCGGGCAGCATTTTTGCCAGGGGAACCTGCCCTTCCAATCACAAAGGGTGGCGCAAGCGGTTTTTTTCTTGCCGAGCGCCTCAATCAGATCTTAACTTCCTAACCACTTGGAAACTGTATACTTCATACTCTGAAGGAAACCGGGTCTGTCAACTATCTCAAGAAGACAAAGTTGCTGTCAGGAAGATCAAGTCAATTCCATGGTATCAAGAGATACATGGACATGAGATGGAATACAACTCCATTCTTCAATACTGGGGGCTGGCTCAACGTGAGCTTTCTAACTGCCACGTTTCACTTTCTTGAATGTACTATGAACTTTTTCATTTCTAACTTTCGTCTTTCTTTGTAGTGCCTCCAAGAATGATGAATCCAGACAACCTTCGGGCGAAGGCTACCAAGGCGGTTGTGACAGCAGAGCAACGGTCTCCTTGAGCATTGACTGCAGAATAGGTGGCCTCTGTGCCGCCTCCAGACCCTTCTTATAAGGGTATTAGAAACCTGAAGCTAGTGGTTGAGGCTTCGGGGAGAGGGAAGAAATCGATGGTGGAAGAGGTCAAAATTCTCTCTCCCGTCCGAACCAAAAGGAAGCATGACTCGGTCGATGCTTCTGCCCCGAAGAAATCCAAGAAGAATAAAGATTCTGAGGAGATCTTCGTCCTGCAATGGTCTTTGATGCAGATAGACCGAGTCACACAGGATCTCGAGAAGGCTGCTGAGTGGAGCTCTCTTGGCCTTATACCTGCCGACCGTCAGGCCTTTGAAACCTTGCAAGATGACGTTCTCGTTCGTCTTTCCACAAGGTATAAATATTCTTGAGCTTTTACTACTTGCTTTGTAATCTCTTCTGGGATCTTTGATAATTCTCCTGCCTTTTTAGGAATGCTGTGTTGAGCTTCTATCAACACATGGAGGCATTGAGCCGAGTCGGTCGTAGCGGTTCCTTGCTGTAGACCTGTGAAGAGAATTTGGCGAAGGTCAATTCTGAAGTAGACCGGCTGAAGAAAGCAGTCGAAGAGTCAAAGGAGAAGAATGACGAGGCCATGAGTTCTTTAAGGAAAGAACTTGACCTGTCGGTCAGTCGTGCTACTACTACCGAACGTGAAGCCAAGAAGCAGAAATATGCTGCTACCGCATTCGGTGAGAGCCTCGAGCTTCAGGCCAAAGATAACGAACGCCTGAAGAAGATGGCAGTTCCTAGCAAGCCCGAACATCTTTCACAAGATCTTCGGAGGGATTGTATTCGAAAGTATCTGAACAGCGTTCCTTTCACTGACCTGATGGGCTCTTTCAATCTTCAAGCTTATCGAGAGGGGCAGAATGATGTTTGGAAAAAGATTCTTGAATCTAACCCTTCCTTTGACACAACTCCCTTTCTTAGCATGTGTCATAAGGAAATCTTCGAGAAGCTTGAGCTGCCTCTCCCCGATTGGGTTTTGTAAGAAGAGGATCCTTATCCAGCAAATCCAGACATCGAGAAGTATCTTGCTGATTCGCCGCCTCTTTCTAAAGAAACTCAAAAGCCTGCCTCAGACAACGATCCTTCGGCCGAAAATGTAAAAAACCAATAGGAAGCTATCTTCTTCTTCTTCTTCTTCTTCTTCTTCTTCTTCTTCTTCTTCTTGTAAGGGTTGGCCCCCCACGGCCCTCTATAATGAAATAGAAATTTGTCTTCTTTTTCTCGAACTCTTTCAACGATTGCCATAATACTTTCTCATATCGTACCCAAGGAATTGTCTATTCCCTCACGTAAAAGATATTTAAGAATGAGATAAGTTATCATGTAGATTAACTTCTACCTTAATTGAAGAGAACGCTCGGGACATCAGAGAGATGCGTTCGGTTAATTTGATTTTTCTGAACCTTTTGTGACACTTTGAACTTTATCTCCCAACTGCTCCTTCTTTATGACGAAGCCCAAACGTTTCCTTGTATTCGCAGACAAGTTGCTTTTCCCAAGGTATTGGAAATACTCTTGATATGGAGAAAATATAACCGAACTTGGTTCAATCCTGGTTCGACCCTCGAGTCCGGTCGAGACGAAAGGAATCGACTCGCTTCCGAGCGAGCCGGGTCCAGGAGATAGCCTGCTGAGGAAGAAAACTAACTCAGTCATAAGCACGCCTTAATCCTATACGATCGGAATAGGCTAATCAACCTAAAGGCGGTTAGCAGTATTTCGCGGCTGTCACTCATTGCTATTATATGGATAATTACCAGATAACGATCATATTACCAAAGGAGTCATCTACTAGTCCAACCTAGTAGAGATCTATCACTTAACGGATCTATCTGTTGAGATCCAACGACTATCCGAAGAAGGCTCAAATACATCCAACGAAGGAGATTCGAAGGTACACTCTATATAAGACATCACCTACCCACAAGGTAGAGAACAGACACATACATAGATACATACAATCTGAATCGTATTCTCGTTATTCATTCCTTATCTCTGTGACCCAACAGAGCCGTTTGTGATTAAATTCATCAACTGACTTAGCCTTCGGAGGTGGACTCCTGATCCCAAGCTGTCACACCCCACCCGCCGGTCTCGGTTACCCGCCTGACAACCCGTGGGAGTGATTCGCCATAGGATCCACGGTTTTAGTCTATCAATAATAATAAATACAAATACATGTAATCAAGAGCAAGATTAGAGCAATAATTAATAAAAAGGTTACAGGAGTCCAAATACTCCAATAACTATCCAAGAAATAGCCAAAGGAAAGAATCAATAATCAAATGTAATATCGAGTTCAGCGGAAGCAAACTAAATAAACTAAATAATCTTCTCTTTGGTTTTCTTTTCTAAATCTAAAAACTAGTTTTCTAAATTAGCAAGTAAAGATGTCCTCCAATCTTTCTCCACACGATCATCAAAATCCTGGGAATCTGCCTCTGTCGGCCATCAATGGGTGCTAAAAGTGCACACAAGCATCTTCAGGAGGCTCCATGCTCTGCAAGTCCATGTACCACTGTCTGTCTCACATCAGCTTCATACGAGAAGGCTCCTTCATAAGAATCATCTCCAACTTCTGACATTGTGCAACCATCTATACAACTCATACAATATATACAATGAAAGGAATGAGTTCCGACGAACTCAGTAAGGAACAGACAATTCTCATATATATGTCAATACAATCCACGAATGCATATATGAAATGATATGGATGATATGCAGAAATATGAATGCTACTAAGATCTAACTATGCAAGTCTCTAATAGCTGACATGCTTTAAGATATACACCAGTCCTCCTCTGGGTAGGTCTAGTCACTCTGATCCGGCAAGGACTGGTTACCTCTGTAGGGATCCTGGGCAAAGGGGTAAGTCCACACTGGCTCTCAAACCATGGCTAGGGGTTAAGTTAACACTCTCTCACTACGACCATTGGCAATGAGTATTGGTGCATGTCGGGGTTTCTAATCCAATGCAAGTCATAATGGTAACATACTATATGAAGTCCAGATACTTCCCCTATGGCACCAACCAACTCGGTTCAGTATCCTTCACAACCTAGGAGTGAGAACCCTCACGGACTGGCTACCGCTGTTGGACTCCACTCCTTAACCCTATGGTCATCCACATATTGTTGGGGCGGATACTCTCATGACTCCTCACGACACCCGGTCCGTTCCTTGGACGTCCATGAGCCCAACCCTAACATATGCAACCCTACCATTGCATGACCAACAGTGGACCATAGAGTCTCTGAACGGACTGATTACCGCTGTAGGATGAAACAGAGTCACGTCACCATTGCCATGGGTCACCCGGCTTCAATTCCCCTGCCGAAAGGGTAATAGCATGCAAGGTACCTAGCTGTGGATCACACTCTCGGGTATGCCAGATAGGGTACCGGCTGGGAGGGCGTGACACCTTGCTTAAATGCATTATCAGTGTTTAAGGAAAGTCTGCGCATCGGAGAAGATTAATCTTGTTGATGTACCTAATGACCTCCTGTGCACAATTCGAAGGTATTCCCCGAAACTAGACTTCTTGATTGAATTGTGGAAGAAAACCTCACTCAAATTGACCTTGTATAGCCTTTCAAATCCCTACTTGAAGTTGCTGAACTAAACCTATTTTTCTACTGAGAAACATTTTGATCGATCCTTTTGGTCGATGCCATCGACCAAAACCATCGACCAAAGTTTCCCAGTCTGCCAAGTTAAAGATTCCATGGAATATTCCTATTCTATTTATTATGACCTCGAGCCTTGAGCCATTGTGCAATCATTTTCTCTCCTGAAATCGTGGGGAGAGCTTCCCAAGGCATCTCCTTGGCTAATGTGAAGGGCACCTCATCAAAAACTCATTGTTTACTATTGATTCTTGTCTACATCTTCCACACCAAGGTATAAATCACCATTCCACTCTCTATCCTACCATTTTCTATTCTTTTCTATTCCTTTCTTGCTGGTGAGACATTGGAAATGGTGCTGCAACCTTGCAACCACCACTCCAAGTGTCTACACATGATTAACCTATGAGTTTCTTAGCCATCCATTGATGCTATGCCTCCACCTCATGCCTAGCATATGTATTCCTCTATTTTTCTATTAACATCATGTCATTTTGTACCAAACTGAGTTGTAGGGCATGATATGTTCATGTTTATCACTTCTATATGATTCCAATCGAAATTCTATTAGTTCCCCTAGCTATTACATGCCATTTCCATGAGAATGCAATCAATCCCAACTCATGCCATAATGTTTGTCACTTGAACTTGTTAGCTCAATTTGAGGCTTTTTGTTTGAACCATTGGATTGGGTAAATTTCTTGACTTATAGTGTCCTAATACTGTTGTTAAGTGTTCCTCCAAGTTTCAGATTGATCCGAACACCGGAAAACCAATTTCGGATGAAAACCCCCAAAATCCATCATTCTGTCCCGAAGGAAATTTTGGTCGAAACTTTTGGTCGATACCATCGACCAAAACCATCGACCAAAGTTGTTGCTGACAGCAACCTTGGCCAGTTTTGATCCAATTAATATCCAATCTTCCTAATTTCTTCTCTAACTTATTATTGATGTTTGTTTAGGGCCTTAACAATTATTTTGGACTATTTCTTGGTACTCTCAATTCATCATCAATTCAACCCAAGGTAAGGATGGTTATCTCCATAAACATATAGATCACCAACTTATGATTTATGTTCTTGTTTATGAATAGGACCTTTTGATTACTTTTAAATCTCTATAAGACTGTTATATATGTGTTAGAACAGTAGTAATGACATCCTTATACTCTTGTCATGTTACCTTACTATTCTTGTTTACTTATGTCTATGATGATTCATTTCAATATCATGATTTAAATTTTATGATAAGATGCATTGGATGCATGAAAGATGATGAACTTGAATATGTGATTGCTTACGTATGACTTGGGATTGGGGAGTGTTCTATTGACACTTCTGTCCTTAGGCATCGGAGGGAATAGTATGTGATGTTCTCCGATGGTGCTTATAGACACTTTCCCGGGTTATTGGATGACATACATAGGACTGTCTAGTTGGTTGGTTAGGTTTATCCTTGTCGTGTCAGACCCGAATCGGAAGGGCATTGAGACCGAACAACCCGTGGTAGTGTATGGTTGGATGGCCGCTCTAGGCCGGTAACCAATCCGGTAGGGGACATAAACCATGCTACGGATACCCGAAAGGGGCCATTTATTGGTAGGGTTGCAAATGGCTAGACTTGGGCTCACGGGCGCTCAAGACCGGTAACCAATCCGTGAGAGGACGTGAGAGCTTCCCGTTTACTATTTGTGGATGACCAATAGGGTTGATGAGTCCGAAATCCGGGATTTCGCTGACTCTAGTGTGAAGGATACCTGAAAGGATCGCCGGGGGTGAGGAATGGACGTATTTGGATCTGACTTGACCGACGGACTGAGTAGATGACTTGCATTGGGCTAGGCTTTACTGTGACATGCGCCAGTACTTATACCAAATGGCGATGTGAGAGAGTGGTGACCTATTCCCTTACCATGGTTTTTGAGATGACTTTATCGAACTTCCCTAGCAGACCCAAGATATCTTGTATGATTGAGGGGGAGTGACTGGCCACCCAAAGAAGTATGGTGCTATGACTTAAAGCATGTCTACCCTAGAGACTAGCATTCATAGAGTTAGAATCATACTGCATCATATGTTCCATATCACATTGCATTATGTATGTTATGTATGTGTATGATTTCTCAATATGGAATAACTACCTTGCTGAGTTCTTCGAACTCATTCCTTTTGTACAAATGTTTTTAGATAATCCTACAGGTACCGAAGACTATGATGGCACCCCCTTCGAGACGGACTATGATTCCGCATACTACCCTTTGAGTAGTGGCATCTGTGAAGATCCGAGTGTTGGTGTCGAGGAGGATTACTATCCGCACCAGGGTTAGCCCCACGGTTGTGAGGGAGCGGCAAAGCTAGGTTTACTTCATCCGTACCATTGAGGAGACTGTTATTAGAGTAGAGGAAACCCTAGCTTAGTGCCCCATTCCCTTGGTGTATTTTTGGAGTACTTGGACCTGTAATTAATTAACTTTTTGGATTATCTTTAATACCTGGACATGTAATTAACATTATCACACTTCTTTTCCGCTGCTCTGAGAGAGTGGTTATCATACCTTCTCTCACCTTTATGATTATGTTCACACTTTATTGTTATCTGTCTTCCGCACTCTGATTTATTTAATCTTATCTTATTCATGATACTTAGTATTAATTGTTTTTACTTTGATTATCTTTATTGATGATTATGTCATTGTGTATGTGGGAGGCATGGACCTACGAATCTTGATCCTTGGACTGTGGATCACATTCCCGGGTATTCCAAATGGGGTACCAGCTGGGTGGATGTGACACATAGGGATTTAGCCAGTCGCAAGCCTGCAATGAGAGCTTCATATTCTGCATCATTGTTTGAAGCATGAAAATTAAATCGAAGTGCATTCTGAATTACAAATCCGAACGGACTTTGTAAAATCACACCTGCTCTTGATCCCTGAGAATGACTTGATTCGTCCACATGTAGAGTCCACTCGGTAGATATTTCATTGGAATCTTTTTCTCCCTCTAGTAGTGAAATACTTTCAGCAATAAAATCAGCCAACACCTGTGCCTTTATCACAGTTCTGGGTTTATAATCTATATCATGTTCGGTCAACTCTACTGCCCATGATACCATTCTCCTGGCCAGATCAGGCTTATGCAATATTTTCTTTAAGGGCCAGTTAGTAAGAACAATAATTGGGTGAGCCTGAAAATAGGGTCTAAGCTTTCTGGCCGCTATTATCAAAGCTAAAGCCCGTTTTTCAAATTTTGGATATCTAGACTCTGCATTTAACAGAAGGGCGGGCCTGGCACAATGGTGGAGTCTCTCCATTGTGCGCTGGAGGTCGCGAGTTCGAATCAACCTCTCTGCAAAAAGCAGGGGTAAGGCTGCCTAGAAAGTCCCTTCCCTAGACCCCACAGTGTGGGAGCTTCGGCACTGGGTATGCCCTTTTTTAGACTCTGCATCTAACAATGTATAACTTACAAAGTAGATAGGATTTTGGATAGTACCTTCTTCTCGAATTAATACTGCACTCACTGTCACCTTCGAAGAAGATAAATATATCTGCAAGACCTCTCCTGGCTTTGGTCGAGACAGAACTGGTGGACTGGTCAACCTCCTTTTCAATTCTTCAAATGAACTTTGACACTCTTCTGACCATTTGAATTCGTTAAGTGTATTTAGATTTTTCAATGCCTTGAAGAATGGTGCGCATTTGTCTCTTGATTTTGATATAAATTTGCTCAATGCCGCCACTCATCCTGTTAAACTTTGGATTTCCTTTACACTGCTGGGTGCTGTCATATTCAAGATGGCCCTGATTTTCTCTGGATTCGCCTCAATACCCCTTTGTGTAACCATATAGCCAAGGAATTTACCAGACGAAACTCCAAATGCACACTTTTCAGGATTGAGTCTCATTCCATTCCTTCTGAGTACATCAAAGCACTCCCTTAGATCAGTGAAATGATTATATCTGAATTGACTTTTTACGAGAAGATCATCTACATAAACCTCCATATTTCTTCCAATCTGGTCAGCAAACAATTTATTCATTGCCCTTTGATATGTTGCACCAGCATTTTTTAATCCGAAAGGCATAACCTTATAACAATAGCTTTCTCGGTTTGTCATGAATGTTGTATGGGGTTGGTCCTCCTTTTTCATAAGAATTTGATTATAACCAGAATAAGCATCCATAAAGCTTAACATTTGCTAACCTGATGTGGCATCGATTAACTGATCAATTCGTGGCAAAGGGTAACAGTTCTTAGGACATGCCTTGTTCAAACAGTATAATCTACACACATTCGCCATTTGCCATTATGCTTCTTCACCATTACAACATTTTCCAGCCATTGGGGACATTCGATTTGCTCAATAAACTTAGATTCTCTGAGCTTTTCCACTTCAATCTTAATCGCATCATGCTTTTCTGATGAGAAATTCCTCCTCCTCTGCTTCATCGGTTTGATAGCTTTATCTATCCAAAGACAATGTTCTGCCACTTCTCTGCTTAAGCCTGGCATATCTTGTGTTGACCAGGCAAAGACATCTGCATTTTGCTGAAGAAATTCTTTTAATTGGTCCTTGTCTTGATTGCTCTGATTAGCCCCAATCATGGTTCCTCTATCTGGATTTTCGAGACCGAAACAATTTTTCTCCAACTTTTCTACTGGTTCACCTCTTTGAATTTTTTTCTTCATCCCTGTTATCCATGACCTCCACAATAAGAGCAAGAGCTTTACCTTGTGCCTTTGAATCTTTCAAAAAAGTTGTATAGCTTTGCCTTGAAGATCTCCGATCAGACTTGCATTCTCCAATACCTCCTTCAGTTGGGAATTTTACTTTTAGATGTCTCGTCGAAACTACAGCTCCAACAGCATTTAGTGTTGGTCTTCCCAAAATTATATTGTAGGTTGACAGATTCTTTATCAACAAGAATTTCATAACCGTAGTTACTGTCTGTGGATGTGTTCCCAATGTGATCGTTAACTCCACCGTTCCCTCTACCGAAGTAGATTCTCTAGAAAATCCAAATAATCTTGTCCCGCAAGGCTTTATCTTGACCGTATCCATTTTCAACCGTTGGAAGGCTTCATAAGACATAATGTCTATAGAAGACCCCGTATCGACTAGGACTCTGTGAATATCCCTGTTTGCCACCTCAATGACTACCACAATAGCATCATCATGTGGATCTTGAATTCCATCCATCTCCTCCTCTGTAAAGATTATTTCTTACATCTTTTTGATTCTTTTAGGAATAACATGAGATTCGACAACATTGACATACCTGGCGTGTGCCTTAGACTTTGAGATTGAATTCAAATCTAAACTCCCCAGGATGGTCATGACAGGAGACTGCTTCTGTTGAACCTGTTGGTTTTCCTGATGTTTAGCATTTTCATCTAGAGAGTTAAATTGAAAATCCCCTTTCGCCTGATCCTCCGTTGCTGGTAGCTGGTTATTCCATCTTCTCGGCTGATCAGCAACATTTTTCCGGTTACCTCCATTTCTCCTTTGAACATAATGATCCAGTCTCCCCTGACTGATTAATCGTTCAATCTCATTTTTCAAAATTCTACAATCATCAATATCATGACCATGATCCCTGTGATATCTGCAAAATCTGTTTGGATTCCTCTCATCTGCTTTTGCTATCATTGGTAATGGCCATTTTACAATTCCTTGATGTTGAATCGCATCAGAATCTCCGACCTTCTAGTATTAAGAGGAGTGTAATTTTCTTGAAATGGCCTCGGAATATCCCTTTTGAATTGACGATCAGGGGCATTTCCCGGAAATTTTCTGTTATTCCTACGATCCCTTTGGTCAGATCTCACTACCCCATCTTCTTTCCTTTTGCCTCCATCGCCATCAGTCTCCTTCCTCGCCTAAAGGATGTCTTTTATATTAGCATACTGATTACATCGAGTTGTCAATTCTGCAATGTTGGCCGGCTTGTTCATGATCAAGAATTCTAACAAATGGTCATCCGTCAGACCTCTGAACATAGCATCGTATGCTATTGCTTCATTTAAATTCTTTATCTGAATTGATTCTTGATTGAATCTTTTCATATAACTTCGAACTGATTCTCCTGATTTTTTATGAATTGCAACCAAACTATCCACAGTTTTACTACTCTTCAAACTACTTTGGAATCTCAACAAGAATATTTTTGTTAGATCTCTGAAATCTTTAATAGAATCCGGTAATAAACTAAAGAACCAGGTTGTTGCAGAACCTTTCAATGAAGACAGAAAGGATTGACACTTTAAAACATCAGAATTACCTGCCAGCATCATAACGGAATTGAACTGAGCCAGATGCTCCATCGGATCTGTGCTTCCATCATACATGGTGAATACCGGAAGCTTAAAATTGCGCGGCAATGGTGCTGACATGATATCTTTAGAAAATGGATTTTGATTCATCGCTTCATCCACTTTTTCTCCATTATCCTTGTTCGTCAATAGTTGAATTTGATCGTCCAGGATACGAAATTTTTTGCTGATTTCTGATCCGTGAACTTCAGATCTGCTATCTTCTGACCTCCTTGTTTCTCTTTTATCTCCCCAATCTCCAAGACTTCTACTCTTTTTACTTTGAATGTGGCTTAATCGATCGTCCTTGGATGATCCCTGGTCTTCAGATTCCAAAGGAATATAATTTGGATCCGCACTTTCTCCTGATCCTTCTCTAAGAATTGATCTTCTTTGGCCTTCTCTTGACCTTTGAATCTGAGGATTCGGAACAGAGATCGCCTCAGCTCAAGAAAGAGTTCGAGATCTTCTAGCTGGTGAGATCAGAACTCTTCCTTCTGGATGAATTCCAATTTGCTTGATGAACATCCTCATCAGATTTTGAGTTTCCAGTATTTGATGCTGCATACTTTCGAATCGTTCAGTAATTTGATTTTGATCCAGCTCCAAATGAGACGCCGTCAACGTATCTGCGAGTTGCTTCTCCTGTCTTTCGAACATCTCAGTAGGATGAGGTGAGCGATCTTCAATCATTCTCTATCTCTGTCGAGTCTACATCGTCGGAATTTGTAGTGTTGGAACCGCTTCTCTGGTTCTCCTTTTTGGATTTACTCTCCTTGGTTCCCTCTGGCTTGTTTCTGCCATTTCAGTCGGTAATACCTCCTCTCGCTCAGGTGATTGAGCCATAACTTCCACTTTGAACTTGTTCAAGTTCCTCTTCCCACAGACGGCGCCAAAATGTTGGTGCTAAAACTGCCGATAGCCTCGAACCGCCACCTTCGCACCGAACTCCTCAGATCTAGATCAATCTGGTTTGCTTTTCCGTCAATCAACCTCTCGCTCCCAATAGAACACCAGTGAGAAACGGAGCCGATCTTCTTGATCAGCGTCGCGTCTCTGACGGTCTAGTCAGAATGGTGAAGACGATGCTTCAGAGCTTGTGAGAGCTTCTAAGGTCCTTTATGGAGTAAAATCAGAGAATATCAGTGTTCAGGTTGATCTTAGAGACTTACTTCCTTATGAATCCTCCTTTCCCTTTTATATATACTTTCAATCATGACCGTCGGATCATCATTTTTGATTGGATGGTGCTGATCATCCCTTCTTTATAATCTTGAACGGACCCATAGATTCTTTCATCTCATCAGTTGAATCCGGTTGAACCTGGTTAGACCAGTATAAACCGGAAGTGGATATTTTAGTCAACCCAGGATCAAAATCCACTAATTTGCTTCGTACTAATTCAGTTGGTCGACTGGGTCAGTAGACCAACCAATCGACCAAGCAAGTCAATAGCTCTGTTTTTCGCTCAGTTTGATTCATTTGCTCTCCAATCTTTTATAGGCTTCTTTCCTAATGTTGTATCTATGATTGTCTAGGGTTTATTTTCTAGGTTTGGAACCTCTCTCTTTGATCCTTGGATAATCATCAACACTAATTAAGGTAAGGACAGTTATCTTCATAATGACATAGATTGCGTGTGTCACATCCACCCAGCCGGATTGGTTACCGGTCTTGAGCGCCCTTGAATCCCCATTGCTACCATGGGTCTTTCGGTCTCAATACCCTTCCAAATTGGGTCTGATATAACGGGGACATCCTAGCCAAACACTGCTAGACAACCCCTAGGTATGACAACCAATAATCCGGGAAAGTGTCAAGGGGCATCATTGGAAATATCCCATACTATTTCAACGATGTCCAAGAACAGAAAATGTCAAAAGGACACTTCCCTATCCCAAATCATACCTATTCAAACACATTCTCAGATCAGTCACATCATGCATAACTGACATCTCATCACATAAAAGAATATGTAAATGCATTCATTAACAACATCCATGAGTAAGCATAAATATATACTTGAATAATGAAAAGACAACATAAGTAAGGTACTACTGTACTTACAACAGTATATCATAATTTGAAAATATAATATTAGTAGCGAATCCAAGAGTTTCCAAATCAGAAACAAACATACTCGCAATCTATGTCATTATGAAGATAACTGTCCTTACCTTAATTAGCGTTGATGATTATCCAAAGATCAAAGAGAGAGGTTCCAAACCTAGAAAATGAACCCTAGACAATCATAGATACAACATTAGGAAAGAAGCCTAAAAGATTGTAGAGCAAACAAATCAAACTGAGCGAAAAACAGAGCTACTAACTTGCTTGGTCGATTGGTTGGTCTACTGAACCAGTCGACCAACTGAGTCAGTACGAAACAAATCAGTTGATTTTGATCCGAAACTCAATCTACAAGATTCGAAACTTCATGAAACTTGGAGGAAACCTTCAGAACAATATTCTAACACTAAAGGAATAAAGATTAAAAACACTACCTTCTAATCTGAAATCATGGTTTCCCCAATTGGGTGAAAACCCTAGAATTCGATGAAAAATATACTATGAAATCACGGAAAAGATTAAAGGAGGATAGATCTAATTCTAGAAGAAGGTAATCAAAATCAAACACAAGTACGTCATGAGAATTGGATTCAATCATGTTAAGAAAGGGTAAAATTAGGGTTTCAAAAGGAGAGTTTATCAAGGATTAGGGTTAAGATTATGATGTTGATCATAAACCCTCAAGAATAGAATGGGATCATGGATGAGATGGTTTCAAGAATGCAGCATCTTCTTCCCAATCTCAAATCAAGAATAAGATCGTAGAAGAATAATTCACAACACAGAATGATTACTAACCTTGGATTGACAGATCGGAGATGAGAAGCTTCAGATCTCGCAAAGATCCTTCGAAATCACCAGAGAGAGCTTCAAAAGAGTCTTCCCATGTTCTCAGAGAGTTTTGGAGGCAGAGGATACTAAGAAACACGAAGTTAACTTAAATAGAAAGTGAAAAACCCTAAAATTGGATTTTCTCGGATTTAACACCCTATTGATCAAATGCTTGGTCGATTGGCCCAATCGACCAATCAATCGACAAAGCTGGTCAGCAAGACCCAAATAGGGAATTGGAGGCCCAACTCAAGTCCAAACCTCATGGGCTTCTCCCAACACAACAAATGACTTATCTAGTTTAGAAAATTGCCTTCAAATCATGTCTAACTATACTACAAGTCCATAAATTAGACTCACCTTCGCCAAGCTGAAGCTTTCTTTCCAGATTTGCACAGACTTCCAAGTATGGAACTTCATCATCAATCTCCATGGGTTCTGGGTCAAGCATCATGTCTTCTACTGAGATGGCCCATAGTTGGCTTCTTTCTTTACTTCGGGTCTTCGGACCTACAAACAATCGGGTTTCCGGGTCAAGGTCAGGGTTAGGATAGGGCTTGATTTCACATTCTCCCCCCCTTAAAAGAAATTTCATCCTCGAAATTGAAAGCGTACCTGTGCTTCCAAAAAGATGAGGAAACTTCTCCTTCATGTCTTCTTCCTTCTCCCAAGAAGCTTCTTCAGGGGTATGGTTCTTCCACTGAATCTTCACCAAAGGGATGGTGCGATTCCACAATTGTTTATCCTTCTTATCTAGGATTTCGGCTGGCTCTTCATCATAGGTAAGATCAGCAATAAGTCCTTCGGGTGCTTGTTGTAGTATGTGTTCTGGATTCTCTATGTACTTTCTAAGCATCGAATCATGAAACACATTATGAACTCCAGCAAGAGATGGAGGCAAGGCCAAACGATATGCGACAGGTCCAACCTTTTCAAAAATCTCGAAGGGTCTGATGAAACAAGGGCTAAGCTTTCCCTTAACATTGAATCTCATCACACCTTTCATAGGTGAAACCTTCAAGAAAACTTTCTCTTCAACTTGAAATTCCAAATTGGTCCTTCTCTTATCAGCATAAGATTTCTATCTTGACTGAGTAGACTTGATCCTTTCATTAATCACATCAACCATCGCGCTTGTAGCTTCAATCATTTTCGGGCCTAAGACTTTTCTTTCACCGGTCTCAATTCAGTACAAGGGTGTTCTACAAGTATTACCATACAAAGCCTTAAATGGAGCCATGCCTATTGTTGCTTGATAACTGTTGTTACAGGCAAACTCAACCAAAGCTAAGTGTCCATCCCAATTGCTGCCCATATCAACAACACAAGATCTAAGCATGTCTTCCAAAATCTGAATTGTCCGCTCAGATTGTCCATTAGACTATGGGTGATGAGCTGTACTCAAATTCAATTGGGTTCCCAAGGCCTTTTGTAAAATGTTCCAAAACTTTGAGGTGAACCTAGGATCACGGTCAAAAACAATACTCACTGGCACTCCGTGCAGATGAACTACATTGTCCACATAAAGCCGAGCTAGCTTATCCAAAGTATGAGTGATCTTCATAGGAATGAAATGGGTTGATTTGGTCAACCTATCTATAATTACCCATACAGTGTCATTGCCTTTACTAGTCCGAGGCAAGCTAGTCACGAACTCCATAGAGATATCTTCCCACTTCCAACTAGGAATAGGAAGGGGTTGAAGTAATCCAGATGGGGGTTGACGAACTGCTTTCACACGCTAACAAGTCTCACACTTGGCCACAAAATCTTCTACATCAACTTTCAAACCAATCCACCAAAAATGTTCTCTTAAGTCTTTGTACATCTTGGTGCTTCCAGGGTGTACTGTGAAAATAGATTGGTGTGCTTCCTTCAAAATCTCCTTCTTGATTTCAACATCCGAAGGCACACAAAGTCTACCTGTAAATAGTAGGGTACCGTCCATAGATATACTAAAGTCAGGATCCGAATAAGGATTCGAAGAAATCTTCTCAATCTTCTCTTTCAATTCCTGATCAGAAGCTTGCAAAGCAACAATTCTGTCTCTAAGGGTGGATCTTGCTGACATAGCAGAAAGAACAAAATCAGCACCTTCAGGGACAACTTCTAAACCAAGGTCTGAAATTGAACACAACAATGGTTGACTTAAAGCATTCAAATCAAATTCTTTTCTTTTACGTTTCCTGCTAATAGCATCAGCAACCACATTCGCCTTACCAGGGTGATACTGAATGTCACAATCATATCCATATCTCAAGTCAATCTTTGAGAACACTGCTGCACCTTTCAACTGATCGAAGAGATCATCTATCCTTGGGCAGCGGATATCTATTCTTGATGGTCAACTTGTTCAACTCACGGTAATCAACGCATAGACGCATATTACCATCCTTCTTCTTAACAAACAAGACTGGAGCTCCCCAAGGTGATACACTAGGTTGTATAAAACCTCTATCTAAGAGCTCATTCAGCTGGTTTTGTAGTTCTTTAAGTTCGGTAGAAGCCATTCTATACGGAGCTTTAAATACCGGAGCAGCTCCAGGGATTAGATCAATAGAAAATTCAACATCCTTATTAGGAGGCAGCCCTGACAAATCACCAGGAAAGATATCAAGGAAGTCACAGACAACATTGACTTCTTCTAACTTCTTCTCTTCCTTAACCTTGCTTTCAGATGAAACATCTTTCACTAATGCACAGACTTGCATCAATGCGGTCAATGTCTTCTTACCAATTCTTCCTCTTTCACCTTGAAATTCAAAAACTGAACTTCCACAAATCTGAAATTGAATTCTCTTTGAAGAACAAAGAATTACAGCTTTGTGGGCTGTCAACCAATCGATTCCCAAAATGATATCAAAACCTTTCATATCGAGAAGTACTAAATTGGCTTCCAAGTTCTTCTCACCAATCAAACCAGGATATTTAACTAACACTTTATCTAGTTTCACAGCAGAACCAATAGGAGTACTAATCAATAAACAACTAGATAAATTCTCAGGTGTTAGGTCGGTCTTCTTAATGAATGTAGATGATACAAACGAATGTGATGCACCCGTATCAAATAAAACAAATGCAGGTATAGAAGCGACTAACAATGTATCTATTACCATATCGTGACTTGAATCTTGTTCAATACCAGAAATACTGAACACTCTTCTGGAAGGAGGGGCAAGAGCACTCTTCACTAAAGGAGCAGACTGTTGAACTAGCCTCTTTGGATAGACACGAGCAAAGTGACCGGTCTGGCTACAGAAAAAGCAAACAACGTCCTTCAGTCCAACTGGGATTAGCTGTAGCTGGGGGCTTCTGAACCAAAGGTCTAGAATTTGCATTCATAGGCCTAACATTCGGAATATTCACAGCTTGTCTATTCCCACCATACTGACTATGATGGCCGGCTTGCTTAAATCTAAGACTTTGACCTACACTCCTAGGCTGAAAGGCAAGAGTAGGATAAGGTGTGGGTCAAACAAAACGCCACTCAATATGGTCAACAAATCTAGGATTCCTTAACTGCCAAGGCTTTTGCACATGAGCATTTTCCTTTTCAATCTCTTCCAACTTTTTCGAATTCTGAACCACTTGAGCATAGCTTTCAATAGGCTGAACTGTGAGATATGCTCTGATTGCAGGTCGCAATCCCTTAAAGAATTTCTTCGCTTTAGCACAATCAGGCTACAAAGAATCAGGTGCAAAGAAGTGGAGCTCTTCGAACTTCTGTTGGTATTCCAACACAGACAGTGATCCTTGCATCAAAGCCATAAACTCAGCTTCCTTAGCATCCTGTACGGCTTCAGGGAAATAGTTCTTACAAAATGCATCCTTGAAAATTTCCCAAGTCAGTCCACTAGTATGCAAAGCTTCCAAGATAGGACGCGTAGAGTTCCACCAAGCGTCAACTTCGTGTTGAAGCTTCTGTTCAGCAATAAAAATCTTCTGAGCTTCATAACACTGCAGATGACGAAAAGCCTTCTCTAACACTCGCAGCCACTTGTTCGAAAACAAAGCATCCTTGGACACTCCGGTGAAGATAGGCACTTGCAGCTTCAAGAAACTCTCCATCAAACGAGTATGAGGAGTTCCAGCCAACCTTTCCGCATTCAGGACTGCGGCATGAGGATTCCCATTAACACCAACACGAGTCTCATTATGTAGAGTCATGAAACCCGTCAACATCTGATTGAACTATTTTGCTTGGTTTTGCATCATATTGCCCATGATGTTGGCAATATCACGGAAACTTCCGATGTCCGGGGCACCGAGCACGTCATGAGTACCTTGATCACCAGTGTGGGTTTGCTGATTAGAACCATCAAGGGGTATCTCAAAATCGAAAGGTATCTCACCACCTCCATGGCTACTAGATCCACCATGACCACTTCTTAACATAACCATTATGCAAAAACCGAAATGTCAAAAACACCGAATATCGAAGATTCGACAAAATCCACAAGTCCAAATGAGGGAAATACTTAAATCATACTCATATACTTCCATTTAGTCATCAAATAAGCAATCATTGGACAAAAATCACATTTTTCCTAATTTCGTTAGAAATTGGAGCTACTGGGTCCTTTGGCCGATTGCTTGGTTGATTGGCCCAGTCGACCAAGGCTCACAGCACACGCAAATCAGGTTTTAAAACACCAAAAACTCATTCAAAACTCATTTCAAACCTTGCAAACTTGAGAGGGAGCTCTAGAGAAAAGGTTCTAGAGTATTTCTAGGTGTTTTAAGAGTGGATTGGTGCTTCAACAACAACTCCACAACACTCATACATCAACATACAAGGTAAACCATTCTTTTCTCTCTCAAATGCATCTTCTCATTCTAGCATTTCATCAAAAACCATATGTTGCTTATGTCTATTGCTAGAAATCATGTTTAGGAACACTTAGAAACATGTTCCATGAGTTTTTAACACAATGCCATGCTTAGACAACAAGTTCTAACACAATCTTGCACTTTCACATCGCTTTCGCAACCGAAATCGCCAAACTTTAGAAAAATTTCGATTTCTCACAAACCCTTGGAGTTTTCGCATGAAATCAATTGCTACATGCTTGAAATGATGTTGTGCATGTAGACATTTTTGATTCAACCAATTTAAGAATTTTCAAAAATCCAATTTTGACCTAAATCCCAAAATTCCCAATTTCTTCCTTGCTGAATTTTTAACTTTAAACCAAGATTTCAATCGATTTTCTTCAAATAAACTTCATAATCATGCAATTCCAAGTATTGCACAGATGCTAGTATATTCAATTTGCATTTTTTCAATTTTTTCAAATTTGAGGAAAAATTATGAAAATGCCCTTCTAGCTGAATTTTTTTTTTTAAAACAACACTAACAAACAATGTTTTTTGTCTTTTCCATAGACATTCACACCATGTAGAGGAGGACAAGGTCGAGGCCGTTTAGTCGGAGCTCGGAGAGGGAGAGGGTCGATTTCCTGCCCAACCAAGAGCGGAGGTACTTCTACTTGACCGATTCGATACACCGCAGGGAGAGTTCATGTACGAGGCGTACTTCGAGTACTGTCGCATCGAGTACGGGCGACTACTCCCCCTACAAGAGCGGAGGGTGTTTAGGATCCGATAAAGGTTCGACACCTTAGAGTGGACCCATCTCTTCACGGCGGATTTACCCGTCTACCTAGAGCTAGTGAGGTTGTTCTTCAATAACCTCACATCTGTCGAGGAGGCTAGAGGACAGGGCCGTCCTTTCAGAATGATCATTAAGAACAGGGTCATGGAGACAGAAATCCGGTTCTCCATGAGGACAATGGCACGGATTCTTCAGGTGCCTCACTATCCACATCAGTGCATATGGATACCCTTAGGAGCTGAGGTGGACCGCTACCTATTGCCCTATGAGCTTCATGAGATATGTGCCACTCTCTGGAGAAACTTAGAGTGTTACTTTCCACGGAACAGCGGGCAAATGACAAATTCAGCTCGGATCATCGGTCGCATTGTGGGCCAAAACATCATGCCGAAGGTTGGACATCATCACAGGGTCATAGTGATGGAGGCCTTAGTCATATAACACATCTACATGGGATTCTAGATCGACTTGTCCTACATCATCCAGAACGTCATGATAGATCTCGTGGCACATCCGAGTATGAGGAACCTATGCTTTGGGAGATTATTGACATTAGTCTTCCAGCACTTTGGGGTGAGTCTAGAGGACACAGAGTTAGTCACTAGAGCATTAGGGTACACTATTGGGACGAGGACTATCAGACATATGCAGCTTGCTTACTCAGACTGTGAGATCTCCAAGTCCGAAGGGTGAGGATGATGTTGTTACTGAGGTGGATGAGGATGAGGTTCTAGCAGATGTGGGTGATGTTGGTCCAGATTCTGATGATCAAGTAGAGGAGGATATTGAGATGCATGAGGCTAATCTAGAGCATCATGAGATTCCCAGATCATCACATTTTGAGACTGGAGGTCCTTCACACTCAGTTCCAGAGACTTCGAATTTGGGTGCAAAGATGAGATCGATGGCTTCCATGCTAGAGAGGATGGAGGTCAAACAGGAGCAGATGTACAGTACTATGGAGTCACGGTAGGAGTGGATAGAGTCTCAGATTACTCAGATGGAAGAGGACTTAAAAGCATTCAGAGACTAGAGGAGATCACCTAGATAGATTGTACTTAGGATTTCCCTTTATGCTTTATCAGATGTAATCGTTGTAAACTTTTCTTAAAATTAATGAAGTTCATTTTGTTATTGTGTATTATGCACTTCCCTTTTATTGCATTATATGAAATTTGTTAAATCATAATTATTGTGTATTATTCAAATAATAAATTATGCTTCATTAATTAAGTTTCTAATCCAACTATTCTATTATTCACTTCCGTTATTGTTTTCTGTGGTTAGGATTTCCTTGAACTTTGATGCTCTAATACCACTCTGTCACATGCACCAAGCCGGTACCCTATCTGGCATACCCGAGTGTGTGATCCACAACCCCGAAGATCAAGTATCTAGGAAATCATCCTCACACATAGGCAATAACATAATCATGAACAAATATAATCAATGTGTAATATTATTAATAATAGATCCAAACAAGGAAATGAATAACAATATAATCAAAGTGCGGAAAAATGATACTAGATGTAAACATAAAAAAGGAGTAGAGTGAGGTGGAATCTCACTCCACAATTACAGCGGAAATGTAGCACATAAGTCTAAAAAGAAATACAACTGTTTCTAAAGGAAAGCAAAGAAAGAATTTCAAACTAAACTAAGAGTCTTCCATTCTATAGATAATGTCTTCAAAATAGTGGACTTCATCAATCCAACTAAGATGTTCCCACTCCACATTAGGTCTAATCGTAGTACGCAAAGTGACCAAACGTGGGATCATCAATGTGATCTTCATTGTAGCCAGCACCTTGTGTGTAGTATGCTTCATCATATTGCCCTTCATAGTAATCAATACCTGTAAAGGAATCTAACACAAGAGGTTGCACACAAAGGAGTGAGTTCGAATGAACTTAGTAAGGCAAATTAAATCATAACAACATAAATAACATACTGCAGAACACAACAAAATGCAATGCAATATGAAACAGACAATGTATGTATGCATCTAAACTCTATGTATGTTGGTCTCTATTGGCAGACATGCATTAAGTTAGAGCACCGTACATCTTTAGGAAGGTCTCATCTCACAATGCCGGTTGGTAGTGGGTCCTCCATCCAACAGGACAATCCATGGCTAGGGGTTAGGTCACTGCTCTCTCACATCACCATTGGTCTAAGTACTGGCGCATGTCAAGTTTAAGTCTAGCCCAATGCATGTCATCTACTCAGTCATATCAACTCAATTCCAGATATGTCCATTCCTCGCCCCTGGCGATCCTTTTCGGTATCTTTCACACTAGAGTCCACATAGTCCCTGACTATGGACTCATCAACCCTATTGGTCATCCACTTATAGTAAACGGAAAGCTCTCATGTCCCCTCACGAGTTGGTTACCGATCTTGAGCACCCATGAGCCCAAGTCTATCCATATGCAACCCTACCAATAAATGGCCCCACAATGTGATTCACGTCCTCTCATGGGTAGGTTACCGGTCTTGAGCGCCCGTGAATCCCCATTGCTACCACGGGTCATTTGGTCTCAATACCCTTCCGAATCGGGTCTAATATAATGGGGACATCCTAGATAAACACTGCTAGACAACCCTAGGTATGACAACCAATAATCCGGGAAATCATCGATGGGCATCTTCGGAGAACATCCCATACTATTCCCTTCAATGTCCAAGGACAAAAATGTCAAAAGGACACTTCCCAATCCCAAATCATACCTATTCAAACACATTCTCAGATCAGTCATATCATACATAACCGACATCTCATCACATAAAAGAATATGTAAATGCATTCATTAACAACATCCATGAGTAAGCATAAATATATACTTGAATAATGAAAAGACAACATAAGTAAGGTACTACTGTACTTATAGCAGTATATCATAATTTGAAAATACAATATCAGTAGCGAATCCAAGAGTTTCCAAAATCAAAAACAAACATACTCGCAATCTATGTCATTATGAAGATAATTGTCCTTACCTTAATTAGCGTTGATGATTATCCAAGGATCAAAGAAAGAGGTTCCAAACCTAGCAAATGAACCCTAGACAATCATAGATACAACATTAGGAAAGAAGCCTAAAAGATTGGAGAGCAAATGAGTCAAACTGAGCGAAAAACAGAGCTATTGACTTGCTTGGTCGATTGGTTGGTCTACTAACCCAGTCGACCAACCAGTCAACCAACTGAGTTAGTACGAAGCAAATACAGGATTTTTATCCGAAACTCAATCTACAAGATTCGAAACTTCATGAAACTTGGAGGAAACCTTTAGAACAGTATTCTAACACTAAAGGAATATAGATTAGGCCTTAATAAAGATTAAAAAGACTACCTTCTAATTTGAAATCATGGTTTCCCCAATTGGGTGAAAACCCTAGAATTCGATGAAAAATATACGATGAAATCACGGAAAAGATTAAAGGAGGTTCAGATCTAATTCTAGAAGAAGGTAATCAAAATCAAACACAAGTATGTCATGAGAATTGGATTCAATCATGTTAAGAAAGTGATTAGAAAGGGTAAAATAAGGGTTTCAAAAGGAGAGTTTATCAAGGATTAGGGTTAAGATTATGATGTTGATCATAAACCCTTAAGAATAGAATGAGATCATGGAAGAGATGGTTGCAAGAATGCAACATCTTCCCAATCTCAAATCAAGAATAGATCGTAGAAGAATAATTCACAACACATAATGATTACTAACCTTGGATTGATAGATCGAAGATGAGAAGCTTCGGATCTCACAAAGATCCTTCGAAATCACCTGAGAGAGCTTCGAAAGAGTCTTCCCACGTTCTTAGAGAGTTTTGGAGGCAGAGGATACTAAAAAACACGAAGTTAACTTAAATAGAAAGTGAAAAACCCTAAAATTGGATTTTCTCACATTTAACACCTTGTTGGTCGACTAGTTGGTCGATTGGCTTAATCGACGAATCAATCGACCAAGCTGGTTAGCAAGGCCCAAACAGGGAAATGGAGGCACAACTCAAGTCCAAACCTTATGGGCTTCTCCCAACACAACAAATGACTTACCTAGTGTAGAAAAATGCCTTCGAATCATGTCTAACTATACTACAAGTCCATCAATTAGACTCACCTACGCCAAGCTGCAGCTTTCTTTCTAGATCTGCACAGACTTCCAAGTATGGAACTCCATCATCAATCTCCATGGGTTTTGGGTCATACACCATGTCTTCTACTAAGATGGCCCATAGTTGGCTTCTTCCTTTACTTCGGGTCTTCGGACCTACAAACAACCGGGTTTCCGGGTCAAGGTCAAGGTTAGGATAGGGCTGGATTTCACAGCGTGTATGTTAGTTTCTGATTTCGGAAACTCTTAAATACGATATTGATATTGTACTTTCTATTTATGATGTATTGTTGTAAGTATAGTTACTTATGTTGTCTTTTCATTATTCAAGTATATATGTATGCTTACTCATGTATGTTGTTAATGAATGCTTTTACATATTCTTTTATGTGCTGAGATGTCGGTTATGTATGATGTCACTGATCTGAGAATGTGATTGATTAGGTATGATTTGGTAATGGGAAATGTCCTTTTGACATTTCTGTCCTTGGACATCGGAGGGAATAGTATGGGATGTTCTCTGAAGATGCCCATCGACGCTTTCCCGGATTATTGGATGTCATACCTAGGGCTATCTAGCAGTGTTTGGCTAGGATGTCCCCGTTATATCTGTGAAACCCAGCCCTAACCTTGACCCGGAAACCCTGTTGTTTGTAGGTCCGATGACCCGAAGTAAGGGAAGAAGTCAACTATGGGCCATCTCAGTAGATGTCACATCCACCCAGCCGGTACCCTACCTGGCATACCCGAGTGTGTGATCCACAGCCCCGAAGATCAAGTATCGAGGAAATCATCCTCCCACATAAGCAATACCATAATCATGAACATAATAATCAGTGTGCAATATATAATAAAAGATCCAAATAAGGAAGGAAATAGATTAAATCATATCAAAGTGCGAACAAGTAGAAGAAAATGTCAAGTCAACGGTAAAATGAGGCGGAAACTCACAATACCAAAGTAACGGAAAGAAAGTGGCAAAAAGGGGAAAGGGGGAAGGGACTACAACTAATCCCAAAAAGATGTAACATCAGCAACTAAATCATTTTCAATCTTATAGAGAACATCTTTATAAGTGTAAAGCTCAAAAATAGCACAGGGACGCTTCCATTCTATCAACGGACTAAGCATTGTACGCAGCATGACCACCTAAGGAATCTACAAGGTAATCATCATAACCGCAATCACCTTCTTGGAAATATGTCTCCTCTCCCTACGCTTCTTCGTATGTGTAGTCATAATACTCTGAGCCTGTAGAGAAATCTAAGAAAGACATAGTACAAAAGGAGTGAGTTTCAAAAGAAACCCAGTAAGGCAGTTAAATCCATAATAACATAAATGGCAAGATTCCAAAGCAAAACATAAATGCAATATGGTATGAGACAAACAATGAATGTATGAATCTAACTCTATGTATGCTGGTCTCTATTGCCAGACATGCTTTGGGAAGGTCTCATCACACAACACTGTTTGGTAGTGGGTCCGGCATCCCTAGGGACATTCCATGGCTGGGGTTTAGGTCACCTCTCTCTCACATCACCATTGGTCTAAGTATTGGCGCATGTCAAGGTAAAGCCTAGCCAAATGCAAGTCTTCTACTTAGTTTATCAACTCAGTTCCAGATACGTCCATTCCTCGCCCCTGGCGTTCCTTTTCGGTATCCTTCACACTAGAGTCCTCATAGTCCCTAACTACGGACTCATCAACCCTATTGGTTATCCACATATGGTAAACGGGAAGCTCTCATGTCCCCTCACAGGTTGGTTACCGGTCTTGAGCGCCCATGAATCCCCATTGCTACCACGGGTTGTTCAGTCTCAATACCCCTCCGACTAGGGTCTGATCTAACACGGACATCCTAGCCAAACACTGCTAGACAGTCCTAGGTATGACAACCAACAGTTCAGGAAGGTGTCAAAGGGCATCTCCGAAAACATCGCATAATATTCCCGTTGATGTCCAAGGACAGAAGTTTCAAGAGGACACCTCTCCTTCCCAAACCATACCTAATCAGTCACAATCATTAATCTATCATATCACAAGTATAGTAACTCCTCATATGGAAAGCAATCAAGAACATGATCCAACTCATATATAATTGGCAAGTAAAGTCATACATAAACTAAATAATGTAAACAAGTAATGCTACTGTAATTAGAGTAGTTGCATCAATAGTACATCAATATAAGAATCTATTTATGGAAATAAATCAGAAAGATTCAAATATGGAAACTAAATCATGCAACCTATGTAATTAAAGAAATAACTCTCCTTACCTTAAATAATTCGCAAAGAATCCCAAGAATCAAGGAAGATCTTTCCTAACCTTGGAAAGAGGATCCTAGACAATATATATACCTTATTAGGAAAGATCTACGGAAGGTAGGAATCAAATCAACCAAAAATAAACCAAAACAGAGGCTACTGACTTGATTGGTCGATTGATTGGTCTACTGACTCAGTCGACCAATCAGTCAACCAACAGAGTTAGTGACAGACAAAATCAAAGATTTCTGATCTGAAATCCGAATTTTGTGATTCAAATTGCCACCAAACAAGAAGGGAATGCTACGACAGTGTATTGGTCTAAAGAGAAATTCAAAACCCTAACAATATCAACTCCTAAAGTCACAGAATAGGAAATAAAACTTACCATAAATAGGTCAGTCAAGGTTCTTGGAGAAATCATGGCAAATTCATGGAGGGGAAACTAAAGAATGATAGATTACTAATCTAATAGAGAAATCATGGAAAGCATGTACAAAACTTCTAGAAAAATAGATCTAAGCTTGAAGAACTTTGAATCAAAAAGAGAAAAAAGATGAAGACATGGTTTCCTTCAAAAGCAAGTGATGATCTTGATTAAGATCATCCATCAAGCCTTAAATCCTTAGGAAAAAATAGAGAAATGAGTGGAGTGATGGTTGCAATAGGAATGCAACATCAACCCCACTGTTTTTAGTCATAAAAGAAAGAAAAACTAAAGAAAACTAAAGATGGAGAAGAGATGAGGATGATCACATACCTTGTGATGCAAAAGCAAGAGAAATGATGAAGATCCAACAAGAAAACCACCAAGGTGTAATGGAGATGACTTGGGGAGAGCTCTGGTTCGTTCCAGAAGGTTTGGAGGCACAAAAGATGAATTAGACTCAAGGTTGGGCTTAAATAGAGCAGCCAAGACCTAATTCAGCAAAACAGATCTCATTGGTCGATTGATTGGTCTACTGGCCCACTCGACCAATCAGGACAACAAGGCCAAAGTAGGGAATTGAAGGTTCAGATCATATCCAAACTTAAAGGGCTTTTGCACACAGACCAAGTGGCTTACCTAGCATGTAGAAGTGCCTTCGAACCAAGTTAAATAATACTCCAAGTCCATAAACTAATCCCATCTTCATCAGGGTGCAGTTTCCTTTTCAGTCCTAAACAAGTTTCCATAATTGGAACACTGTCATCAACTTCCATGGATACTAAACCAAACACTAAGTCATCCACTGAGATGGCCTATAGTTGACTTCTTCCTTTACTTCGGGTTGTCGGACCTACAAACAATAGGGTTTTCGAGTCAAGGTCAGGGCTAGATTTCACATTCTTACCCCCCCTTAAAAGAAATTTCGTCCTCAAAATTGAAAGCGTACCTGAACTTCCAAAGAGGTGAGGAAACTTCTCCTTCATATCTTCTTCCTTCTCCCAAGAAGCTTCTTCAAGGGTATGGTTCTTCCACAGAATCTTCACCAAAGGAAAGGTGAGATTCTATAGTTGTTGTCCTTCTTATCCAGGATTTCGGCTGGCTCTTCATCATAGGTAAGATCAGCACTAAGTCCTTCGGGTGCTTGCTGTAAAATGTGTTCCGGGTTCTCTATGTACTTCCGAAGCATTGAAACATGAAACACATTATGAACTCCAGCAAGAGGAGGAGGCAAGGCCAATCGATATGCAACAAGTCCAACCTCCAGAATCTCGTAAAGTCCAATGAAACGAGGGCTAAGTTTACCCTTAACTTTGAATCTCATCACACCCTTCATTGGTGAAACCTTCAAGAAGACTTTCTCCCCAACTTGAAATTCCAAATCTGTCCTTCTCTTGTCAACATAAGATTTCTGTCTTGACTGAGTAGACTTAATCCTTTCTCTGATCATGTCAACCATTGCGCTTGTAGCTTCAATCATTTCAGGACCAAAGACTTTTCTTTCACCCGTCTCAGTCCAGTACAAAGGTGTCCTACAAGTATTACCATACAAAGCCTTGAATGGAGCCATGCCAATTGTTGCTTGATAATTGTTTTTATAGGCAAACTCTACCAAAGCTAAGTGTTCATCCCAATTACCACCCATATCCACAACACAGGATCTGAGCATGTCTTCCAAGATCTGAATTGTTCGCTCAGATTGTTTATCTGATTGTGGTGATGAGCCGTACTCAAATTCAATTGGGTTCCCAAGGCTTTTTGTAAACTGTTCCAAAACCTTGAGGTGAACCTAGGATCACGATCAGAAACAATACTCACTGGCACTCTGTGCAGACGAACTACATTGTCCACATAAAGCCTAGCTAGCTTATCCAAAATATGAGTGATCTTCATAGGAATGAAATGGGCTGATTTGGTCAACCTATCAACAGTCACCCATACAGTGTCATTGCCTTTACTTGTCCGAGGTAAGCTAGTCATGAAGTCCATAGAGATATCTTCCCACTTCCAACTAGGAATAGGAAGGGGTTGAAGTAATCTAGATGAAGGTTGACGAACAGCTTTCGCACACTGGCAAGTCTCACACTTGGCAACAAAATCATCAACATCAGCCTTCAAACCAATCCACCAAAAATGTTCCTTCAAGTCCTTGTACATCTTGGTGCTTCCAGGGTGTACTGTAAAGATCGACTGGTGTGCTTCCTTCAATATTTCTTTCTTAATTTCTTCATTCGCTGGCACACAAAGTCTACCTTTAAACAATAAAGCATCATCCATGGATATACCGAAGTCAGGGTCCGAATCAGGATTCAAAGAAATCTTCTCAATCTTGTCCTTAAATTCTTGATCAGAACTCTGTAGAGCAACAATCCTATCTCTGAAGGTAAATCTTGCAGTCATGGCAAAGAACAAAATCCAAACCTCCAGGCATAACTTCCAAATCAAAACTTGTCATAGAAGACAGCAAGGGTTGCCTCAAAACATTCAAATCCAAAGCTTTCTTCTGACTCTTCCTACTAAGAGCATCAGCAACAACATTTGCCTTACCAGGGTGATACTGAATATCATAATCATAATCAGAGACTAGTTCCAACCATTTTCTTTGCCTCATGTTCAACTCCTTTTGGGTAAAGAAGTATTTCAAACTTTTATGATCCGTGAATATAGCAATCTTCTCACCATAGAGGTAATGTCTCCAAATCTTCAAAGCGAAGATGACAACTGCATGTTCTAAATCCTGAGTGGGGTAATTCCGCTCATAATCTTTCAATAGCCGAGAAGCATAGGTTACGACCTTACCATGTTGCATCAGCACACAACCCAAACCAATCTCCGACGCATCGGTATAGACAGTCATACCGCCGGAACTATCAGGTATAGTCAGGACCGGGGCACTTGTCAATCTATCTTTCAACTCTTGGAAATTCTTCACACGAGCATCAGACCAAACAAACTTCTCTTCTTTCCTGGTCAGCTTAGTCATAGGAGCAGCCAACTGAGAAAAGTTCTCAATAAACCTTCTGTAGTATCCTGCCAATCCAAAGAAACTTCTTATTTCCGTAACAGTCTTTGGTCTTTCCCAATCAGCCACTGCTTGAACTTTTTCAGGATCAACACGAATACCTTCAGCTGAAACCACATGGCCGAGAAATACTACTCTTTTGAGCCAGAAATCACACTTGCTGAACTTAGCGTAAAGCTTCTTTTCTCGCAGTCTTTGCAAAGTCTTTGCTCTTCTTCATTCTTCGAATAGATCAAGATGTCGTCGATAAAAACAATCTTAAACTTATCGAGCACATCATGAAATACTTGGTTAATGAGGTCCATGAACACTACAAGAACATTAGTCAAACCAAAAGGCATGACTCTGAACTCATAATGTCCATACCTTGTTCTGAAAGCTGTCTTAACGATATCACTTGACTTCACCTTCAACTGGTGATATCCAGATCTCAAGTCAATATTCGAGAACATTGTTGCACCTTTCAACTGATCAAAGAGATCATCAATCCTGGGCAGCGGGTATCTATTCTTGATGGTCAACTTGTTCAACTCACGGTAATCAATGCATAGAAGCATACTACCATCCTTCTTCTTAACAAACAAAACCGGGGCTCCCCAAGGTGATATACTAGGCTGATTAAAACCTTTATCTATGAGCTCATTCAACTGGTTTTGTAGTTCCTTCAGTTCGGTAGAAGCCATTCTATACGGAGCTTTAGATACCGGAGCAGCACCAGGGATGAGATCAATAGAAAACTCAACATCCCTATCTGGAGGCACTCCCGACAGATCATCAGGGAAGACATCAACAAAGTCACAAACAATCTTGACTTCGTCAACTCTCTTCTCTACTTTAACCTTGCCTTCAGATGAAGCATCATCCACTAATGTGTAGACTTGCATCAGTGCTGATATGGTCTTTTTACCAATCCTTCTTCTCTCACCTTAAAATTCAAAGACTGGACTTCCACAAATCTGGAATTGAATTCTTCTCAAAGAGCAAAGAAATACAGCTTTGTGGGCTGTCAACCAATCGATTCCCAAAATGATATCAAATTCATTCATATCGAGAGTACTAAGTTGGCTTCCAAGTTCTTCACACCAATCAAAACAAGACATTTAACTAATCCCTTATCTAGTTTCACAGAAGGACCAGTAGGTGTACTAATCAGTAAACAACTAGACAATTTCTCAGGTGTTAGGTCAGTCTTCTTGATGAATGCAGATGATATGAACGAATGAGATGCACCCGTATCAAATAAGACAAATGCAGGAATAGAAGCGACTAACAATGTACCTATAATCACATCATGGCTTGCATCCTATTCAATACCGGAAATACTGAACACTCTACCGGAGGGAGGAGCGGGAGCATTCTTCATTGAAGGAGCAGACTGCTGAATAGGCCTCTTCGAACAGGCACGAGCAAAATGACCAGCCTGCTTACAGAAAAAGCAAACAGAATTGCTAGGTCCCACTGGAGTAGCTACAACCGGAGGCTTCTGAACCAAGGGCCTAGGATTTGCATTAGCAGGCCTAACATTCGCATTCAACGGTGGTCGATTCCCGCCATACTGTCTATATTGACCGGGCTGCTGAAAACCAGGACTTTGACCTACACTCCTAGGCTGGAAAGCAGGAGTAGGGTAAGGTGTAGGTCTCACAAAGCGCCGATCATTACGATCCACCAAACCAAGATTCCTGGACTGCCAGGGCCTTTGCACACGTGCGCTCTCCTTCTCAGTCTCTTCCAACTTCTTCGAGTTCTGCACCACTTGAGCATAGCTCTCGATAGGCTGGACAGTGAAATATGCTTTTGTGAAATCCAGCCCAAACTTAATCAGGACACCCTAATTGCTTTGTTTGAGACAAAGAAAGACTTGTTTGATGTTAGACCTTAATATTGAGCATAGCTCTCGATAGTATGCGGAACCTTTGCTATGGGAGGCTTCTGACTTTGATCTTTCGGCACTTCGGAGTGAGTCTAGAGGATACACCAGTGGTCACTGAAGCACTGGGGTATACAATCGGGACTAGGACAATCCGACAGATGAAGCATAAATAGACAGAGAGATCTCCTCGTCCAGAGGGTGAGGACGACAAGAAAGAGGAGGAGACGAATGAGTCTGACGATGGAGGAGAGGATGTCGGTCTAGATAGTGATGATCAAGCCAGAGATGACACAGAGATGCACGAGGCTGATCCGGAGCATCACGAAATTCCTCCCTTCATCACACTTTGAGGTAGGTGGCCCGTCTCACGCAGTTCCAAAGACTTCAGATCTAGGTGCACAGATGAGATCGATGACTTCCATGCTGGAGAGGATGGGAGTCAGACAGGAGCAGATGTTCAGCACCATGGAGATGAGGCAGGAGAGGATAGAACATCAGGTGACTCAGTTAGCAGAGGAGTTCAAAGCTTTCAGAGATCAGAGTAGATCACCTAGATAGACTGTACTTAGGATTTCCATTTATGCATTATCAGATGTAATCGTTGTAGAAACTTTTGAAATTAATGAAGTTTGCTTTGTTTCACTTTATTATTGTGTATTATACACTTTTCTTTTATTGCATTAAATGACATTTGTTAAAGTATAATTATGGTATATTATTCCAAAAGTCCAGTTATGCTTTATTAATTAAGTTTCTAATCCAAGTGTCCTATAATTATGCAAGTCATCTACTTAGTCATATCAAATCAGATCCAGATACGTCCATTCCTCGCCCCTGGTGATCCTTTCCGTTATCCTTCATACTAAAGTCCTCATAGTCTCTGACTACGGACTCATCAACCCTATTGGTTATCCACATATGGTAAATGGGAAAATCTCATGTCCCCTCACGGGTTGGTTACCGGTCTTGAGCGCCCATGAGCCCAATTCTATCCATATGCAACCCTACCAATGAATGGCCGCCACAATATGATTCCTGTCCTCTCACGGGTTGGTTACCGGTCTTGAGTGCCCATGAATCCCCATTGCTACCACGGGTTGTTCGGTCTCAATACCCCTCCGACTAGAGTCTGATCTAATGCGGACATCCTAGCCAAACACTGCTAGACAGTCCTAGGTATGACAACCAACAGTTCAGGAAGGTGTCAAAGGGCATCTCCATAAACATCCCATAATATTCCCGTTGATGTCCAAGGACAAAAGTGTCAAGAGGACACCTCTCCTTCCCAAACCATACCTAATCAGTCACAATCATTAATCAATCATATCACAAGTATAGTAACTCCTCATATGGAAAGCAGTCAAGAACATGATCCAACTCATATATAATTGGCAAGTAAAGTCATACATAAACTAAATAATTGAAACAAGTAATGCTACTATAATTAGAGTAGTTGCATCAATAGTACATCGATATAAGAATCTATTTATGGAAATAAATCTGAAAGATTCAAATATAGAAACTAAATCATGCAACCTATGTAATTAAAGAAATAACTCTCCTTACCTTAAATAATTCGCAAAGAATCCCGAGAATTAAGGAAGATCTTTCCTAATCTTTGAAAGAGGATCCTAGAAATATATATACCTTATTAGGAAAGATCTACGGAAGGTAGGAATCAAATTAACCAAAAATAAACCAAAACAAAGGCTACTGACTTGATTGGTCGATTGATTGGTCTACTGACTCAGTCGACCAACAGAGTCAGCGAAAGACAAAATCAGAGATTTCTATTCCGAAATCCGAATTTTGTGATTCAAATTGCCACCAAACAAGAAGGGAATGCTACGACAGTGTATTGGTCTAAAGAGAAATTCAAAACCCTAACAATATCAACTCCTAAAGTCATAGAATAGGAAATAAAATTTACCATAAATAGGTCAGTCAGGGTTCTTGGAGAAATCATGGCAAATTCATGGAGGGGAAACTAAAGAATGATAAATTACTAATCTAATAGAGAAATCATGGAAAGCATGTATAGAACTTCTAGAAAGCATATCTAAGCTTGAAGATCTTTGAATCAAAAAGAGAAAGAAGATGAAGACATGGTTTCCTTCAAAAGAAAGTGATGATCTTGATTAAGATCATCCATCAAGCCTTAAATCCTTAGGAAAAAAATAGAGAAATGAGTGGAGTGATGGTTGCAACAGGAATGCAACATCAACCCCACTATTCTCAGTCAGAAAAGAAAAGAAAAACTAAAGATGGAGAAGAGAGGAGGAGAATCACATACCTTGTGATGCAAAAGCAAGAGAAATGATGAAGATCCAATAAGAAAACCACCAAGGTGTAATGGAGATGACTTGGGGAGAGCTCTGGTTCGTTCAAGAAGGTTTGGAGGCACAAAAGACGAATTAGACTCGAGGTTGGGCTTAAATAGAGCAGCCAAGACCTAATTTAGTAAAACAGATCTCATTGGTCGATTGATTGGTCTATTGCCCAGGTCGACCAATCAGGACAGCAAGGCCAAAGTAGGGAATTGAAGGTCCAGATCAAATCCAAACTTGAAGGGCTTTTGCACACAAACAAGTGGCTTACTAGCATGTAGAAGTGCCTTCGAACCAAGTCAAATCATACTCCAAGTCCATCAACTAATCCCATCTTCATCAGGGTGCAGTTTCCTTTTCAGTCCTGAACAAGTTTCCATAATTGGAACACTGTCATCAACTTCCATGGATTCTAAGCCAAACACCAAGTCTTCCACTGAGATGGCCCATAGTTGACTTCTTCCTTTACTTCGGGTTGTCAGACCTACAAACAACAGGGTTTCCGGGTCAAGGTCAGGGCTGGATTTTACAGTAGAAGACATGGTGTTTGACCCAGAACCCATGGAGATTGATGATGGTGTTCCATATTTGGAAGTCTGTGCAGATCTGGGAAGAAAGCTGCACCTGACTGAAGATGAGATTAGTTGAAAGACTTGAAGTATTATCTGACTTGGTTTGAAGGCATTTCTACATCCTAGGCATGTCAATTGATGTGTGTGTAAAAGCCCTTTAGGTATGGTGTTCATTTGATCCTCCAATTCCCTATTTGAACTTTTCTTACCTGATTGGTCGCCTGGGTCAGTCGACCAAGCACTCGACCAACTGTGTGAAATCCAAGAAAATCCAGTTTTAGGGTTTTTCACTCTCTATTTAAACACACTTCGTGTTTCTTAGTGTCCTCTGGCCTCCAAAACACTCGAGAACGTGGGAAGACTCTTTTGAAACTCTCTTCGGTGATCTCGAAGAATTCTCTACAAGATCTAAAGTCTCTCATCTTTGATCTGCCAATTCAAGGTTAGTAATCTCTTCGGTGTCATGATTTATTCTTCTTTAATCTTGTTCTTATTCGAGATTGGGAAGAAGATGTTGCATTCTTGCAACCATCTCTTCCATGATCTCATTCTTTTCTTTAGGGTTTATGATCAGCATAGAGATCTCAACTCTAATCCTTGTAAGATCTTTTGAAACCCTAGTTCTTCTTATGGATCTGACTTCTTAGCCGACCGAATCTAATTTTCGTGACATACTTGTAATTGATTCTGATTACCTTTTTTCTTGGATGAGATCTAAATCATCCCTTGTCTTTTCTGTGATTTTCATAGTATATTTTTCATCAAATTCTAGAGTTTTCTCCCAATTGGGGAAACCATGATTTTAAATTAGAAGGTTGTATTTTAATCATTATTAGTGCCCAATCTTTGCTCCCTTAGTGTTAGAATACTATCCTAAAGTTTTCCTCCAAGTTTCGTGAAGTTCCAAACCCTGTAGATTGAGTTTCAAATCAAATTTCCCGTATTTGCTTAGTATTGACTCTGTTGGTCTACTGATTGGTCGACTGGGTTAGTAGACCAATCAATCGACCAATGAAGTCATTCGCTCTATTTGATTCGTTTTCTCTCCAATCTTTTAGGCTTCTTTCCTAATGTTGTATCTATGATTGTTAGGGGTTTAATTGCTAAGTTTGGAACCTCTCTCTTCGATCTTTGGATTATCTTCGACGATAATTAAGGTAAGGACAGGTATTTCATATAACATAGATCGCGTATACTTTGGTTTCTAATTTAAGAAACTCTGAGTTTAACTACTGTTATTGTATTTTATACTTATGATATACTATTGTAAGTACAGTAGCACCTCTTATGTTTTCTTTTTCATTATTCAAGATTATATGAAATACTTATTACTGCATATTGTTTAATGATTGGATTATGCTTTTACATTCTCTTTGTGTGATGAGGTGTTGATTTTGTATGTCATGATTGATCTGAGAATGTGTTTGATTAAGTATGGTTTGGGATTAAGAGGTGTCCTTTTGACGCTTCTGTCCTTGGACATCAACGGAAATAGTATGGGATATTTCCGGGGTTGCCCATTGATACCTTCCTGAACTATTGGTTGTCATACCAGGGGCTGTCTAGCAGTGTTTGGCTAGGACGTCCCCGTTATATCAGACCCTAGTCGAAGGGGTATTTAGATTGAACGACCCGTGGTAGCAATGGGGATTCATGGGCGCTTAAGACCGGTAACCAACCCGTGAGAGGACAGGAATCACATTGTGGTGGCCATTTATTGGGAGGGTTGCATATGGATAGACTTGGGCTCATGGGCGATAAAGACCGGTAACCAACCCGTGAGAGGACATAAGAGCTTCCCGTTTACCATATGTGGATAACCAATAGGGTTGATGAGTCCGTAGACAGGGACTATGAGGACTCTAGTGTAAAGGAAAACGGAAAGGATTGCCAGGGGCGAGGAATGGACGTATCAAGGTCTGAATTGATGTGACTAAGTAGATGACTTGCATTTGGCTAGGCTTAACCCTGACATGTGCCAATACTTAGACCAATGGTGATGTGAGATAGCGGTGACCTAACCCCCAGCCATGGAATGTCCAGAGGGATGCCGGACCCATTACCAACCGATGTTGAGTGATTTGAGACCTTCCCAAAGAAGTATGGTGCTATGACATAAAGCATGTCTGCCAATAGAGATCAGCAAACATAGAGTTTAGATGCATACATACATTATCTGTTTCATATTGCATTGCATCTTGTTATGTTCTGTTGTATGTTATTTATGTTGTTATGAGTTAACTTGCCTTGCTGAGTTCATTCAAACTCATTCATTTCTATGCAATCTTTTTGTTAGATTATTCTACAGGTATTGACTACTATGAAGGACAATACGATGAAGCGCAAGCTGATGACGCGTACTACACGCAAGGTACTAGCAACAATGAAGATCACTCTGATGATCCCTCGAGCGATCAAGTTGCTTACTACGTTTAGACATAACGTAGAATTGGAACATCTGTGTTGGATTAATGAAGTCCACTATTCTGAAGATGTTATTTATAGAATAGAAAACTCGTAGTTCAATTTGACTTTCTTTTCCTTACTTTCCTTTAGAAACAGTTGTAATTCTTTTTAGACTTATGTGCTACATTCCGCTGTAACTGTGGAGTGAGATTCCGCCTCACTCTACTTCTTTTTGATGTGCTTACATTTGGTATCATTTTCCGCACTCTGATTATACTGATATTCATTTCCTGATTTGGATCTTTTGTTTATAATATTACACTTGATTTTATCTGTTCATGATTATGTTATTGCATATGTGGGAGGATGATTTCCTCGATACTTGATCTTCGGGGCTGTGGATTACACACCCGGGTATGCCAGTTAGGGTACCGGCTAGGGGGATGTGACAGAGTAGTATCAAAGCCCAAAGTTCAAGGAAATCCTAACCACAGAAAACAATAACAGAACATTCCAAAGTCATAGATCCAGAAGTGACTCATCTACTCTTAGAAGTGAATAATAGAACACTTGGATTAGAAACTTAATTAATGAAGTATACCTAGTTATCTGAATAATACACAATAATTATATTTTAACAAATGTCATATAATGCAATAAAGGAAAGTGCATAATACACAATAACAAAGAGAAACAAAATGAACTTCATTGATTTTAAGAAAAGTTTACATCTGATAAAGCATAAAGGGAAATCCTAAGTACAATCTATCTAGGTGATCTCCTTTGATCTCTAAATGCTCTGAAGTCCTCGGCCATTAGGCAATCTGAGACTCTATGCGCTCCTGTTGTGACTCCATAGCACTATACATCTGCTCCTATCTGACCTCCATCCTCTATAGCATGGAAGTCATCGATCTCATCTGTGCACCTAAATCTGAAGTCTCTGGGACTGAGTGTGAAGGACCTCCAGTCTCAAAATGTGATGATCTGGGAATCTCCTGATACTCTGGATCAGCCTCATGCATCTCTGTGTCCTCTGCCGCCTGATCATCAAAATCTGAACCAGCATCACCCTCATCTCCTGGAACCTCAACCTCATCCTCATCCTCATCTATCTCCTCCTCACCCTCTGGACCTGGAGATACAGTCTGGGTAAGCCTCATCTGCCTGATAGTCTTCGTCCCAATAGTGTACCCCAATGCTCAAGTGACTGCATCTGCTCCTGCTAGATCCACCCCGAAGTGCTGGAAGACTAATGTCAGTAATCTCCCAAAGCAAAGGTTCATCCTACTCGAACGTGCCACCAGGTCTATCATGACGTTCTGTATGATATAGGATAAGTCAATCTGAAATCCCATGTAGATCCAGTAGATGACTACGGTCTCCATCACTCTAACCCTGTGGTGATGTTCGGCCTTCGGCATGATGTTTCGGCCCACAATGCGACCGATAATCCGAGCCGAATCCGTCATCTGCCCGTTGTTCCGCGGAAGGTAGCACTCTGAGCTATCCCAAAGCGTGGACAAATCTCATGAAGCTCGTAGGGCAGCAAGTATGGTCTACCTCAGCTCCCGTAAATGAAGCAGCCGCCCGTACTCTATGTGACAGTACCCGAAGTACGCCTCGTACAGGAACTCTGCCTACGGCTTATCAAATCTATCGAGCCGAAGTACCTCTGCTCTAGGCTGAGCTAAAACTCGACCCCTGCCTCACCTAGCACCAACTATCCGGCCTCGACCGCGTCCTCCTCTCTGCATGGTGTGATGTCTGTGGAAAAGACAAAAGCACATTGCTTGTTAGTGTTGTTTCAAAAAATTCAGCCAGAAGGGCATTTTCGTAATTTTCATCAAAAATGAAAATTTGGGGAAAATGCAAATTGAACATACTAGCATGTTCACAATACTTGTAATTGCATGATTATGAAGTTTATTTGAAGAAAATCAATCGAAATCTTGGTTTAAAGTTAAAAATTCAGCAAGAAGGAATTGGGGATTTTGCATTCTAGGTCAAAATTGGATTTTTTTTAAATTCTGAAATTGGTAGAATCAAACTACATTTACACATTCACAATATCATTCTAAGCATGTAGCATTTGATTTCGTGCGAAAACTCCAAGCGGTTTGTGAGAAATCGAAGTTTTTCTAAAGTTTGGCGATTTCGGTTGCGTTAACGATGTGAAAATGCAAGATTGTGTTAGAACTTGTTGGCTAAGCATGGAATTGTGCTAAAAACTCATGGAACATGTTTCTAAGTGTTCCTAAGCATGATTTCTAGCAATAGACACAAGTAAAACATGGATTTTGATGAAATGCAAGCATGAGAAGATGAAATTGAGAATGAGAATGAGTGTTTACCTTGAGTGATGATGAATGAGTGTTGCAGTGATGTTGTTGAAGCACCAAAATACTTGGAAAACACTTAGAAAGACCTTAGCACTTCTTCCTCAGAGCTCCCTCTCAAGTTTGCAAGCTTTGGAATGAGTTTGAATGGGATTTTGGCACTTAAAACCCGATTTTCGCGTCTCTGTCTTGATTGGTCGACTAGATCAATCGACCAATGGACCTAGTAGCTCCAAATTCTATTGAATTTTGGGAAAATGTGATTTTTGTCCCATGATTGGTTGTTTGATGACTAAATGGATGTATTTGAGCATGATTAAAATTCTTAATCTAATCTTAATCATTTGGACTTGTGGATTATGTCGAAACTTTGAAATTCGGTATTTTTGACATTTTGGTTTTTGCAGAATGGTTACGTTAAGAAGTGGGCATGGTGAATTCAGTGGTCACGGAAGTGGCGAGATACCAATTGGTGGTCATGATCAGCCGACCAACACTGGTGACCAAGGTACCCCTGATATACCTGGTGCCCTGAACGTCAGAAGTTTCCGCGATATTGTCAACATTATGGGCAATATGATGTAGCAACAAGCAACCCAGTTCAATCAGATGCTGACGGGTTTCATGACACTACACAATGAGACTCGTGCCGGTGCCAATGGAAATCCTAATGCCGCAGTTCTGAATGCGAAAAGGTTAGCCAGAACTCCTCATACCCGTTTGATGGAGAGTTTCCTGAAGCTGCAAGTGTCCAACTTCACCGGAGTATCCAAGGATGCCTTGTTTCCTAACAAGTGGCTACGTGAGTTGGAGAAAGCTTTCCGACACCTGCAATGTACTGAGGCCCAGAAAATTCTATTTTTAAGTAGAAGCTGCAACATGAAGCTGACGCTTGGTGGACTTCCACCCGGCCTATTTTGGAAGGTTTGCATGCAGGCGTTGTGTCGTGGGATTTGTTCAAGGAAGCTTTCTACAAGAACTATTTCCCGGAAGCGGTAAAGGATGCGAAGGAGGCTGAATTTTGAGGAGCTTCACTTCATTGCTCCTGACTCCTTGAAGCTTGACATTGCCAAAACGAAGAAATTCTTCAAGGGATTGCGACCTACAATCAGGGCATATCTCATTGTTCAGCCTATTGAAAGTTATGCCTAGGTGATGCAGAATGCAAAGAAGCTGGAAGAAACCGAGAAGGAGAATGCTAGAGTGCAAAGACCTTGGCAGTCAAGGATCCTGGATTTGCAGACCGTACTGATCGGCACTTTGTGAGACCTACGCCATACCCTACTTCTGCTTTTCAGCCTAGGAGTGTAGGTCAGAGTCCTGGATTTGCAGCCAGGCCAGTTTAGTCAGTATGGCGGGAATCAGCCACCGATGAATGCGAATGCTAGGCCCATGAATGCTATTCCTAGGCCTTTGGTTCAGAAGCCACCAGTTGCACCCAATCCTGTTGGACCTAGTAACCCTGTTTGCTTCTACTGTAAGCAGACTGGTCACTTTGCTCGTGCCTGTCCTAAGAGGCCAGTTCAACAACCGGCTCCTACAGTGAAGAGTACTCCTGTCCCTCCTTCTGGTAGAGTATTCAGTATATTTGGTACTGAACAGAATGTGAATCATTAAGTGGTTACAGGTACTTTAATTGTTGCTTCTATTCTGCATTTGTGCTATTTGATACGGGTGCTTCCCATTCATTCATATCATCTGCATTCATCAAGAAGACTGACTTAGCACCTGAGAATTTATCTAGTTGTTTATTGATTTGTACACCTACTAGACCTGTTGTGAAACTAGATAAAATATTAGTTAAGTGTCCTATTTTGATTGGTGGGAAGAAGTTGGAAGCTAATTTGGTACTTTTGGATATGAAGGATTTTGATATCATTTTGGGTATTGATTGGTTGACTACCCATAATGCTATAATTCTTTGTTCTTCAAAGAGAATTCAGTTTCAGATTAGTGGAAGTTCAATTTTTGAATTCCAAGGTGAGAAAGGAAGAATTTGTAAGAAGACTTTGTCCGCACTGATGCAAATCTATGCATTAGTAGAAGGGATGCCACTTGAAGAGGTTAAGGAAGGAAAGAAAGTAGAAGAAGTCAGGATTGAATGTGACTTCGTTGATGTCTTTCCGGAGGATCTGTCAGGTGTGCCACCTGATAGAAGTGGAATTTTCAATTTATCCAATCCCTAGAGCTGCCCCTGTATCTAAGGCTCCATATAGAATGGCTCCTACCGAGTTGGAAGAGTTGCAAAAGCAGTTGAAAGAACTCTTAGAAGTTTCATTCAACCTAGTGTATCACCTTGGGGTGCCCCGGTCTTGTTTGTCAAGAAGAAAGATGGTAGTATGCGTCTGTGAATTGATTACCGTGAGTTGAACAAGCTGACCATCAAGAATACATACCCACTGCCCAGAATTGATGATCTCTTTGATCAGTTGAAGGGTGCAGCAATGTTCTCAAAGATTGATTTGAGGTTTGGATATCACCAATTGAAACTGAAGTCAAGTGATATTTTCAAGACGGCATTTAGAACAAGGTATGGGCATTATGAATTTCGGGTCATGCCTTTTGGTTTGACTAATGCTCCTGCTGTGTTCATGGACCTCATGAACCGAGTATTTCATGATTTTCTTGATAAATTTGAGATAGTTTTCATCGATGACATCTTGATTTACTCGAAGAATGAAGAAGAGCATGCAAGGCATCTAGATTTCACTTTGCAAAGACTGCAAGAAAAGAAGCTTTATGCTAAGTTTAGCAAGTGTGATTTCTGGCTCAAAAGAGTAGTATTCCTCGGCCATGTGCTAAGTTTTGCATCTTGATTTCGTGTTGATCCCGAAAAGGTACAAGCAGTTGCCGATTGGGAAAGACCGAAGACTGTGACGGAAATAAGGAGTTTCCTGGGTTTGGCAGGATACTACAGAAGGTTAATCGAGAATTTTTCTAGGTTGGCTACTCCCATGACTAAGCTGACTAGAAAGGAAGAGAGTTTGTTTGGTCTGACGCGTGTGAGAAAAATTTCCAAGAATTGAAGGATAGATTGACAAGTGCCCCAATTTTGACTATACCTGATAGTTCCGGCGGTTTGACAGTCTACACTGACGCGTTGAAGATTGGTTTGGGTTGCGTACTGATGCAACATGGTAAGGTCGTAGCCTATGCTTCTTGGCAGCTGAAAGATTATGAGCGGAATTACCCCACTCACAATTTAGAGCTTGCCGCTATTGTCTTCGCTTTGAAGATTTGGAGACATTACCTCTATGGTGATAAAATTTCTATTTTCACGGATCATAAAAGTTTGAAATACTTCTTTACCCAAAAGGAGTTAAATATGAGACAAAGAAGATGGTTGGAATTGGTCTCTGGTTATGACTGTGACATTCAGTATCACCCTGGTAAGGCGAATGTGGTTGCTGATGCTTTTAGCAGGAAAAGTCAAAAGAAACTACTGGACTTTAATGCTCTGAGTCAACCTCTGTTGTCTTCAATTGTAAGTTTTAATTTGGGAGTGGTCCTTGAAGGTTTGGATTTTGTTCTTTCTACCATGACAGCAAGATCCACCCTTAGAGACAGAATTATTGCTCTGCAAGGTTCTAATCAGGAAATTAAGGAAAAGATTGAGAAGATTTCTTTGAATCTTGATTTAGACCTTGACTTTGGTATATCAATGGATGGTGCCCTATTGTTTAGAGGTAGACTTTGTGTGCCAGCTAATGAAGAAATCAAGAAAGAGATATTGAAGGAAGCACACCAATCGATATACACCCTGGAAGCACCAAGATTTATAAGTACTTAAGAGAACATTTTTGGTGGATTGGTTTGAAGGTCGATGTTGATGATTTTGTTGCCAAGTGCGAGACTTGTCAACGTGTGAAAGCCGTTCATCAACCCCCATCTAGATTACTTCAGCCTCTTCCTATTCCTAGCTGGAAGTGGGAAGATATCTCTATGGACTTCGTGACTAGCTTACCTCGGACAAGCAAAGGTAATGACGTTGTATGGGTAATTGTCGATAGGTTGACCAAATCACCCCATTTCATTCCTATGAAGATCACTCATACTTTGGATAAGCTAGCTTGGCTATATGTGGATAATGTAGTTTGTCTGCACGGAGTGCTAGCGAGTATTGTTTCTGATCGTGATCCTAGGTTCACCTCAAGGTTTTGGAACAGTTTGCAAAAGGCCTTGGGAACCCAATTAAACTTGAGTACAGCTCATCATCCACAATCTGATGGACAATCTAAGCGGACAATTCAAACCTTGGAAGATATGCTTAGATCTTGTGTTGTGGATATGGGTGGAAATTGGGATGAACACTTAGCTTTGGTTGAGTTTGCCTATAACAATAGTTATCAAACAACAATAGGCATGGCTCCATTCAAGGCTTTGTATAGTAACACTTGTAGGACACCCTTGTATTGGACTGAGACTGGTGACAGGTCTTAGGTCCAAAAATAATTGAAGCTACAAGCGCAATGGTCGAAATGATTAAAGAGAGGATTAAGTCTGCTCCGTCAAGACAGTAATCCTATGCTGATAAGAGAAGGACCGATTTGGAATTCCAAATTGGGGAGAAATTTTTCTTGAAGGTTTCACCTATGAAGGGTGTAATGAGATTCAATGTCAAAGGAAAACTTAGCCCTCGTTATATTGGACCCTTCGAGATTCTGGAAAAGGTTGGACCTGTTGCGTATCGTTGGCTTTGCCTCCATCTCTTGCTGTAGTGCATAATGTGTTTCATGTTTCGATGCTTCGAAAATACATAGAGAATCCGGAACACATACTATAGCAAGTGCCCGAAAGACTTAGTGCTGATCTTACCTATGATGAAGAGCCAGCTGAAGTCTTAGATAAGAAGGACAAGCAACTACGGAATCGCACCATCCCTTTGGTGAAGATTCGGTGGAAGAACCATACCCCCGAAGAAGCTTCTTGGGAGAAGGAAGAAGATATGAAGGAGAAGTTTCCTCACCTTTTTGGAAGTTCAGGTACGCTTTCAATTTCGAGGACTAAATTTCTTTTAAGGGGAGGTGAATGTGAAACCCAGCCCTAACCTTGACCCGGAAACCTTGCTGTTTGTAGGTCCGATGACCCGAAGTAAGGGAAGAAGTCAACTATGGGCCATCTCAGTAGAAGACATGGTGTTTGACCAAGAACCCATGGAGATTGATGATGGAGTTCCATATTTGGAAGTCTATGCAGATCTGGGAAGAAAGTTGCACCTGATTGAAGATGAGATTAGTTGAAAGACTTGAAATATTATCTGACTTGGTTTGAAGGCATTTCTACACCCTAGGTATGTCACTTGATGTGAGTGTAAAAGCCCTTTAGGTTTGGTGTTCATTTGATCTTCCAATTCCCTGTTTGAACTTTACTTACCGGATTGGTCGACTGATTGGTCGACTGGGCTAGTCGATCAAGCACTCGACCAACTGTGTGTTAAATCCAAGAAAATCCAATTTTAAGGTTTTTCACTATCTATTTAAACACACTTCGTGTTTCTTAGTGTCCTCTGCCTCCAAAACACTCTAAGAACGTGGGATGACTCGTTTGAAACTCTCTTCGGTGATTTCGAAGAATTCTCTTGATATGGAGAGTTTATGATCTGACCGGGTTCATACCTGGTCCGACCCTCGACCCCGGTCGAGACGGAGAAAACCGAATCGCTCCCGAGCGAACCGGATCCAGAAGATGGCTTGCTGAAGAAGAAAGATTATTCGGCTGCAAGCGTGCCCTAATCTTACTTATGGATTAGGATAATCACCCTGATGACAGCAGACTCAAACTGACGGCTGCGGATAATCATCATCAAAGGGATAACTATCGCATAACCTAACGGTTATCTCAGGAGTCCTCTACTAGCCCAAACTAGTAGAAGTCTATCGCTCAACGGATCTTATTGATAAGATCCAACGACTACCCAAAGAAGGCTCGAGTGCATCCAACGAAGGAGATTCGAAGGTACACTCTATATAAACCTCACTACCATACAAGGTGAGGGACGGATCAATCGATCAAAAAGAATACTATCTGAGACTCGGGTTCGGATACATACTGATAGATCCAAACTATCGGCGTTCTGCTATCTAGATCACCTTTCCCGTTTCTTCATTCATTAGCTCTGTGCTTCTAGCGAGCCGTTTGTGATTAAGTTCATCAACCGACTTAGCCTTCGGAGGTGGACTCCCGACCCCGGCGGTCGGGCCACATCCGACGCTTTCGTTTTGCAGGACATCACGTGGTGATCCAAGGGCTGAGCAGATTTTGGACGCATCATTTGGCGCCGTCTGTGGGAAAGACTTGAAAAAGCCATGGTGACTAGATCAGCAGCCGCAGCAGCCGCTGCACAACGCAATTCCGGTGTTCGGATACACCGGGGTGAATAATCCAGATATTCCCCGGAAAGCCAAAATCCTATCGAGGTGGATAAAGGCCAGGGAGGACATAATCTTCCTCCTGATACAATCCAAGATCAATTGGATCAGGTAAAGATTCAACTCTTGGAGGTGAGCCAAGCACTCCGTGTGCTCACCAGACGAGTGGTTTTACCACAAGAACCTGATCAACACAATTCAGGGAGACGTGCATTGCCACGTGATCAAATACCACGTGACCAAAGAATGGCTGAAGACCGGAATGTTGATCAGAATTTTCGTGAAGGAGACCGAGGACTTCGGAGGATTGATGATCAACCAAGGCGAGGCAATCTGTTCGACAGACCGCAAGAGAGTACAACTGATTCAAATACAAGGTTGGATATTGGGGTAAGAACTCACTCACCCACTGTCAGAAGAGCCATTCGTGATGATCGAGCAGTTCGTGACGAGAGAAACGTTCATGAAGGATGGGCTGTTCATGATGATCGTGTTAATCGAGGTCGTGATCGTATTGCTGAAGATCACCCGACCCAAATTGGTCAAGAATTGGCCAACATCAATGAGAAGTTAGGGCAATTGGCTAAGGGAAGAATAACTGAGGATATTTACTCAGTCATTCGGAAGACTCCTTTTGCTAAGCCAATTGCGGGATATCGTTTTCCCCATAACTTTCGTTTGCCTACCTTCTCAACATTCGATGGCTCCGGAGATCCAACAGCTCACATCGGCTATTACCAATAGACCATGGTAGTTTCAGGTAATTCTGATGAAATTTTATGCAGGGTTTTCGGTTCATCTCTAACTGGCGCGGCACAAAAGTGGTTTTCTAACCTCCCCTCGGGAAGGATCGTAAACTTTGACGAATTGGCGCGCCAATTCATAGGGCGATTCCAGAGTGGGATACGGGTCAAGAAAACGGAAGAAACCTTGTTTCTTGTCAAACAAGGAAAGAACGAATCGATCGAGAGAGTTTCCGAAAAGATTCAACAAAGTGACGATGGAGATAGAAAACTTGGATGAACAGTAGCCAGAACCGCTCTATTCATAGGACTCACAAATCGGAAACTCCTGGAGTTATTACTACGGGATATACCCACGACTTATGCTTTGAGTTGGTACGAGAGATGCCGAAAGCGGGCTGAAGTCATGGAGATTCTAGATGCGCACCAAGGAGATAATAAAGTCTCCAATAAGGAACAAAAGGCTCCTGAGCAGAAGCAGAAGCCAAAGAGGAATGTTCGTGATCGGGTTGGAAAATCCCAGCCTTGGCGCCAAAGATCCCCCGGTAGAAGTGAGTACACTCCATTGAATGCTCCTCGGGCCGATATTTTGAATATCCTCAAAAGAAAAAATATTTTGAAGTGGCCGCCTAAAATTCTTTTGAAACCCGGAGAGCGGCGGGATCGGGAAAAGTATTGCCGATTCCACAAGGACTATGGTCATTATACTAATGACTGTCGTCATCTGAAGGTAGATATTGAGAGATTGATATCTCAGGGACATCTGTCCAGTTTTGTTAGTAGGAGAAGGGAGGAGCCACGTGGGCCACGTGCGGCTGCCCCTAAAAGGAATCGTTCGGTTAGTTCAGAACGATCGAGGGAGGCCCCGAAGTCCAAAAAAGGCAAGGAGGTGATTGAAGCTGCTACTCGGTCACCGATCCTTACCATCTTCGGGGGTCCAAAGCCCGAATCATTCCGGAGTTTAAAAACCAAATCCAAATTTGTTGGAGCCGGAGAGGCGCAGAAGCGGAAGAAGCTGAATGGTGAAGATTCTATCACCTTTAGCGAAGAAGACGAAAGAGATGTTTGTTTACCTCATGATGATGCTATAGTCATCAAGGTAGAGATTGCACGGCGGGAAGTGCATAGAGTTTTGATTGATACAGGGTCTGCAGCTGACCTAATTTCTTACGAAGTGTATCAAAAATTGAAGGTGGATTAGGACTTGATGAAACCTTCATCTACACACCTATATGGCTTTGCAGGGTCATCTGCAGTAGCGGAAGGATCGGTTCAGTTGGATCTTTCCATTGGAAGTTTTCCCAAAGAAACAACTGTCCGAATCAATTTTTTGGTGGTTCAAGAACTACCAGCCTATAATATGATTCTCGGGCGACCATCTTTATCCAAGATAGGTGCTATTGTTTCGATAAACCACCCGAAGATAAAATTCCCGACCGATATGGGAATTGGTCAAGTCTCCTCGACCCGAGAAGATCTCTCGGCGGTGTTATGTTGCCTATTTAAAAGACAAGGAGGGTCCGAGGAAGGTTACTGCCCTCCCCATAGAAGTTCGAGATGATCGGGAAGAGACGAGAGATGCAAAGGCCCGAACCGGTGGAGAAACTGGAGCAAATCCAGCTGTGTACCGAGGATGAGAAAAACATTACTTATGTCGGGTCTGAACAGTGGAAGAGTTTAAAGATGAGTTGAAGTTATTTCTTCAACGAGAATAAGGATGTATTCGCATGGTCTGCTGAGGACATGCCGGGGATCGATCGGACCATTGCAGAGCACAAACTCTGGATAGACCCTAAGGCTAAACCGGTGATACGAGAAAGAAGAAATTTCTCTATTGAAAAGTATGAAGCCGTTCGGAACGAAGTTGAAAAACTTAAGAATTCTGGTTTCATAGAACCAATCGAGTGCCCAACTTGGTTGGCCAACGTGGTGATGGTGAAAAAGGCGAATGGGAAGTGGAGGATGTGTACGGACTACACGGATCTAAACAAAGCTTGCCCAAAAGATTGCTACCCGTTGCCTCGGATTGGCCTCTTGATAGATGCTACTGCGGGATATGAAACTTTAAGTTTCATGGATGCCTACTCGGGGTATAATCAGATCCTTATGAATAAGGAGGATGAGAAGTATACGGCTTTCATGACTGATCGTGAAAGCTATTATTACAAGGTCATGCCTTTTGGCCTGAAGAATGCGGGAGCAATATATCGAGAGGGCCGTCAACAAGATTTTCAAAGAGCTGATAGGAAAGAATGTTGAAGCATATGTTGACGACATGCTTGGTGAAAAGCTTTACAAAAGCAAATCACATTGCAGATTTGACTGAGGTTTTCTCAGTACTGAGGAAACATCAAATGAAGTTGAACCCCGAAAAATGTGCCTTTGGAGTCTCCTCGGGCAAATTCTTGGGTTTCATGGTATCACGAGAGGGGAATTGAGGCAAATCCTGCCAAAATACAAGCTCGATTGATATGGAGGCTCCCAAAACTGTTTTGGGATCTACAATGTTTGACGGGGAGAGTTGCTTTGCCTTAAATCGATTTATCTCCAAGTCGGAGAAAAATGTTTGCCTTTCTTCAAGGCACTTAAAGACCTGAAGGGCGAGAAAGGAAGCGGGTGGATGAAGAGTGCCGAAAGCTTTCGAGGAATTAAAAGAAGCACTTGAACAACCACCGATCCTGTCCGGGCGAGAGAAGGGGGAAATATTACAGCTATATCTAGCGACATCCCTTTCGGAGGTCGGTGCGGTACTTGTTCGGGAGAAAGATAAGAAACAGTGGCCGATTTACTATGTAAGCCACGTGTTGCTAGATGCGGAGACGAGATATTCGCAGATTGAGAGGCGAGGCTCGGCTCTCATGATGGCCGCCGGGAAGCTAAGGCCATATTTTCAGGCTCATCCAATTGAGGTATTTACAACTTTTCCTCTTAATAAAGTTCTTAACAAACCTGATTTGTGCCGGAAGGATGGTATCCTGGTCGGTTGAGCTTAGTGAGTTCCAAGTGAGCTTTAAGCCCCGAAATCGCAATCAAGGCTCGGGCATTAGCCGACTTTGTAGTAGAAACTACTGCACCAGTGGAACCCACCATTGAAGATCCTATTATACCAACCACTTGGGAGGTATATGTGGATGGTTCGAGTAATAAAGATGGAGCAGGCGCTGAAATTCTATTAAAAAGTCCAGCAGGATTTATTATTCGATATGCTTTGAGATTCGCATTTGATGCAAGTAATAACCAAGCGGAATATGAGGCCACGATAGCAGGACTTCGGTTGTCAAAGGCATTAGCTATTGCAGATGTTACTATTTATAGTGACTCTCAGCTTATAGTCAACCAAGTCCAGGGGGAGTATGGCATTAAAGAACCACGTTTGCAAAAATATCGGGAGATAGTGCAGGCATTTCAGAACCAATTTCGGAATTTGAAGATATCTCAGATTTCGAGGAATGAAAATTCAGTGGCAAATGTGCTATCCCGACTAGCCAATGCCAAGGAAAAGAATCTAGACCCTTCGGTCTACATTGAAGAGGTAACTTTTCCAAGTTATCATGAGAAAGAAATTTCTTATATTGAGGCAGAACGTTGCTAGATGGATCCAATAATCGAATATCTAAGAGATGACAAGTTACCCGAGGATCCAATAGAGGCAAGGTTGATTACTTCACAAAATGGGTAGAAGCCAGTGCACTGGCGACAATTACTGAGAAAAAAGTGGAGAAATTTGTGCTCGAATCAATCATATATCGCTTTGGGATTCCAAAGATAATTGTCATCGACCATGGTACTCGGTTCGATTGTCCACAATTTGAGCAATTCTGTGGAACATATATGATCGAGCATCGTATGTCCTCAGTAGCATACCCCCAAAGCAATGGCCAGGTAGAGGTTACTAACCGAACGCTACTGGAAGGAATAAAGAGAAGACTCGAAGCTGACAAAGCTTCTTGGGTCGAAGAACTACATAATGTAATGTGGGCTTATAGAACTACGGTTCGAACACCTACAGGAGAAACTCCATTCAGGTTGGCATATGGATCCGAAGCATTGGCACCTGTGGAGATAATGGCGGGGACGTTACGGGATCGTGAGTTCGAGGAAAAAGCAAATGAACAAGGACTGCTTGATAGTCTTGATTTGTTGGACGAAGTTCGGGCAAAGGCAATAGCACGAACTCAACATTATCAAAGAAGGATAGCGTCTCATTATAATACTCGAGTGAAGAATCGTCGGTACTTAGCCGGAGATTTGGTGTTGAGAAACACCCTAGCTTCCGACCCGCGTCACCAAAGAAAGTTGGACCCTTCCTGGGAAGGACCTTATATGATTGTGAAACCGGTCGGTTCAGGAGCTTACAGGCTGAAGAACATTGATTCCCAGAAAGAGTTGGATCGTTCGTGGAATGCTAGGCATCTCAAAAAGTTTTATCCTTGAGGATGATTTCGATTTTGTTCGTGATGTAATCATTTTCAACTCAATCAATGCAATTTTTGGTTTTCAACAAACTATCTTTTGATTGGGAGGCATCATACACCACATTCAAGAACAAGATCCAACTATAAGGCATCGGATGAAAATTCGTGTGGGTCCTTCAACACTTCAACACTTATGGAAAATTTTTCGAACTTTCTTAAGTCGGGGCATCGGATGAAAATCCGAGTGAGTTCCTTTTGCAAGGCGTCGGTTTGATACCCGAGTGAGTTCCTTCGAGACTTATTGAATTTTTGAATTATCCTTAAGTATAAGGCATCGGTTTAAAACCCGAGTGAGTTCCTTCTCAGACTTATTGTATTTCTTCGGAAATCCTTAAGTATAAGGCATCGGTTTAAAACCCGAGTGAGTTCCTTCTCAGACTTTTTGTATTTCTCCGGAAATCCTTAAGTATAAGGCATCGGTTTAAAACCCGAGTGAGTTCCTTCTCAGACTTATTGTATTTCTCCGGAAATCCTTAAGTGTAGGCATTGTTTCAGACAACTAAGACCTAATACAACGGCGATTCAAGTGGCTAGCAAAGTTCAAGATAAAGTAATTTCTTATTTCTTCAAAAGATCCAAAGAGGCCAGTATCAAGACAATTACAAGAGCTGGATACAATCTCTGATCAAAGAAGAAAGTCATTACAGGTGACTGTTAACAAGATATACAAGATCGACGCGACTTTGCTAGAACAAACATATGAGTCAACCATTGGTGGGGATACAAGGAAAAGAAGAGAAGAAATGAGGATTACAAAAATATTTCGGTATACATAAAATCCTCCGCAATTTCATACTCTTTGCCCAGCTTCTCCAGGAGAAAAATGGTCCTTGACCAAACTCGCATTCAGTACAAGCTCTTCATAATTGACTTCTTCCAGCGGAGAATAAACAGGAGAATCTTTCAGATATTGCATAATATCTGGATCGGAAGGTGGAGGATCAATCTTATCCTTGGTCCAATCGGGAAGAGGAATACCCAGTGTCGGTAAATACTTCGGGATGGCAAACAAGACTATAGGGAGTCGTATCAAAATGAGGATCTTTCCTTAATATTGATTCCCATACTTCGTTCTCACCATCCCTAGACGCCTGCAAGTTATAAGCATTCAGCATATCAATAAAAGGCTTACTGTGTAAATACTTGAAGACGCAGGCTCTGCGAACATCGATTGGAAGGGATTCGGGCAAAGGAACGACAGCTTGCCTTTCGGGTAATGTTTCAGATCCTTTAGCTCCTGACTTTCCAACTGTCCGCTCCAGTCGCCGGATCTTCTCCCTGGCATCATCCAAATCCGACCGAAGACGACCAATCATCGAATTCTTTTCTCTTGCCACCTCCCAAGCTAGATTCCGAAGGCGAGCAATCTCAACATCTTTAGCTTCGGGAGATTTCCCGAAGCCTAGAAACTTCATTGCTCAACCTCGATGAGTCTAGTAACTTGCTTCCACTTGGTTGTGGAAGTTACAAAAGAAGACTCCTGCAAACAACTTTCGAGTTAGCGAGGAGCAGAAAAGTAATTTTTCAAAATCGGGAGGATAATGAAGAAAGACTTACATCACCAAAGTGACTTCGTAAAGACTTCATCCGGAAGTTTGGAAAGAAGCTGCGCTCTCGAAGTCATTCGAGCAGCAGTACACCATTCCAACGCTTTGTCAAACTCGTTTGACACTAATTCAAGCGAAGGATGAGAAGGATGAACTACACCAAGCAAAGGCTGAGCTTCATCACTTGTCACCCGACGGCGCTTCCTCGGTGGCAAAATCCTCCAACTCGAAGGAGAGGAGGAGGATGCCAAACAAGCACTAGAGTTAGAAATAGGAGCAGCACCTGCCGGGAGGACCACACCTTCATCGACGCCAACATAGTTGCCTCGGATGCCCGAAGAGTCTTCTTCGGGGGTGCACCAACAGAGCTCATCAACGGGCTCACCAGCAGGATTGCCGGCAGCACCATTGGCAACGGAGTGATCAAGATCTTCCCGGGAAAGACGAGCGGTCACTTCGGGCAAAGGAGGCGCAGGGACGGCATCAACGAAGCTGCAGGAATCGACTTGAAGATTCACCGCCAGCGATCGCCTTACGCTTGGAGGATTCACTAGCTGAAACCACCGCACCGCCCCAATCACCACCCCATAAACATACGAACGAATAATAATATATCGAGTTCGCGATAAAGTCAAATCCCCTTTACTCCGAGTAGCTCTAATAACTAGATGCTAATCCCTCGTACTTGGGTACTATTATTCTCCCTTTGTGCGACATCCTTGTAGGTTAGTCTCTGTAGCCAGCGCTTCCACTCTGGCCTCTCTCGCTCCCCCGTGTCTTGTTTGTTACCCTCACCTTCCTGAGATTGCCTCTTCGCCTTGGCTTCCTCATGGGACCTCTGTTTCCTCCTCGGATAGTCTACACATTGTACTGGATGAGTTTCAAGCTCGGCTTAATCCATATAACATAAATCTTCCACATCATTGCAATATGATATGAGACAAACAATATGAATAATCTAACTCTTGATCTGTCTCTTTGCGGCATGCTTTAAGTCATAGCACCGTACTTCTTTAGGAAGTCCCTCACATCCTCAACCATTTAAGATATCTTGGATTCTCTCACGGATCATTTCACCGGTCTTGGCAGCCGATGTTGGGTCCTTCATCCCTCGGCAACCTTGGCGGGTTGTCCACACTCTCTCACACCATTTGGTATGTCTGCGCATGTCGGGTAACCTAGCCAAATGCAAGTCTTCTCTTGGTTACATCGTCGTCCGATACTTCCATTCCTCGTCTCCGATCCTTTCCGGTATCCTTCACACTAGAGTCGCTATCCTTGGCACCCCAACTCGGACTCGGACTCATCAACCCTATTGGTTATCCACATATGGTACGGAAGCTCTCACGTCCTCTCACGGGTTGGTTACCGGTCTTAGCGCCCGTGAGCCCAAGTCTAACCATATGCAACCCTACCAACAAATGGCCCCCACAATGTGATTCCTGTCCCTCTCACGGGTTGGTTACCGGTCTTGAGCGCCCATGAATCCCCATTGCTACCACGGGTCGTTCGGTCTCAATACCCCTCCGATTAGGGTCCGACATAACAGGACATCCTAGCCAAACACTACTAGACAATCCTATATATGTCATCCAACAGTTTAGGAAGGTGTCCAGAGGGCATCTCCGGAAATATCCCATAATATTCCCGTAGTAGTCCAAGGACAAGTGTCGAAAGGACACCTCTCCTTTCCAAACCATACGTAAGCATACACATGCATCAATTCATATCATCACATATATGGTAACTCCATATATGGAAAGAAATCAAGATAACAATCACTTGTATAACATTGGTAAGTAAATCATACATGAATCAATTCAATATGAATAAGTAATGCTACCGTAATCAAAGTTATGCAACAAGAGAATATCATTGTAAGAATCTAATTTAGGAAACATATTAATGATATTCAAATATAGAAACTAGATTCATGCTATCTATGTAATTAAGGAAATAACCATCCTTACCTTTTATAACTCGCAAGGAATCCAAAGAAATCAAGTAAGATCTTGGCAAACTTGAGAAGAAGGTCCTAAACAAGTATATACAACATATTAGGAAAGATCCCTAACAGAATATATATCAAAACATCCGAAATGACCAATTCGGAGTTGCTGTACTCATTGGTCGAGTGGATTGGTCGAGTGGTCCAGTCGACCAATCGGCGACCAATGCATAGCTTAGAAAATCGAGTTTTGAGATATGAAATCCGAATTTGGTGGTTCAAAAGGGTACTAATCAAGGGGTAGACTACATCGTAGTATTCTAACATATAGGGGACCTCAAAACACTAATCAAATCAAGGTATCAAGATCCAAATTAGGAAACAAAAAGTTACCATAAATAAATCAAACATGGATCTTGATGAATTTGAAATAGAAAACAAAGACAAGAACTATAGGAGGATGGATCATTGCTTTCGGTAATGAAAACATGAAAACATGCATAGGTCTTCATGGAATAGGGCTTAGAAGCATAAATCTAAATAAGGAAATAAAACTTACCATATATGTAACTATCATGCATCATGAAGAACACATAGTAAGGTAGAAGAGAACAACTAGAATTCTATGGATTATGGATCATAGAAAGAAAACACAACCATTAACCACTAACATGATCAATGAAAGAAGATCCAAAGAGATCAGAATTCAGATTAGAAGATTAACAGAGATTAAATCATGGTTTGATCATGAATCCTTCAAAAGCTTGCAATGATCATGGTTAAGATCATTGTTCTAGCCTTAAATCCTTAGGATGATCATGAGAACATGTTCAGAGATGTTTGCAACAGAGGATGCAGCATCTCTTCTACTATCTCAACTCAAAAAGGAAAGAAAAACAAAGATGTAGGAGAAGAAGAGAGAGTAGACATACCTTTTGATGCAAAAAGAAGAGTTCCGACGAAGATCCGCCAAGAAAACTCCAAGGATGCAAGAGAGATGACTTGCAGAGGTCTTTGGTCCGCTCCGAGGGTTTGGAGGCAGCAAATACGAAGTGGACTCGAGGTTAGACTTAAATAGAGCAAGAATCAACCTAATTGCCAAAGACAGCACCCATTGGTCGAGTGGATTGGTCGCGCCCGGCCGACCAATCGTCGACCAATGCGACAGAAGGCCAACACAGGGATTGAAGGCCCGATCAACTCCAAACCTAAAGGGGTTTTGTACACAAGTCAAGTGACTTACCTAGTAGGTAGAAATGCCTTCAAACCAAGATAGAGAGCACTCCAAGTCCATCAACTAATTAGATCTTCATCAGGATTCTGTTTCCATAAATAGAACCTCATCATCAACCTTCATGGATTCAAAGCCGACACCCAGTCCTCTCGGGATGGCCCAAAGCTGACTTCTTACTTTACTTCGGGTCATCGGACCTACAAATAACAAGGTTTCCGGGTCAGGTTAGGGCTGGGTTTCCAAACCCTAGTTTTCTAAAGCATCCGACAGACCAACAAACTAAACCCCAAGTATAACTACTGTGCGGTTTACTTCGGGGGGAAGAGGGGAAAGAGATGAGAAATCAAAAAACTCACTTGTTCGAAATGGATAGAGTTGTCGTTGGAGTACGAGGAATACGGAAGCAGGCCGAAGGACGAAAGGTTGCTTTGGCACTTTAGCAAATCTATCTTGCAGAAGTCAGGATAGATGGAGAGTACCCACGAAGGCTTTAAATAGCCGAAGGTATAAGACGACGGTTGAAGGCTAAGGACAACCGACGACCCAGATCGAAATGACGCTTCGAAATCCGCAAAAAGCAAGATCAACGGTCGAAGGGATGCCACATGGAAACATGTGGAAGCGAGCACCTGATGCAGAGAAACCTCCAATCGTCGCACTGCCATTAAAATAATGGATGTATTTCCGATTCATTGGAAACAATGAATGGTACACAAAAGCAGGAAAACGTTTGAACTTCGCAGAAGGGAAACGTGCGGACTTTGCAATAAATGAAGTAGTGGGGAAGATTAACGTATCTTCCCGAAACGCATCTTCACAATATTTCTATAAGATCATTATTCGGCGAGGAATGAAAAGTTAAGTGATAAGTTTTATCATTAATACTTTGATATTTAAGGCAATACTAAGCAGGAGATGGGGAAATTTTGAGGCCAACATGAATAAAGAAATGTCTATTCATTAAATTGAGGGTACATCTTTACAAAAGAACAACTCCCTAAGCCTTTTCTTCATTGTTGCCCGAGGGACCCTGGTCGGGAGGACTTTTCTCAGGACCATGAGAAGAGCCTTCCTCAAGAGTGGCATCGGCTGAATCCTCTACGGCAACAACTTGAGACTCGACTTGTGATTTCTCCTCTGGAAGTGCCGGCTCGTCATCTAGATATGCCTCATATTGAGGGTCAGCTGGAAAATGATCATCTACTCCCTGAGCCCAGTCTGGGAGATCCATACCAACTTTCGCGAAGACCTCTGGGTGGCATACCTCACGAAAAGGAGCGATGTCGAAGTCGGGGATCGTTCCAAGGATCTGCTCCCAAACGTCGTTCCGCCCCATGCGATAAGCCCGAATGTTGTAGAAACCTAGCAATTCGGAGAAAGGTACGCTGTTCGGGTATTTCCGAATGCACTCCTTCCGAAGGTCTGGCTTTATATGCTCAGGCTTGCTAGGGATTGCCAACTTCAGATGTTCTTCGAGCTCCCTACTTTTGATTTCAAGGCTGTCACCAAACAACGTGGCAGCTGCCTTTTGCTTCCTGGCCTCACGCTCGGCAGCAGAGACACGAATTCTCGAAGCTTCAAGAGTTTCCTTAAGGGAGATCACTTCTTCCTCATGCTTTTTCTGCAGCTCCACGATAGCTGCAGTCAGCTGGTCTATTTCAGAATTGGCCTTGGCCAATTTCTCTTCACAAGTTTGCAGCAAGGAGCTGGTGCGACCAACCCGGCTCAATGCTTCCATGTGTTGATAAAAGCTCAACACAGCATTCTCCGGGAAGACGGAAGATATCGAGAAAGAAGTCATAAGAAATTATGAAAACATAAGTAAGCAAGAAGACCGTTACTTTGTAGATTGACTAACAAGGGAGGTGTCATCCAGGGCTTCAAACTCCTGGCGATCAGAAGGAGCAAGACTGAGAGAGCTCCACTCCGCAGCTTTCTCAGGATCCCGAGTGACCCTGTCGGTCATCTTCAGGGTCCACTGGGGGATGAAGACTTCCTCACCATCCGTCGAAGCTTTAGATTTTTTGTTGGAGGGAGCATCAATTGTGTCATGCCTCCTCTTGGTTCGGATGGAGGAGGAGACGTTAGCCCTCTCCACCATTGGTTTCTTCCCTTTACCCGAAGCATCAGCTACAGGCCTGATATTCCTAATACCCCTGTAAGAGGGGTCGGGAGAGGGAAGAGAAGCCTCTTGATCTGCAGTCAAGACCCTGGGCGATCGTTGCTCGGCTGTCACAACGGCCCTAGCAGCCTTCACCCGCAGGCTTTCAGGGTTCGTTCGGGGAGGCACTGCAAAGAAGAAGGACAAGAATCAGAATTCAAGACATATCACTTCAGTCAAATCAAAGGATGATGGTTAGAAGCTCACAATGAGCCAAGCCCCAGTACTGAAGGATGGAGTTATACTCCATTTCATATCCATGTATCTCTTGATACCACGGAATGGATTTGATCTTCCTGATGGCCGCCTCGTCTTCTTTGGATAAGGGAAGGCCCCGGTTACTTTCAGACGAAGAAGTAAACCTCCTCCAGGTGGTCGGGAAGTTAAGATCTGATGGAGGCACTCGACAGAAAAAGTATCGTTCGCGCCATCTTTTGTGATTAGAAGGGCAAGTTCCTTTGACAAGGATGCTGCCCCTCCAATCAAGTTCAGCCTTATTGCGTTTGGAAAGAAAGACCCATCCGGGAGGATGAGAGATAGAAAGAACATGAAAATGTACAAAAAGAAAAGACCAGTAAACTTACTGATTCAGTGAGACGGAAGCTTGAGAGCAGGAAGGCGCGAAGCAGACAACAAAGGTTCAAATTCCAGACGGAAGAATGAAACCTACGAGGACAACGAACCGCTTTTAAAACTCCCGCACGAGTGTTCGGGAATCTGAACGATCGAGATTGATTCAAAATCAACGATCAAGATTGAAAGACGTTTTGAAAGTTTGAACTCACGAATCCGAAATAGGCGTTCGGAAACCATCGCTTGGATGACGTGACCCACAACAGATCAACTGCAACGAAGACATGTGGCCTTACACTCACAACGCTCGAGGAAAAGTGACCACCGCATTAAATGTGATATGACATTTAATGAAGCACGCAGAGATCATCACCTGACGACGAACCCAATTAAAAACCAAGCCCTCGGGATCGACCGAACGCTTGTGTCCGGGGGCTCGTGATATGGAGAGTTTATGATCGGACCGGGTTCATACCTGGTCCGACCCTCGACCCCGGTCGAGACGGAGAAAAAACCGAATCGCTCCCGAGCGAACCGGATCCGGAAGATGGCTTCTTGAAGAAGAAAGATTATTCGGCTGCAAGCGTGCCCTAATCTTACTTATGGATTAGGATAATCACCCCGATGACAAAGAGACTCAAACTGACGGCTGCGGATAATCATCATCAAAGGGATAACTATCGCATAACCTAACGGTTATCTCAGGAGTCCTCTACTAGCCCAAACTAGTAGAAGTCTATCGCTCAACGGATCTTATTGATAAGATCCAACGACTACCCAAAGAAGGCTCGAGTGCATCCAACGAAGGAGATTCGAAGGTACACTCTATATAAACCTCACTACCATACAAGGTGAGGGACGGATCAATCGATCAAAAAGAATACTATCTGAGACTCAGGTTCAGATACATACCGATAGATCCAAACTATCGGCGTTCGCTATCTAGATCACCTTTCCCGTTTCTTCATTCATTAGCTCGTGCTTCTAGCGAGCCGTTTGTGATTAAGTTCATCAACCGACTTAGCCTTCGGAGGTGGACTCCCGACCCCAGCGGTCGGGCCACATCTGACGCTTTCGTTTTGCAGGACATCACGTGGAGATCCAAGGGCTGAGCAGATTTTGGACGCATCATCTCTGCAAGATCTGAAGTCTCTCATCTCTGATCTGCCAATTCAAGGTTAGTAATCTCTTCGATGTCATGATTTATTCTTCTTTAATCTTGTTCTTATTTGAGATTGGGAAGAAGATGCTGCATTCTTGCAACCATCTCTTCCATGATCTCATTCTTTTCTTTAGGGTTTATGATCAGCATAGAGATCTCAACCCTAATCCTTGTAAGATCCTTTTGAAACCCTAGTTCTTCTTATGGATCTGATTTCTTAGCCGACCGAATCTAATTTTCATGACATACTTGTAATTGATTCTGATTACCGTTTTCTTGGATGAGATCTAAATCATCCCTTGTCTTTTCTGTGATTTTCATAGTATATTTTTCATCAAATTCTAAGGTTTTCTCCCAATTGAGGAAACCATGATTTTAAATTAGAAGGTTGTGTTTTAATCATTATCAGTGCCCAATCTTTGCTCCCTTAGTGTTAGAATACTATCCTAAAGTTTTCCTCCAAGTTTCGTGAAGTTCCGAACCGTGTAGATTGAGTTTTGGATCAAATTTCCCGTATTTGCTTCGTACTGACTCTGTTGGTCGACTAATTGGTCGACTAGGTCAGTAGACCAATCAATCGACCAATGAAGTCAGAAGCTCTATTTTTCGTTCTATTTGATTCATTTGCTCTCCAATCTTTTAAGCTTCTTTCCTAATGTTGTATCTATGATTGTTAGGGGTTTAATTGCTAAGTTTGGAACCTCTCTCTTCGATCTTTGGATTATCTTTGACGATAATTAAGGTAAGGAAAGTTATTTCATAATAACATAGATCGCGTATACTTTGGTTTCTAATTTAAGAAACTCTGAGTTTAACTACTGTTATTGTATTTTATACTAATGATGTACTACTGTAAGTACAGTAGCACTTCACTTATGTTTTCTTTTTCATTATTCAAGATTATATGAAATACTTATTACTGCATATTGTTTAATGATTGGATTATGCTTTTACATTCTCTTTGTATAATGAGGTGTTGATTTTGTATGTCATGACTGATCTGAGAATGTGTTTGATTAAGTATGGTTTGGGATTGAGAGGTGTCCTTTTGACGCTTCTGTCCTTGGACATCAATGGAAATAGTATGGGATATTTTCGGGGTTGCCCATTGACACCTTCATGAACCATTGGTTGTCATACCTAGGGCTGTCTAGCAGTGTTTGGCTAAGATGTCCCAGTTATATCAAACCCTAGTCGAAGGGGTATTGAGACTGAATGACCCGTGGTAGCAATGGGGATTCATGGGCGCTTAAGACCAGTAACAAACCTGTGAGAGGACAGGAATCACATTGTGGTGGCCATTTATTGGGAGGGTTGCATATGGATAGACTTGGGCTTATGGGCGCTCAAGACCGGTAACCAACCCGTGAGGGGACATGAGAGCTTCCCGTCTATTATATGTAGATGATCAATAGGATTGATGAGTCCGTAGTCAGGGACTATGCTGACTCTAGTGCGAAGGATACCGGAAAGGATCGCCATGGGCAAGGAATGGACGTATCTGGATCTGAGTTGATATGGCTGAGTAGATGGCATGCATTGGGCTAGGCATAACCTTGACATGCGCCAGTACTTAGACCAATGGTGATGTGAGAGAGCGGTGACCTAACCCCCAGCCATGGATTGTCCCTAGGGATGAAGGACTCACTACCAACCGGCGTTGTGAGATGAGACCCTTCTAAAGAAGTACGATGCAATGACTTAAAGCATGTCTGCCTATAAAGACCAGCATACATAGAAATTAGATGCATACATACATTGTTTGATTCATATTGCATTGCATTTTGTTATGTTCTGCAGCATGTTATTTATGTTGTTATGATTTAACTTGCCTTACTGAGTTCATTCGAACTCACTCCTTTTTGTGCAACCTCTTGTGTTAGATTCCTCTAAAGGTACTGATTACTAGGAAGGGCAATATGAAGAAGCAACAGTTGAAGAAGCGTACTACATGCAAGGTGCTGGCTACAATGAAGTTCACATTGATGATCCCACGTTTGGTTACGTTGCGTACTACGATTAGACCTAATGTGGAGTGGGAACGTCTTAGTTGGATTGATGAAGTCCACTATTTTGAAAACGTTATCTATAGAGTAGAAGACTCTTAGTTTAGTTTAAGGTCCATTCTTTTACTTTCTTTTGAGAACATATGTATTCTTTTAGACTTACGTGCTACATTTCCACTGTAATTGTGGAGTGAGATTCCGCCTCACTCTACTCCTTTTTTATGTTTACATCTGGTATCATTTTTCTGCACTTTGATTATACTATTATTCATTTCCTTGTTTGGATCTTTTATTATAATATTACACTTGATTTTATCCGTTCATGATTATGTTATTGCTTATGCGGGAGGATGATTTCCTCGATACTTGATCTTCGGGGGTGTGGATCACACACTCGGGTATGCCAGATAGGGTACCGACTGGGTGGATGTGACAACGTACCAGGATTAGCCCTACCTTGGACTAGAAGCGGCTGTGTTTGATTTCTAAAGTTTATATTTATGAAGATATTCTTTATAAGTTAGAAGAGCCTTAGCTTAATTTGATTACTTCTTTTCTTTCCTTTCTTTTGAGAATCGGTTGTAATCTTTTCCTTTTTAGTTTCGAGCTACATTTCGTTATATTATGTGGAGTGATTTTGTGCACACTCTACATGTGATTATTCATTTTGATTATTATATATTGGTATCATTCTTTTTGCACTCTGTTTATATTGTCATTCTCTTCTTCTTATCTTGATCTCTTTGTTTATATAATGTTACATTGATTATATCTTGTTCATGATTATGTTATTGTATATGTGGGAGGATGATTTCCTCAATACTTGATCTTCGGGGTTGTGGATCACACACTCAGGTATGCTAGGTACGGTACTAGCTGGGTGGATGTGACAGGTTCCATTTCCGAACTTCGGGCTCTACTTGAATAGCCCACAATTGTCGTTGACTCGAGGCCCGGGTTCTTGGTCTTGAAACCACAAGTTAAAAGGGGTAAAAATACAGGGAATTTCACATAGGTATGTTAACCAGTAGTTATGGAAAGCACCAAGGGGCACCATAGGAATGCGTCCCATACCACCTCCACTGGTGTCCAATGACAAAAATGCCAAAAAGGCATTCCTCAACTACAACCTAGGCATTCACATCACAATATGATTCCATATATCATGTCACAATCCATTCCAATCAATCACATTCATATAAGTATGCAAGTTAACATAATGAAACATATTCTAGATTATAGAAGTACAACAATATAGAAAGTCCTAAGATAGTAGTTAACACATGGATACAAGTTCTATTATAACAAAGAATGTAATCATGTCAATTGTGAGTGAACGTACTCACCTCAAACTCGATTCGTAAACTCCAAAGAAAAGATCAAAGGGTAAGTCCAAAGTCACCAAAGAAAACCTAAACAAACAAGTATTGATCATAAGGAACAAACCCAAAAGGATTAGAATCAAAACGAGGTCAAATAGAGAAAGTTGCTATCACTGGATACCCTTGGTTGCTTGGGAGGACCAAGGTAGTCGACCAAGCATACTATGTATGGATAGAAACCTAAGTTTCAATCGGAAACTCCTCGTTTGAGTTCCAATCACTCCGAAATTAGTAAGAAAATTTTGAAATAGTATATGGAGACTATCTATCATGATCTAAGCATCTAACGAGGTCATCGGAATGAAGATCTAACCAATCACATAATAGGATCAATCCGCAGATTCTCACAAATAGACTAGAGTGAATGGGAATTCACTCTAGGAATAAGAAAACAATAGATCATGATAAAAAAATAACCTAGGAATAGATCTAGCATATATTAGAGGTCCAATCATTCAAGTAAGAATAAGATCATGAAGATCATGATGGGTTTAACACCAAAATCACAACGTGTTGCTCATGGGAATAATAAAGTGAACGGGGATTTACTCTAAGACTTAGAGATAAAAGGAGTAGGTCATTACAATAGTATAAGACCTTCCTCATGATCTCAATAATGGGTAAAATTAGAAGAGAGAATACAAATAAAGAGAATGAGAGCAATTACTGACCTTGAAGAAGGAGATTCGACAGAGGAAACTCTCACAGATGCTTGAGGATCTTCCTTGGCTTTGGAGAGGGAGTTCTAAGGTGCTTCTGACATTCTCCAATGACTTTAGAACAATATGGCAAGAATTAAATCGAAGTTTGAATATATAGGGCTTCAAAAACCTAATTTTTCCAAAAAGTGACAATTCTACCCTGGACTGGTTGGCAAGTTGCCAACCTTAACCCCTTTTGACAAAAATGAGATTTTGGTTCCCGAAAGCCCTAAACTCCTCTTGGGTTCTTTCTCAAGTTATAAAAGAGTCTTACCTGGTTTTATAGGACCTTCAGATTGTGTCAATACTATAGTCATGGTCCATCTTCCAAGTCCATCATCATTCCAGTTACCTCTTCTTCCGAAGTCAAACAAGGTTTCCAATAAATCATCATCATCATCATATACTTCCATTGGTTCCAAGTTAGATCCAATGGGTTCAATTGTGATGGCCCACAGTTGCCTTCTACCCTCATTCCGATTTTCGGACCTACTATATGGATCTCCGGATTAGGGTTAGGTGGGATTTCACAATTTTCTTTGCATGTTTACATTGGTTCATATGAGTTTTCCAGAATTCCAGTTTCACCTGTATACTGTCGGGCATGTGTTGATCAAGAACACTAGTTCAGGTGATGTTTTAGGTCAAAATAATGCTCCCAATGTGTTTATTGGTCTCAAATTCGGCTACACAACAAAATTCGAGTCAAAATGACCCCAATACCCCCAAAACTAGGGGTCAATTTTTCATCGACACCCCTCCAAATGTTGCCCAACATATCATGATATGTCACTGTGTCAGTGGTGTCACTAGCTACCAACATGGTGACTTTTTGAACATTGGTTACCATCTGACCTTGCATTGGGTTGAGAGTCTTTGACATGCGCCATTACTCAGACCAGTGGTTGTGGTGAGAGAGTATAGACCTAAACCCCAACCATGGTTGATGATGTGAACCAAACCCCTTACCTGGGATTCCAAATGACTACTTAAGTGTCATGAAAAATCAAAGTGATGAGATTTACTCAGAGGTTGGCTATGCATGTCTGCCTAGAAAGAGATTGACATAGTTGACAACTTAGATGCATACTTAGCATCTCATTTCATCACTCATTACATTATTATCTCGCAATCTTAATATGTAATGATTGTTGCCTTACTGAGTTCGTTAGAACTCATTTCTTGTGATTTCTTGTTTTTCCGTTCTCAGATGGTTATGCAAGAATAGAAGAAGCCCTTTATGACTGTATCTATGGGAGAAACTCACTAAAGAAATACTGGAGACACCAATGAGAATTGATCATGGTGAGCACAAATTTTCCTGTGGATGCATGGAGTGCTCTTATGGCACTATTGATGGAAATAGAGCTCTAGTTATTTGCCATTGGGATAAAGGGATGAAAGAGGGTCTCATGACCCCATTCTTAGAGCGACTAGAGGAGAAAACTAGAAAGATGCTTAAGGAGAATTGTGAACAATAATGAGACACTTTTTTATTTATTTTGCTTTCATTGAAACATTCTTCTTATTTGATTCATTTGATATTCATTTTAGGGATTTTGGAACCTTTATTCCCTTATTAATTATTGAACTGCCTTCTTTTGTACTTGATTCTCGGATTGTGTGCCTTATTTATTACTTATATAGTGTAACTGAGATCTTATAATTATGAATCACACCCAAGTGTTGTTGGGGCAGATCCAATACTATTAGGTGGGGTGTGACATTCACCCCAATAATAGTGGGCAAGGTTTAAAGTATCTCACGATACCATACGATACTAGTCGATATGTATCCATATTTGACCCAACCCATACGATACATCTCGATACGTCTCCATTGAATTACACTAAAATACATTAGCAAGAGTGATACAATACTCGATATAGGACGATACGTCTCTTAAAATCACATGACCGATACGATACTTGATACCGATACTTTAAACCTTGATAGTGGGCATCGTGTAAAAAACTCTTTCTTCCACCCAAATAATATTCTACCATAAACTAAGGTGTCAATTGCATACTGAAACCTTTTAATTTAATCGTACAGAACTGCACCGTCTAAAATTGCACCATTCAAAATTCAGTGAGATACATACCGAAATTGAATTTCTTGGTTACAGTTCCGGTTTTAGGTACTCATACTGTCGGTATCTATCGAAACCATACCGAATTGGTACCTACCAAATTAAGGGATATAAAATGTGATTTTACAATTAAAGACTTTACCTTTACCCTATCCCTAATTCCCTGTTTCAATTTTTCGTTTCGTCCTTCACTCATCTTCTTAGATTTACTTGCTATGTCTCTATTTCTTAGATTACTTGTTTTGTCTTTTGTTAATATCAGATTTTATCAATTGTTTGATCACAATTTCATTCAAATCTTAATGAACTAATAACAAAAGTGGCATGGGTTTGTTCGTACAAAAATTGTACCACACTAGATACTGTGTTTAAACCGTTTTTCCCCCCCCCCTTTCCTCCTCCCCCTTTCCTTTTTCCCCCACCTCCTTTCTCTTTTTTTTTTTCTTTTTTTTTTTTTTTTTTTTTTTTTTCTTTTTTTTTTCCGCTCCCCCCCCCCCCCCCCCCCCCCCCCCCCTCCTTCCCCCACCCCCCCCAACAAAAAATGGGGGGGGGGCCCCCCCCCCCCGGGGGGGGGGCCCCCCTCCGAAGCCCCCCCCCCCGCTAAGTCTGTTGATGAACTTAATCACAAACGGCTCTGCTAGAACACAGAGCTAAGGAATGAATAATTGGAATACGATTCAGATAGTAAGCATCTGAGTGTTCACGTCCAAGTGTGTGTGTCTTTCCCTTGTGGGGAGGTGATGTTTATATAGAGTGTACCTTCGAATCTTCTTCGTTGGATGTATTTGAGCCTTCTTCGGATAATGGTTGGATCTCAACAGATAGATCCGTTGAGTGATAGACTTCTACTAGTTTGGACTAGTAGAGGACTCCTAGGATAACCCGATCGTTATCTGATGGTTATCCTTTTGAAAGCGATAAGTGACAGCCGCCGAATTTTGCCTGCCGTCATTAGGTTGATTAACCTCCTCCATAAGTATTGGATTAGGGCGTGCTTGTGGCTGATTTAGTTTTCTTCCTCAGCAAGCTACCTCCTGAACCCGGCTCGCTCGGAAACGAGTCGATTCCCTTCGTCTCGACTGGAGTTGAGGGTTGAACCATGAATGAACCAAGTTCAATCATATTTTCTCCGTATCACGAGCCCCCTAGACCAAGCGTTCGGTCAATCCCGAGGGCTTGGTTTTTAACGGGGTTCGTTGTCAAGTAATAGTCTTGCATAATCCTTTAAATGTCATTTCGCATTTAATGCGGTAGTGTAGCTTTTTCCTCGAGCTTTGTGAGGGTACCACTACGCATCCTCTTGCAGTTGAAACTATCGTGGCTCACGCAATCAAAGCGACGGTTTCTGAACACCTGTTTTGGATTCATGAGTTCAAACTTTCAAACCGTCTTTAAATCTCGATCGTTGATGCCGAATTAATCTCGATCGTTCACGTCCTCGAACCTTCGTGCGGGTGCTTAAAAGCGGTTCGTTGTCTTCGTAGGTTTCATTCTTCTTGTCTGGAATTTTGAAACCTCATCGTCTTCTTCGCGCCTTTACGATTCTTTCGTTCTCGAGCTCTCTGCCTCAGTGAATCAGTAAGTTTACTGATCTTTTTGCAAAGTTTACTTTCTGTCTCCAGGTTTCTTTTTCTCTAGAAACTGTAGTCAGCCCTTTTAGTAATGGAAGATAGTAGGGTTTCCTCTGAGACTTCCCCTGTGCCAAGCGCCGGTAAAAGCGATAGTGGCAATGAGGCCTTTGTTTCCCTCCCCTCTGAGCAGTCGGATAGTGACAACAAAACCCTAACTGCTCTTTGGCTTGACTTCGCAGAAGTTAGCCAACAAAGTGTAGAAGAAAAAACTAAGACTTCTTCTGTTCATCCTGAGTCCGAACCTTCCATGACTCCTAGGGTGACTGCTGAGTCTTTTGGGCGGTCAAAAGAATCCACCAAATCCGCCGGTGGACTTGATTCTGTAGCTTCCTCCTATAATGAGGAAAATCTTCCTTTAGCTGTCAAGGGTTTTGGCTTTCCTTCTTCGTTCCATCTTAGGGCTCCCAAATCATATGAAAGAGTTGATTCAACCCTTCCGGGCGAATTTTCCCTGTATGTAGATGCACTGGAAAGCAGGGTTCACTTTCCTTTCTTTAATCCCTTATTTTTAGCTGTTCTGAATCATTGGGACATTTGTCCCGGAATGCTTCTTCCCAATAGCTGGCGTCTCATCGTCGGCTTCTTGGGTTTATGTTTTGAACTTGGCATCACGCCTTCTCTTCCTCTTTTCGTACATTTTCACATTCTTTCCATCTCCCATCCTCCTGCTTGGGTTGTGCTTTCCAAGCGCAACAAAGTGGAACTTGACTGAACAGGCAGCATTCTTGCCAAAGGAACTTGCCCTTCTAACCACAAAGGGTGGCGCAAGCGATATTTCTTCTGCCAAGCGCCTCAATCCGATCTTAACTTCCCTACCGTCTGGAAGCAGTACACTTCATACTCTGAAGGTAACCGGGTCCTTCCCTTATCCCAAGAAGACAGAGCGGCTGTCGGGAAGATCCAGTCAATTCCATGGTATTAAGAGATACATGGATATGAGATGGAATACAACTCCATCCTTCAATACTAGGGGTTGGCTCGACATGAGCTTTCTATCCACCATGTTTTACTTTCTTGAAGATACTGAGAATTCTTTCAACTCTGACTCTTGTCTTTCTTTACAGTGCCTCCAAGAATGGATCCCAAAAGTCTTCGGGTAAAAGCTCCAAAGCTGTTGTGACTGCTGAACGATGGTCCCCTCGAGCCTTGACTGCAGTACAAGTATCTTCTACACCTCCTCCAGACCCTTCATACAAGGGTATCAGGAACCTTAAGCCAGTAGCTGAAGCTTCGGGGAGAGGGAAAAAACCAATGGTGGAAAAGATAGACCTCCCCTCTCCTACTCGATCCAAAAGGAAGCATGACTCAGCTGAAGCTTCCGCCTCGAAGAAATCCAAAAAGAATAAAGACTCTGAGGAGATCTTCATGCCTCAATGGACGCTGACACGGACAGATGGGGCAACTCATGATCCTGAGAAGGCTGCTGAATGGAGCTCTCTCGGTCTTTTGCCTGCCGATCTTCAGGCCTTTGAAGCTCTGGAGGATGACGTTCTTGTTAGTCATTCCACAAGGTATTAATCTTCTTGATCTTTTCCTAATTGCTTTGTAATCTTCTCCGAGATTTTCTGATAATCTCTCTGTCTTTTCAGGAATGCTGTGTTGAGCTTTTATCAACACATGGAGGCATTGAGCCGAGTTGGTCGCAATGGCTTCTTGTTGCAGACCTATGAAGAGAATTTGGCAAAGGCCAATTTTGAAGTAGACCGGCTGAAGAAGGCAGCCGAAGAGCTAAAGGAGAAGCACGATGAGGAGCTGAATTCCTTAAGGAAGGAACTTGACTCGTCAAATGTTCGTGCCCATGCTGCTAAACGTGAGGCCAGGAAGCATAAAAAGGAGGCTATTGCCTTTGGCAAGAGCCTTGAGCTTAAGTCCTTGGATAATGAGCGCCTATCGAAAATGACAGTTCCCAGCGAACGCGAACATATCAAGCCATATCTTCGGAGGAAATGCATTCGGAAGTACCTGAACAGCGTCCCCTTTACTAACTTGATGGGCCACTTCAACCTTCAAGCTTATCGAGGGAGGCAAAATGACGTCTGGGAAAAGATCCTTGAATATAACCCTTCCTTTGATACAACTCCCTTTCGAGAGGTGTGTCACAAAGAAATCTTCGGGAAGCTTAAGTTGGCTTTCCCCGATTGGGTTTTGGAAGAGGAGGATCCTATTCCAGCGGACCCAAATATTGAGGAGTATCTTGCTGATTCACCGCCTCTTCCCGAAGAACCTTCTCAGCCTGCTTCGGAAAGAGATCCTGATAAAGACTCCTCGGTTGATAATGAAGAAGAAACATAGGAAACCATTTCCCGTATGTATATCTTTTTTTGTAAGGGTTGGCCCTCCACGTTCTTGATGAAATAGAAATCAATCTTTTTTCTCGAACTCTTCCAATGATTGCCTTAATGCTTCTTCGTCTCATATCCCAAAATATCGTCTTTAGGTCAAGACATAAATGATATAAGCAAATCTTGTAGAGTAAGTTGTACCTTAACTAGAGATAACGTTCGGGATATCACAGAGATGCGCTCGGGAGAGATGTGTTCATTTTCCTTTGAACATTTACTCCCAACTGTTCCTCTATTTATTGCGAAGTCCAAACATTTTCTTGCATTCGTATGCCAATCACTTCTCCCAATGAGTTAAAAATACTTCATGTGGTGTGACGGTTGGTAGTATCCTCGTATCAGGTGAATATTGTTCCACGTGGAAGCTTTGATCAGCCTTCAAATTTTGAATTTGAAGCGCCGTTATCCCCTAACCGTTGATCCTTCGTTTTGAGGAGTTCGAAGCGTCTCTTCAATCCTGTCCCTTGATTACCTTGGGGTTTCAACCATTGCATCACACCTTGAGGCTATTTAAGCCCCTCAAAGGTACTTCACCCTTATCTTGCTATCTGCAAATTATTTGTCTGATAGATTTGCAAAACGACATTTCGTCTTCTTTTGCTCTATACGTACTCTTGTCCTTCAACACCATCTTCGATCAGAAGTTGAAAAAGTAAGTCTTTTGCTCCATTTTTGCCATGAATCTTCATCTCTTCTTCACCTTGAGTAAACTCCACAATATTCATACTTTGGGTTTACTTATGATGGAAGTTCTGAACTGTTCATGCTTAACAGAGACCTAGGGTTTCCCCTTTTTCTGTATGTTGTAGGATCTTCATACTGACACTACTTTTTTGTATTTGCAGTGCCTCCCAGAATTGATTTGAGATTTATTAGGGCGAATTCCTGTAAGAAAACTGCCCCAGTATCGACGAAGGTTGCTTCCTATGAGGCGATTGCATTTGGTGAATCTTCTAAACATAAGGAGACTGCTGTTGGTGAATCTTTAGATCAGATTCCCACAGTTTCTACTAATGTTTCTCCTATTCTCCCTCTGCCTGAAGAAACCGTTCGGTCTTCTAAGGAGGATGTGGCTCCCTCCATCGTTGTTTGTACTGTTGATGCCCCTGCTGGAGAAACCGTTCAGGATCCCCTGATGAAGACCCTTCAGACATCTGAGGCAACTATGTTGGCATCTGATGAAGGTGCGGTCCCTGCAGGTGCTGCTTCTATTTCCAACTCTAAGGCTTGTTTGGCATCCTCCTCCTCCCTGTCTCTGGAGCTGGAGGATTTTGCCACCAGGAAGCGCCCTAGGTTGGCGGATGATGTAGCTCATCCTTCTCTTGATGTAGCTCATCCTTCTTGCTCTTCGAGGAAGTCTGACTTGGTGCCAAGCGAGTTTGACAAGGCACTGGAGTGGTGCACTGCTGTTCAAATGCTTGCCAAGAGCAGAGTCCTCTCCACCATTTCAGACAGTGACTTTATGAAGTCACTGGTGATGTAAGTTTTTCTTCATTTCCTTTTTGTTATGAAGATTTTTCTTTTGCTCGACTAACTCGGAAGTTGTTGCAGGAGTCTTACTGGTAACTTCCACAACCAAGTGGAAGCAGCCTCTAGACTCAATAGACTGAGTGATGAAGTTTCCAAGCTTCGGGAAGACTCCAAAGCTAAAGACGCAGAAATTGCTTGTCTTGGAAACTTAGCTTGGGAGGTTGCAAGGGAGAAGGATTCTGTGATCGAACGTCTCCATTCGGATTTGGATGATGCCAGGGAGAAGATCCGGTGGCTGGAACGAGAAGCAGGAAGGTTAGGGGCGAAAGGATTTGAAGCGTTACCCCAAAGGCAAGCTGTTATTCCTTTGCCCGAATCCCTTCCAATTGATGTTCGCAGAGCTTGCATCTTCAAATATCTGCACAGTAAGCCTTTTGTTGACATGCTGAACGCTTATAACTTGCAGGCATATTGGGATGGCGAAAACGAAGTATGGGAATCAATATTAAGGAGAGATTCTTATTTCAACACGACTCCCTACAGCGCCAATTGTTATCCTGAAGTGTTTGCAAAGCTGGGTCTTCCTCTTCCTGACTAAACCAAGGATACGATCGACCTTCCACCTCCAGATCCGGATATCATGCATTATCTCGATGATTCCCCTCCTTATGCTCCTCTCCAACGATTCATTTATGAAGAGCTTGCCTTGAATGCAGGTTTGATAAAAGATCAGGCTTCTTCCGGTCAAGCTGATAAAGAGTATGGAATTGCAGAGGATTTTGTACTTGCAGAATGCTTCGCAATCCTTAAGGGGGAAAAACAAATGACAATATATGTTTTCCCGACCCTGTTCTTCTTCTTCTTCTTCTTCCTGAATCCGTGTTGCTTCTTGACTCTGTGTTACTTCTGGAAAAGCTCCTTCAATCTTGTTTAACTTCTTGATGGTGTCTTTCTTTTTTGACCGAGCGAAGATTGTACCCCAACACTTGTTGTCTCATATGTATGCTTGATGTAAAGGTTGGCCTCTTCTGATCGTTTAAAGAAATAAAGAATTAAACTTCATCTTTGAACTTTGCCAGTCACTTGAGTCATTGTTGCAGTAGGCTTTATAATGCCTTTACTTAGAGATTTCCGGAGAAATTCAATAAGTCTGAGAAGGAACTCACTAGGGTTTTAAACCGATGCCTTGTAGAAGGAACTCACTCGGGGTTTTAAACCGATGCCTTGTAGAAGGACCCACAAGGGTTTTAAACCGATGCCTTTACTTAAGGATTTCCGGAGAAATTCGATAAGTCTGAGAAGGAACTCATTCGGGTTTTAAACCGATGCCTTGTAGAAGGAACTCACTCGGGTTTTAAACCGATGCCTTGTAGAAGGAACTCACTTGGGTTTTAAACCGATGCCTTTTGATTTTGTCGCTGGATCTGTTCCTCGAATGTGTTGTATGATGCCCCCAATCAAAAGACAGTATGTTGAAAACTGAAAATTTTATTGATTGAGTTTGAAATTTGTTACATCATGAACGAAAATGATAATCTTCAGGGATAATATTTCTTCAGATGCCTGGCATTCCACAAACGATCCAACTCTTTCTGGGTTGTCAAGTTCTTCAGCTTGTAAGCCCCCGAACTGACTGGTTTGATAACCATATATGGTCCTTCCCATGAAGGGTCCAATTTCCTTTGATGGCGTGGATCTGAAGCTGAGGTATTTCTCAATACCATTTCTCCTGCTGAGTACCGACGTTTCTTTACTCGGGAATTATAATGTGACGCTATCCTCCTTTGATAATGTTGAGTTCGTGCTATTGCTTTTGCACGAACCTCATCCAATAAATCAAGGCTATCAAGCAGTCCTTGTTCATTCGCTTTTTGCTCGAATTCTCTGTCTTGTAGTGTTCCAGCCATTACTTCCACAGATGCCAATGCTTTAGATCCGTATGCACTGTAAAGGAGATTCTCCTGTAGGTGTCCGAACCGTAGTTCGGTAGGCCCACAGTACATTCTGCAATTCTTTGACCCACAAGGCTTTATCAGCTTCGAGTCTTCTCTTTATTCCTTCAAGTAGTGTTCGGTTTTTAACCTCTACCTGACCATTGCTTTGGGGGTATGCCACTGATGACATACGATGCTCGATCAAATAAGTTCCACATAATTTGTCACGCCCTCCCAGCCGGTACCCTATCTGGCATACCCGAGAGTGTGATCCACAGCCCGAAGATCAGGTATCGAGTGATCAACCTCCCACATAAACAATAACATAATCATGAACAATCATAACATGGGTGCGGAAGATAAATCATAGATCCAATAAAGAAAGAATGAATCATAACTGAATCAAAATAATAGATATAATCAGAGTATCAAACAGATAAGTAAAGTGAAGCAAAAATCCCACTTTACATCCAGCGGAAAAGTAGCTCTAAAAGAATAAACTAGACAAAACCTAATCCCCGTAACAAGTACATTGGGTAACTAAGTTATTCTCCACTTTATAGACAACATCCTTGTAAGTGTAAATCTCATAAATAGCACAAGGACGCTTCCACTCAATGGTCGGACTAAGCATCGTACGGAGCATAACCACCCGCGGGATCTTCAGAGTAATTGTGGTAACCGCAATCACCTTCCTGGAGATATGCCTCTTCGCCTTGCGCTTCTTCATAGGGACCGTCATAGTACTCGGTACTGCAGGATAGTCTAACAACATTGTACAATAAAGGAATGAGTTTCGAAGAAACTCGGTAAAGCGATTAAAAATCCATAATAACATAAATGGCAGGATTCCAGAACAAACATAAATGCAATATGACATGAGACAAACAATGAATGAATGAATCTAACTCTATGTATGCTGGTCTCTATTGGCAGACATGCTTTAAGTCATAGCACCGTACTTCTTTAGGAAAATCCACTCACATCCTCAACCCTTTAAGATATCTTGGATTCTCTCACGGATCATTTCACCGGTCTTGAGCAGCCGATTGGTAATGGGTCCTTCATCCCTCAGGACAAACCATGGCAGGGGGTTAAGTCAACACACTCTCTCACAACCATTTGGTATAAGTACTGGCGCATGTCAGGGTAAAACCTAGCCAAATGCAAGTCTTCTACTTAGTTACATCAAGTCAGATCCAGATACTTCCATTCCTCGTCCCTGACGATCCTTTCCGGTATCCTTCACACTAGAGTCAACGTATCCTATGGCACCGACCAACTCGGACTACGGACTCATCAACCCTATTGATCATCCACATATGGTAAACGGGAAGCTCTCACGTCCTCTCACGGGTTGGTTACCGGTCTTAAGTGCCCGTGAGCCCAAGTCTAACCATATGCAACCCTATCAATAAATGGCCCCCACAATGTGATTCCTGTCCTCTCACGGGTTGGTTACCGGTCTTGAGCGCCCATGAATCCCCATTGCTACCACGGGTCGTTCGGTCTCAATACCCCTCCGATTAGGGTCTGACATAACAGGACATCCTAGCCAAACACTACTAGACAATCCTAGATATGTCATCCAACAGTTTAGGAAGGTGTCCAGAGGGCATCTCCGGAAACATCCCATAATATTCCCGTAGTAGTCCAAGGACAGAAGTGTCGAAAGGACACCTCTCCTTTCCAAACCATACGTAAGCATACACATGCATCAATTCATATCATCACATATATGGTAACTTCATATATGGAAAGAAATCCGTAATTACAATCATTTGTAATACATTGGTAAGTAAATCATACATGAATCAATTCAACATGAATAATTAATGCTACTGTAATCAAAGTTATGCAACAGTAGAATATCATTGTAAGAATCTAATTTAGGAAACATATTAATGGTATTCAAATATAGAAACTAGATTCATGCTATCTATGTAATTAAGGAAATAACCATCCTTACCTTTTATAACTCGCAAAGGAATCCTAAGAAATCAAGTAAGATCTTGGCAAACTTGAGAAGAAGGTCCTAAACAAGTATATACAACATATTAGGAAAGATCCCTAACAGAAAAGATATCAAAACATCCGAAACAGACCAAATCTGGAGTTGTTGTACTCATTGGTCGAGTGGATTGGTCGAGTGGTCCAACGACCAATCGGTCGACCAATGCGATAATAAGCCTAAAAAAAACAGAGTTTTAAGATATGAAATCCGAATTTGGTGGTTCAAAAGGGTACTAATCAAGGGGTAGACTACATCAGTAGTATTCTAACAAATAGGGGACCTCAAAACACTAATCAAATCAAGGTATCAAGATCCAAATTAGGAAACAAAAAGTTACCATAATTAACTCAAACACGGATCTTGATGAATTTGAAATAGAAAACAAAGACAAGAACAATAGGAGAATGGATCATTGCTTTCGGTAATGAAAACATGAAAACATAGATAGATCTTCATGGAATAAGGCTTAGAAGCATAAATCTAAATAAGGAAATAAAACCTACCATATATGTAACTACCATGCATCATGAAGAACACATAGTATGGTAGAAGAGAACAACTAGAAATCTATAGATTATGGATCATGGAAAGAAAACACAGTAATTAACTACTAACATAATCAATCAAAGATGATCCAAAGAGATCAGAATTCAGATTAGAAGTTTAACAGAGATTAAATCATGGTTTGATCATGATTCCTTCAAAAGCTTGCAATGATCATGGTTAAGATCATTGTTCTAGCCTCAAATCCTTAGGATGATCATGAGAACATGTTCAGAGATGTTTGCAACAGAGAATGCAGCATCTCTTCTACTGTCTCAACTCAAAAAGGAAAGAAAAACAAAGATGGAGGAGAAGAAGAGAGAGTAGACATACCTTTTGATGCAAAAAGAAGAGTTCCGACGAAGATCCGTCAAGAAAACACCAAGGATGCAAGAGAGATGACTTGCAGAGGTCTTTGGTTCGTTCCAGAGGGTTTGGAGGCAGCAAATACGAAGTGGACTCGAGGTTGGACTTAAATAGAGCAAGAACAACCTAATTGCCAAAGACAGCACTCATTGGTCGAGTGGATTGGTCGACTGGTCCAGTCGACCAATCAGTCGACCAATGCTGACAGCAAGGCCAAAACAGGGAATTGAAGGTCCAGATCAAATCCAATCCTAAAGGGGTTTTGCACACAAGTCAAGTGACTTACCTAATAGGTAGAAATGCCTTCAAACCAAGATAGAGAGCACTCCAAGTCCATCAACTAATTAGATCTTCATCAGGATTCAGTTTCCATAAATAGAACCTCATCATCAACTTTCATGGATTCAAAGCCAGACACCAAGTCCTCTACTGGGATGGCCCAAAGCTGACTTCTTACTTTACTTCGGGTCATCGGACCTACAAATAACAAGGTTTCCGGGTCAAGGTTAGGGCTGGGTTTTACATAATTGTTCAAATTGTGAACAGTCGAATTGAGTGCCATGATCAGTAACGATTATTTTTGGCATTCTGAATCGGTATATAATTGACTTGAGCACGAATTTCTCCACCTTTTTTTCAGTGATGGTTGCCAAGGCGCTAGCCTCGACCCATTTGGTGAAGTAATCGATTACTACTATAAGATACTCTCTTCTGCCCGACGCCTTGGTGAATTTACCCATGATATCGATTCCCCACATCGCAAAAGGGATGGGATCTAAAATCGAAGTCATGGTTTCAGCTGGGCGTTTAGATACCGTAGCATGGATTTGACAGTTGCTACATCGGCGAACATATTCTATAGCAGCCTGTTGGAGCTTAGGTCAGTATAATCCAAGCCTCAGAATTTTGTGTGCCAAGGCTCGACCACCCATGTGAGCACCACAAATTCCTTCATGCACCTCAGCCAGGGCTGACTTCGATCCCTCGGGACCCAAACATCTCAGGAGGGGTCCAAAGTAAGATCTTCTATACAACCTCCCATTCTGCATAATGAATCGTGCTGATCGTAATTTGATTAATCTCGCCTCTTTCGAATCCTCTGGTAATTTATCATCTCTCAGATATTCAACTATTGGATCCATCCAGCAACGCTCCGCTTCAATATAGGAAATTTCCTTCTCGTGATAACTTGGAAATGTTATCTCTTCGATGTAGACCGAAGGGTCTAAATTTTTTTCTTTGGCATTGGCTAATCGGGATAGTTCATCTGCCATTGTATTTTCTTTTATTGGAATCTAACATACTTTCAGATTCCTAAACTCTTTCTGCAATACTTGCACAATTTCTTGATATTTCTGTAATCGGGGTTCCTTAACACCATATTCCCCCTGTACTTGGTTGACAATAATCTGAGAGTCACTATAAATAGTTACGTCTGCTATTGCCAAAACTTTTGACAATCTAAGTCCAGCTATTAGGGCTTCGTACTCTGCCTCATTTTTACTTGCTTCGAATGCAAATCTTAGCGCATACCGAATAATAAATCTTGCTGGACTCTTCAGGAGAATTCCAGCTCCTGCTCCATCCTTGTTACTAGAACCATCCACATATACCTCCCACACTGTCGGGATAGTGGGCTCGATAACTTCTTCCATGGGTGCAGTAGTCTCTACTACAAAGTCAGCTAGTGCTTGAGCTTTGATTGTCGTTCGAGGCTTAAAGCTTACTTGGAACTCACTGAGTTCAACCGACCATGCCACCATTCTTCCAGATAAATCAGGTTTACGAAGAACTTTACTAAGACGAAAAGTAGTAAATACCTCGATGGAATGAGCTTCAAAATATGGTCGTAGTTTTCTAGCTGCTATCATAAGAGCTAGAGCCTGCTTCTCGATTTGAGAATATCGTGTTTCCGCGTCCAGTAGTATGTGACTGACATAATAAATTGGCCATTGTTTCTTGTCCTTTTCCTGAACAAGAACTGCAATGACCGCCGAAGGGGATGCTGCTAAATATAGCTGCAATACTTCTCCCTTCTCGAGTCGAGATAATAGCAGTGGTCTTCCTAGTGTCTCATTTAGTTCCTCGAAAGCTTTCTGACATTCTTCAGTCCATTTTGCCTCCTTGCTTCCCCTCAAGTCTTTGAGAGCCTTGAAAAAAGGTAGACACTTTTCTCCTGATTGTGAGATTAAACGGTTCAAAGCGGCTACTCTCCCCGTCAAGCATTGTACATCCTGAACTGTTTTGGGGGCTTCCATGTCAATCAAGGCTTGTATTTTGGCTGGATTAGCCTCAATACCCCTTTGTGATACCATGAAGCCCAAAAATTTGCCCGACGAGACTCCAAAGGCGCATTTCTCCCGATTCAGCTTCATCTGGTATTTTCGTAGTACCGAAAATACCTCTGTTAAATCTTCAATATGTTTCGTTATTGCAATGCTCTTTACCAGCATATCGTCAACATAAGCTTCGACATTTTTCCCGATCAAATCCTTGAATATTTTGTTGATGGCCCTTTTGTCACGTCCTCCCAGCCGGTACCCTATCTGGCATACCCGAGAGTGTGATCCACAGCCCGAAGATCAGGTATCGAGTGATCAACCTCCCACATAAACAATAACATAATCATGAACAATCATAATAAAAGTGCGGAAGATAAACCATAGATCCAATAAAGAAAGAATGAATCATAAATGAATCAGAATAATAGATATAGTCAGAGTGTCAAACAGATAAGTAAAGTGAGGCAAAAATCCCACTCTACAACCAGCGGAAAAGTAGCTCTAAAAGAATAAACTAGACAAAATCTAATCCCAGTAGCAAGTACATTGGGTAACTAAATTGTTCTCCACTTTATAGACAACATCCTTATAAGTGTAAATCTCATAAATGGCACAAGGACGCTTCCACTCAATGGTCGGACTAAGCATCGTACGGAGCATAACCACTCGCGAAATCTTCAGTGTAATTGTGGTAACCACAATCACCTTCCTGGAGATATACCTCTTCGCCTTGCGCTTCTTCATAGGGACCGTCATAGTACTCAAGTACTGCAGGATAGTCTAACAAACATTGTACAATAAAGGAATGAGTTTCAAAGAAACTCGGTAAAAGCGATTAAAATCCATAATAACATAAATGGCGGGATTCCAGAACAAACATAAATGCAATATGATATGAGACAAACAATGAATGAATGAATCTAACTCTATGTATGCTGGTCTCTATTGGCGGACATGCTTTAAGTCATAGCACCGTACTTCTTTAGGAAAGTCCACTCACATCCTCAACCATTTAAGATATCTTGGATTCTCTCACGGATCATTTCACCGGTCTTGAGCAGCCGATTGGTAATGGGTCCTTCATCCCTCGGGACAAACCATGGCGGGGGTTAAGTCAACACACTCTCTCACAACCATTTGGTATAAGTCTTGGCGCATGTCGGGGTAAAACCTAGCCAAATGCAAGTCTTCTACTTAGTTACATCAAGTCAGATCCAGATACGTCCATTCCTCGTCCCCCGACGATCCTTTCCGGTATCCTTCACCCTAGAGTCCTCATAGTCCCTGACTACGGACTCATCAACCCTATTGGTTATCCACATATGGTAAACGGGAAGCTCTCACGTCCTCTCACGGGTTGGTTACCGGTCTTAAGCGCCCGTGAGCCCAAGTCTAACCATATGCAACCCTACCAATAAATGGCCCCCACAATGTGATTCCCGTCCTCTCACGGGTTGGTTACCGGTCTTGAGCGCCCATGAATCCCCATTGCTACCACGGGTCGTTCGGTCTCAATACCCCTCCGATTAGGGTCCGACATAACAGGACATCCTAGCCAAACACTACTAGACAATCCTAGATATGTCATCCAACAGTTTAGGAAGGTGTCCAGAGGGCATCTCCGGAAACATCCCATAATATTCCCGTAGTAGTCCAAGGACAGAAATGTCAAAAGGACACCTCTCCTTTCCAAACCATACTTAAGCATACACATGCATCAATTCATATCATCACATATATGGTAACTTCATATATGGAAAGAAATCAATAATTACAATCACTTGTATATAATTGGTAAGTAAATCATACATGAATCAATTTAATATGAATAAGTAATGCTACTGTAATCAAAGTTATGCAACAGTAGTATATCATTGTAAGAAATCTAATTTAGGAAACATGTCAATGATATTCAAATAGGAAACTAGATTCATGCTATCTATGTAATTAAGGAAATAACCATCCTTACCTTTTATAACTCGCAAAGGAATCCTAAGAAATCAAGTAAGATCTTGGCAAACTTGAGAAGGAGGTCCTAAACAAGTATACACAACATATTAGGAAAGATCCCTAACAGAAAGATACCAAAACATCCAACACGGACCAATTCCGGAGTTCTTGTACTCATTGGTCGAGTGGATTGGTCGACTGTCCAGTCGACCAATCGCGACCAATGCGATGAGAGCCTAAAAAAAACAGAGTTTTAAGATATGAAATCCGAATTTGGTGGTTCAAAAGGGTACTAATCAAGGGGTAAACTACATCAGTAGTATTCTAACATATAGGGGACTTCAAAACACCAATCAATTCAAGACTTCAAGATCCAAATTAGGAAACAAAAAGTTACCATAATTATATCAACCATGGATCTTGATGAATTCGAAATAGAAATCAAAGACAAGAACAATAGGAGGATGGATCATTGCTTCAGGTAAAGGTATCATGAAAACATACTTAGATCTTCAAGGAACAAGGCTTAGAAGCATAAATCTAAATAAGGAAATAAAGCCTACCATATATGTAACTACCATGCTTCATGAAGAACACATAGTATGGTAGAAGAGAACAACTAGAAATTGATAGATTATGGATCATGGAAAGAAAACATAGTAATTAACTACTAACATGATCAATATAGAAGATCCAAAGAGATCAGAATTCAAATCAAAAGTTTAACAAGATTAGATCATGGTTTGATCATGATTCCTTCAAAAGCTTGCAATGATCATGGTTAAGATCATTGTTCTAGCCTCAAATCCTCAGGATGATCATGAGAACATGTTCAGAGATGTTTGCAACAGAGAATGCAGCATCTCTTCTACTGTCTCAACTCAAAAAGGAAAGAAAAACAAAGATGGAGGAGAAGAAGAGAGAGTAGACATACCTTATGATGCAAAAGGAAGAGTTTCGACGAAGATCCGTCAAGAAAACACCAAGGATGCAAGGGAGATGACTTGCAGAGGTCTTTGGTTCGTTCCGAGAGTTTGGAGGCAGCAAATACGAAGTGGACTCGAGATTGGACTTAAATAGAGCAAGAAAAACCTAATTGCCAAAGACAAGCACTCATTGGTCGAGTGGATTGGTCGATCGGCCCAATCGACCAATCGGTCGACCAATGCCGACAAAGAAGACCAAAACAGGGAATTGAAGGCCCAGATCAAATCCAATCCTAAAGGGGTTTTGCACACATGTCAAGTGACTTACCTAATAGGTAGAAATGCCTTCAAACCAAGATAGAGAGCACTCCAAGTCCATCAACTAATCCGATCTTCATCAAGATTCAGTTTCCATAAATAGAACTTCATCATCAACTTTCATGGATTCAAAGCCAGACACCAAGTCCTCCACTGGGATGGCCCAAAGCTGACTTCTTACTTTACTCCGGGTCATCGGACCTACAAATAACAAGGTTTCCGGGTCAAGGTTAGGGCTGGGTTTTACACCTTTGGTAAGTAGCCCCTGCATTCTTCAGGCCGAATGGCATGACTTTATAATGAAAACTTTCATGATCAGTCATGAAAGCCGTAAACTTTTCATCCTCCCTATTCATGAGGATTTGATTATACCTTGAGTTAGCATCCATGAAACTCAAGGTTTCATATCCTGCAGTGCATCTATCAGCAAATCAATCCTAGGCAACGGGTAACAATCTTTAGGGCAAGCCTTGTTGAGGTCTGTGTAATCTGTACACATTCTCCACTTCCCGTTTGCCTTTTTGACCATCACAACGTTGGCCAGCCAGATGGGTCATTCAATTGGTTTGATGAAACCAGAACTCTTCAGCTTCTCGACTTCGCCCCGAACGGCTTCATATTTTTCCATGGAGAAATTTCTCCTTCGCTGGATAAGTTGGTTTCACCTTGGGATCTAGCCAAAGTTTGCGTTCTGCAACCTACCTATCGATTCCTGGCATATCATCTGTAGACCATGCGAACACGTCACTATTTTGCTGAAGAAAAGACTTCAACTCCCCTTTGAATTCTTCCAGTTGCTCAGACCCGATATAAGTAACTCTTTTTTCATCACCGGGATACAACTGGATTTGCTCCAATTTTTCTACTGGCTCAGGCCTTTGCATTTCTGCTTCATCCCAATCATCTCGTACTTCAATCGGTAACGCCGTTATCTTTCTCGGCCCTTTCTTATCTTTTAAATATGCAACATAACATTGCCGAGAAATTTTCTGGTCAGATGAAACTTGATCGACTCCCATCTCAGTCGGGAACCTTATCTTAAGGTGCTTCGTTGAAACGATAGCACCTAATTTTGACAACGATGGTCTCCCAAGAATTACATTGTAAGCAAGGAGATCCCGAACCACCAAGAAATTTACCCGGATGGTGGCTTCCTTGGGGAAGCTTCCAATTGATAGGTCCAACTGGACCAATCCTTCCGCAACTGCAGATGATCCTGCAAAGCCATATAGATGTGTGGATGATGGCTCCATCAAGTCTTCACCCACCTTAAGTTTTTGATAGGCTGCATAAGATAAAAGATCTGCAGCAGATCCTGTGTCAACTAACACCCTGTGTACTTCGCGGCGTGCAATCTCTACCTTGATGACTATAGCATCATCATGAGGCAGGCAAATGCCTCTCTCATATTCTTCTCCAAAGGTGATCAAACCCTCACCATTTGGTCTCTTATGCTTCTACGATTCTTCGGTTTCAACAAATTTTGATTTTGCTTTCAGCCTTCAGAGTGATTCAGGCTCGGGACCTCCAAAGATTGTAAGGATCGGTGACCGAGTAGCATCAATTACCTCCTTACCCTTCTTAGATTTTGGAGCCTCTGCCGGTTGATCCGGGCTAACCTAACGCTCCCTTTTGGGCCCCGCATCACATGGTTCCTCTCACCTTCTATTGACGAAACTGGACAAATGTCCTTGGGATATCAATCTATGGATATCTGCCTTTAAATGTCTACAATCATTGGTATAATGACCGTAATCTTTACGGAAACGGCAATATTTTTCTCGATCCTACTCCCCTGGTTTTTGTAGGAAGCTTCGGAGGCCACTTCAAGATATTCCGCTTCTTGATAATATTCAAAATATCAGCCCGAGGAGTATTTAATGGAGTATACTCACTTTTGTCGGGAGATCTCTGCCGCCACGCCTGATAGGGCTTTCCAACTCGATCTCGAATATTCTGTTTTGGCTTTTGCTTATTCTCAGGAGCCTTTTGTTCTTTTGCAGAGGCTTTATTGTCTCCCTGGCGAGCATCCAAGATTTCTGTGACTTCCGCCTGCTTTTGGCATCTCTGTACCAACTCAGCATAAGTTGTAGGCATATCTTGAAGTAATAATTCCAAGAGTCTTCGATTAGTGAGTCCAGTGAACAAAGCATTTTTAGCTACTTGCTCATCTAGATTCTCTATCTCCATTGTAACTCTGTTGAATCTTTTTAGATATTCCCGAATTGATTCATTCTTCCCTTGTCTAATAGTAAACAAGGTTTCTTCGGTCTTCTTGATCTGAATTCCACTCTGGAACCGTCCTATGAATTTGCGTGCCAACTCGTTGAAATTCACGATCCTTCCCGATGGGAGGTTCGAGAACCATTTCTGTGCCGCTTCAGTTAAAGATGAACCAAAGACCCTGCAGAGAATTTCATTAGAATTACCTGCAACTGCCATAGTCTGCTGATAAATAACCGATGTGGGCTGTAGGATCTCCGAAGCCGTCGAATCTAGAAAAAGTTGGCAGACAGAAATTGTGAGGAAACTGATATTTGGCAATGGGCTCTAAAAACGGAGTCTTTCGAATAACTAAATAGATATCATCAGTTATCCTACCTTTCGCCAATTGCCCGAGCTTCTGATTGATATTAGCCAGTTCCTGACCAATATGTGTCGATCGATCTTCAGCAACACGATCACAACCTCGAACAACATAATCATTATCATGAACAGTGCGATCATCTCGAACAGCACGATCATCGCGAACAGCACGATCATCACGAACAACACGATCATCACAAACATCACGTCTAATAGTTGGTGAGTGAGTTCTTACTCCTGTAACCAACCTTGTATTTGAATCAGTAGTACTTCCTTGCGGTCCGTCGAACCGATCATCACGCCTAGGGAGATTTTCAGTTCTCCTGGGTATTCGGTCGCCTTCACGGAAGTTTTGACCGACATTTTGTTTGTCAATCAGTCTCCGGTCTCGCTGTGATGCGAACCTTCCTGCATCACGAAGATCGGGCTCTGGTGGCACCACCACCTGCCTGGTTAGTACCCGGAGTGCCTGACTTACATCTAGCATCTGGAATTTCAGTTGATCCAGTTGATGCTGGAGTGAATCTGGAGGATTATTACCTCCTTGACTGCCATCTACTTCAAGCGGTCGACTTCCCTGAGGAATATCTGGATTGTTTACTTTAGGAATTTGGACGCCAGCATCTCGCTGTGCAGCAGCTGCTAGCATCTCGCTGTGCAGCAGCTGCTACTGCTGCCACTGATCTAGTCACCATAGCTTTCTGAAACGTTTCCCACAGACGGTGCCAAATGATGCGTCCAAGATCTGCTCAGCCCTTAGATCTCCTAAGAATGACCTGCAAAACAAAGCGTCAGATGTGGCCCGACCGCTGGGGTCGGGAGTCCACCTCTGAAGGCTAAGTCAGTTGATGAACTTAATCACAAACGGCTCTGTTAAAACACAGAGCTAAGGAATGAATAACTGGAATACGATTCAGATAGTAAGCATCTGAGTGTTCATGTCCAAGTGTGTGTGTCTTTCCCTTGTGGGGAGGTGATGTTTATATAGAGTGTACCTTCGAATCTTCTTCGTTGGATGTATTTGAGCCTTCTTCGGATAATCATTGGATCTCAACAGATATATCCGTTGAGTGATAGACTTCTACTAGTTTGGACTAGTAGAGGACTCCTAGGATAACCCAATCGTTATCTGATGGTTATCCTTTTGAAAGCGATAAGTGACAGCCGCTGAATTCTGCCTACCGTCATTAGGTTGATTAACCTCCTCCATAAGTATTGGATTAGGGCGTGCTTGTGGCTGATTTAGTTTTCTTCCTCAGCAAGCTACCTCCTGAACCCGCTCGCTCGGAAACGAGTCGATTCCCTTTGTCTCGATCGGAGTCGAGGGTCGAACCATGAATGAACCAAGTTCAATCATATTTTCTCCGTATCAGTACCGTATCAAAATCGTATCGAATTACCAAAACAGTACCGATTGACACCCTTACTATAAACTATCCAAATTACCCTCAAGTCGTTTAAATAAAAAACTCATGAAAAATGCTTACCAATTCCTTCAATCTCTTGGCAATTCTAGGGCCGGCAACAATTTTGTCTTTTGTAACTCACAATCCTATCATTCATTAGTTTCATCGTTTGCAATGAAATACTTGAGGATAATTTGAGTAGTTCATAATAGAATATTAGTTGGGTGAGAAAAATTATCACAAAATTTGAGATTGAGCCATTATTTTCAAAAATTGAATCCATTTGAATAAAACTTTTTTAGAAATCTCAGTACATCAAACCATTTGAGAAATTTTTGCTTTTATAAATAAATCAATCAAATGCGAATTATACGTTTTTTTCTTTTTTGGGTGAAATGCGAATTAAACGCCATTAAGGGCATTTTTGTGAAAGTGGGAAAAAGTTAAAAACCTAAATAATAAGTAAAAAAGAAAAAAGAGCAGTAATTTATCCCGCCTGTTCGAGTCGAACAGTCTTTGTCGGAACGGATTCTTCTTCTTCATCTTCACAATTTCCGGTGTCCAAATATCGAATCAGTTTGTTGCAGCGTTCATCTCTTCTCCATTTTCTTCGTTCGTCTTGGCGTCTCCTGGTCACCAGGATTGCGTGAAGAAGACCAGTTAAGGTCAATGCAATAAATCGGTTTTTCTCTATTCTTCTACGTTCATGTAATCCTTCTCGTTTTCGTATTTCCCCGAAATTTGTCAAGTGGAATTTTATCCTTGTAGGTGATTCTTCAATGTTCGTATATTTTGTTTCAATCGATTGTATCCTCTTTGCTGAAACAGTCTCTTTTGTGTGTACAACAATAATAGGGAACAAGCAAAAGCCTCTGTTTGTATAATTTCATTTATGTGTATAAAGACAGGGAGAGAGATCTTGATCATGTAGTTTGGCTGTTCAGTGTATCTGAGATCTTGAATTCGGAGTCCTGCGTTCTCAATAGAGTGCAAATTTATTATCATCCCTGTTTTGATGAAATGGTGGTGGTTCAATTTCCGTCATTTGGTGACAAATGCAAACTTGTGCAGCTTTTTTTATCTTGTTTTTGGCAAGATGATAATATCCCATATGGTGTTTGATCATGAATTATGAGCATTATTCTATCGGGCACTGATGGACTTTGGTCAGGAAACTGTGTTTTAGAAATCTTTTGTTACTGTAGGTGATAAGGTCTGCATTTTTATTTCAGTACCATTGGCATGGCTCCATTATATTATACTAATGTAAATGTATATTAATGTAGTACTGAATTTGAATGATCAAAACAGTACCCAAATAGGACCTTTTCACAGGGAATCAACTTCAGATTTGATAGACTTAAGATAGATAAAATTCAGATATAATGGAAGGCTGAAAACCGAAGTAGTAGAACAAGGATATTGGTTGAAGAACAAGGACTAACTATGTCTTCAAAACAGCAGTATACTATAAAGAAGAATGGATGGAACAATAAAAGAGAAATAAGAGAACAATAAGGGCAACAATGTAATATGTAACACCCGGGCTTCTCACCGCAAAGTGGATCGATTGGATCAAACACCAACCTTCCTTGATCAAACACCAACCTTCCTTGATCAAACACAAGGAGTCTTAACACCCGGGCTTCTCACCGCAAGGTGGATCGATTGGATCGAACACCAATCTACCTTGATCAAACACAAGGGTTCTCCAAGAGGAGGAATGCTAGCAAGCAAATTGATTTCATTTCATAAGTTGTTTTTTTTTTATCTCTTACATAAGTCTCTTATATAGCACTCTAAAGAGACATAAACATTTAAGGGTAACATCCAACCACTAGCTAACACAACCTACTACAAACATTAATGGAAACATCTAACTACTACCCAAGACCACTAGTCAAAACAATAATGGAAACATCCAACTACCACCCAACACCACTAGTCAAAACAATAATAGAAATATCCACCTACTATACCCCACCACTAACCACACCACCTACTAGCTCCTTTTGTTGACTTTTCAAAGCTAGACTTGGGCTTAGTTCAAAATAGTGGGCTGATATTCTTCTTCCACTAAAGTGATCCAAGCCCATGAAACCATGGGCTCATTTTAACCCACTCCAATAGTCCTAGCCCATGCAAGCCATGGGCTGTTTTGGGTCATGTCCTTAGGCTTTAATGGGCTTGAGCTTTGGGCTTTTCTCTCTTTTGTATCTGCTGCCAATTCTACATCACATATAGTTCAACTTCAGAGAAACAGACAGTGGAATTTGGATATTTGATGTTTTCTTTTCATAATGAACGTTATTTTGTTGGTTTCATGGATTGTATGATAGATGGTGTTTCTTTCCTATGATGAACTTTATCTTTTTGGATTTTCATGGTTTTTGACATTATAACATGACCTTTATTTTGTGAATGTGATGAATTATATGATAAATATCGTGTAAGCATCTCTTTTATATAAAAGGGGGGGGGGGACTGAGAATGCTTTTATTTTGTTTATTAGGTTGTGATTGTCTGTTATATTGGTTCAATATATCTGCTTAGAGCAGCTGTTTTAAACATGTATGTATCATTGCTATACACCATTGTGCTAGATTTTTGTAAGAGTATTATTACCAGCTAGCTGTCTAATTGCTGTACCTGTACCTGTATGATTGCCATTCCTGAACCAGTACAAAGTATAGGATAGAACATGTGTGGTTTCAAAAATCAAAATTTAAATCCAGAATCGGCTGACAATGTTAAACTGGTCAGACTCTGATTTTGGCTACCAACTTTAAACTGATCCAGAATCAAACGATTTTGCAGCAGCTTTGTCATAAGTGAACTAACCAGCATAAGGTCATAAGGCGTTAAAGCTTGAAGACTAATGCAAAATTGAGTAAGAGTTGAAACAATTAGTTGCTCTTGGTATGAAGAAATCAAGAAGCCCAAGTTATTTGTATCCCACAGAAATCTCCTTCCATACCTTGTTGTATTTTTCTTAGCCAGGTTCAGGAGAGAGACCATAGAAAAATCACTGCAGTTGTAAAAGAGGGGCTGAGGCTCAGGAGCTGCAGTTTTGTAGCTGAGATCAAGGAAGTACATGGACTGTTTTATCAAAAGGATGCAAAGCCAGTTACATGGTGACCCAGGTTTTCAAAGGGGACAGTGAACTCTCCACAGATGTTGCAAAAAGCATAATAAAAAGGAAAAATGCATTCTAAGAGTAGAATGAAATAGAATGCTTCATCGCAATTCGGAAGATTAATATCCTTAGCAGCTGATAAGAACCTTCAAATTCACTATGAAATTTAATACAAAACTCAATAATACACAAGAATTCACTGGTTTTAATGGTGCCAGTCATCCCTGACACCCCAAAGGCTGCCCTAACTCACACTACAAAATACCGATCCCTCTCCTCTGAATTCCCCCTCATTTATAATCCCCTTAATAACCCTAACTCTCTCTCTCTCTCTCTCTCTTCTCCCTCCTCCCCCCACACACAAAAAAAAAAAAAAACATGGCTACCTCCTAGGGTCCTATCATTTCTGCCCCCTTAAATTTCACCTTGTCCTCAGGGTGAAGAAAAATTTGAAGTTTGGTCTTCAGATGTTTTGCCTCACAGCCATTCCAATTCAGCAATATGTGTAGAGGCCCAATAGTAGGTCCCTTTCTAGAGACACATCTGGTATCCAATAGCATTACTCAACTGAATGGCTCACAATGATCTATGCTTTACTCTTGTCACCAAAGCCACAGGGATGCCCTTCTCAGTACCCTCTTCAACCTCAAGCAGCAGAGACTCAAAATGTTTCCTGTGAAATGCCAATTGTCCGGTGAAGAGGTCATTGTACTCATTAACAAGAGCTTCAATTGTGCTGTTGAATAAAGCCTCACTGAATCTATAAGCTGTACTGCAGTCATAAGTCTTACTAAGGTCAGCTGCATATGCATCATGGGACTGCAACTCAACTGGTTGCCCAACAATGTTGGATTGGATCAGCATGTGGACATAGTAATCTCACACAACTGCTCTTTGGTTCCAACGAATAACAGTGCTGGGTTTCTTCCCAAAGGCCGATGGCACGACCTTCTTGAATCCTTCCACAGCCAACAAATCCACCAATGGAACAAATCTAAGGAGTTTCAGAAATTGCAGAAACAGAACACATGGTCTTCTCAGGTTGTCGCTGGAAATATCTACATAACTGCTCCTCATTCTCTAGAAAGAGCGGAAAGAGCGTGTATCAAACAGATTACCACCCTTTTCTATAGTCAGGGGACAACTTCTGCAGGAAGGAATATAATTTGGTCTCCTTACGTGTGCGCTTGATGGTGAATGTCTTGAGGTATCTCCCTTCCTGGAAGATCCTATTCCTATGTTCGGTAACATAAATTTCATTCCGAGATCTATCTAATCTAACTGAACTTCTAACCATCAGAACATCACCATCACGATCAGATCCACCGGTGTCTTCTCGGTAGCAGAGATGCCACACTGCTGCTGTCGTTCGCATCACTGAAACCATCCATGCTACCACCCTAAACTCTTGCGGCCTTTGGATTGCAGCACTGCTCATGTCGGTGAAGGAAGAAGAAGATGGAATAGGGGGTTTGTTTTCGCCAGAGAGATGTAGAACCACCATCGTTGTGACTAATGCGACCTCCTGCCACGCCATGTTTGGCACTTGCTGCCTCTGGTAAACTAAGCAAGCAGGGCTCACCTTTGCCACTCCTGCTCGATAGTTGTAGGATGAAAACGGCGGTCCGTTAGACCGTTGGTTCGGTTGAACCGCTTTTTGGGTCAATACAAAATGGGCCCAAAGGAATAATGAGGCGGCTTGGGCTTTGACTTAACAAAATGGGTTGAGCCCTTGGGGCCCCTTCAGAATGTATTTGATCTGAATTTGGGCTTGGATCAAAAGGCCAGAATGGGTTGACAGAAATGGGCTTGCAGCGCAAGTAGAATTGGGCCTTCGAGATGTCCCAACCGCAGTGACTTTCTGGCCCATGCCAATGCTTGGGCTTTGGGACCACATTGGTTAACCCTTGGCTCCTATGGGTTGACTCGTTAAGTTGAATCGGGTTGGGGTCTTTTAAACGAACACACAAACCTCTTTGGTGTCATCTTCTCCAACTGCGGTGAGAAGAAATCCTAGTGGCCGACGAAAATCTTCCAATATCAGTCCCCAAGCCTACTTGATTCACCTCCCCTCGATGCCATTCGATTCGCCGGCATTAGCGCTCGCGTGTACTCAAGAACAGTAGGGGTTCAAAATCAAGCTTCTCCATGTTGATGATGAGCACTGCTCGCAGCCAATCAGTGCCTCCTGGTGACTGCCTCCAGGGCACTTTTTGTTGTTTTTCTGGTATTATTCTGTTTATCCTGCAATTCCATCTCATTGAACATGATCGTAGTTACATTTCGCTAAGTATCCAATTGTGGACTCTGATCTGTCTCCCTTCGGATACCAAAGTCGTTTTAGAAGGTCTTCTTGAAACTCGACCAGTCCAACACTGGCCTTTCCTTCTGGTAGAGCCACTCTAGCGCTTCTCCTTCTAGGTAATGGAGAGCCACTGCTAACGATTGCTCCTTCTTAATCTGTTGTTCTCGACAGAAGATCACAACTTCCATTTACCAATTCTGCACGCTCTTTTCTCCGGTAAATAGAGATAGACACATCTTGCCTCCCTAGAATCATGGCTGCTCTGATACCAGTTGATAAGAACCTTCAAATCCATTATGAAATTAAATACAAAACTCAAGAACTACATAAGAATTCATTAGTTTTAATGGTGCTAGTCACCCGTAACACCTCACAGTGCCCTCAGCGAAAGGCTACCCTAACTCACACTACAAAATACTCGATCCCCTCTCCTCTCAATCCCCCCCCCCTTTATAAGCTCCTTAATCACCTCTAACTCTCTCTCTTCCCCCCCTTCCATGTGGCTACCTCCTGAGGTCCTATCAGCAACTGATACCACCACATGCTAGTAACACTAGCCCAATAACAACAATGGACAAGTACAAAAGGGAGCGTCATAAAAGCAATGGAATTGCAGAATAAGATAAGAGACCTAGTATAGTTTGCACAAATGGCCCAAACAAGTTAATGAAACAAGATCGTAGTTCCAAATTGTGGAATCGATCAATTGCAGTAGTACAACCTTACAAACCCAATCTTGATCTACCTTCCTAGAGGAAGCAACATTGAGGCCAAAAAAAATAAAATTCAGGTGGATTTAACCCTACCACTCACCCTTTCCCCTCCAACACAAAACCCAAATAATAATAAAATAAAAAGAAAATTCTTTGAGAACACGACTGGATGATTTAATAAGAAGCAAAAGAACCATTAAAACTCACTAAGGCTTGTAAACCATTAGCTTTTCGAATCAACATAGAACAAGAGCTGATATAGCCTCAAGTGAATGAGAACCAGTTCTTCCAAGATCTTTGAAGAGAACCAACTCATATGGGACCAAGAACGGGTTCCTTGAAATTTTGGGCTTAGGGCATATGGGTGGTTGTTCCCCAATTGGTGAGCTCTAATTCCCTGATTGGGGTTTGGTTTGTTTGATGGGATATGGATGGATAAAGGTATAAGGATGTTTGGTGTATGAAGAATACTTTAACCCATCCAATGGCAGGCTGATAAATTCATTGATATGGGATAGATTTGGGAAGGGGTGAAAACTTAGGATAGTGGAATAAAACTTGGAAGGAACTTATATTTTGATCCTTAGAATCTTTTCAAGTTTCAATGATTTTGGATGGGTGGTTTGAGAGACATTGGATTTCTTGATTTTGGAGGGAAAATTGGGTGATAATAACACGGATGGGTAAATCTAGGGTTTGGTTTCTTGATTTTCGAGGGAAAATAGGGTGATAATATCAAGGTCCAAGGATGGGTAAATCTAGGGTTTGGCTGGTCCGATGGGGCTAAAATTGGAATGGAAAGTCATTTGGGTTGGAGGAAGGAGTTATTAAAATTTGGGAATTAGATCTAGCCCTGAATTTTGGAGTAGATCTGACCTTGAATTTTTGGTCTTGAAAAAAGTCCGCAAAGTCAAGAAAATTCCAGAAAATAAATAAGGTGGTGATATGAGAAGGTGAGTGGGTTTAAATGCTGACTTGTTATTACCTGTAGTACAAGCCTTATAATGGGGTATGATGGAGATGGAAAGAAGTGGAAGTAGGGTACAAGCACTGCCTAAGGAGAATCCTTCAACAGGAAACCCTAGGTAGCTTACTTGATCACATGGAAGTCCCTTATCATGAAGAGAAGCTCTACTAACCTTGCTCTTAGGCAGCAACACATCTTTATTAATTATATTATTCAACGGAGGCTTGTAAATGCCCTTGTATTGAGAAGTGATATAATCCATATTGAAGGAACTAAAAGAGCTAGGGGTAGACCTAAGATAAACTTTAGAGAAGTAGTGGGAAAGCATATGCATGGCTTGGGCCTTGTATCTAGCATGGCCTAAAATAGAGCTGATTGGAAGACATGAATCCATGTAGCCAACTCCATTTAGTTGGGACAAGGCTTTTTGTTGTTATTGTATTCAATTTGTGAACTATTACATGCATAGGGCTTTATCTATAGCTTTTCATAAGAAGTTCTAGTGAAATTAGGACTTAGAAACTGACTTTCTAGTTGTACTCAACATACTAATCCAAATTCAAATAGGACTATTATAACTTGAAGTAAACTCTAACTCCCCCAAACCCTAAAAAAAAAAAAGAAAAAAAAGGCCACAAGAAGCAATAGACAGCCGTCACTTTCTTGCGCACCCCGAGGGGTATTTTATCATTTTCTTTAATTTTAACCAAATTTAGTTTAATAAGTCTTATTTAAGTGGGATTCTTCCTAGTCAAAAGAGTCATAGTTAAGTTGTTGGTAGCCTTTTATTATTTAGTTTCAGATTGTGAGTAGCAAATAGGAGTTTTGAGTCCAAGACTAAATTCTAGGTCTTTCTAGAGTAGAACTTCCCCAGCATCGAGTTCTACTTGGAATCTTTTATTGTTGACCATAAATTCAAGTCCCTTGAATGTAGCAGGTCAGTTTTGAAATCAGTAAAGTTGAGAATTTCTCGCCAAGGAGGTTTGAATAGGTTCGTGTAGGGTTTCCAAGGAGGGAACCCTGTGGCAGCATGAGTGTTCATCTTCTTCAGCAACGGCAGTAGCAATCCTTCTTCACATTCCCCGTGAAGAACAGCAAGTAAGTGCCCTATCCCAAGCCCTAAGCCTTCCCCTAACCCCTGCAGCAATTTTCTGGAACCTTCCGTTGCTCCAGAAAACCCCAACCCCTCTCCTCTAAGACCTAGTTGTCTATAGAAATAGCTTTTCCTACACCTCCATATCCTTTGGTTGTGAACATCAGCCCCATCCCACCCTTGGAAACCCTAGAATTACATCTTAAACCTTGCGCAACCCTAAGCACCTGGAAAATCAAGAGCGCAGCAGGAAATTGAAGGATCAGAGATAAAAGAAAGGAAAACTCAGTTAGAAAACCCCTGGACAGCAGCCCTCTTTCATTCCCCATTGATGCTAGACCATTCTAAACACCCTAAACCCTAGCCGCTAGCCTAAAACCCTAGATTCCCTTTGCCGCAGTCCTTAAAATCCCTAAAAATGTGCTGCTAGTTGTCTACAGCAGTAAATTAGTCTTTCCTTACTTGGTTTCATAGCTGAACTTAAAAGGACTCCTTATCATATCCTAGACTAACTTAGACTCCTAAAACTAAAATAAAAAAGACTATTCTGCCCTTATTACTTTAGTTGGGTAAATTTTCATAATAAAACCAAATAAACTAAAATAAAAACCTATTTTCAGACGTGGCCTAAGCACTAAACTTATGGGTCCATAGAATTGGTCCACGACCACGTAAACCTGCTGAACAAAGGCCCAACACCCATATCTATCAACCCTAAGTTGATTTTAAAGGGAAGCTGGCCTATTTGGTGTCGGCATGGTGCTCGAGCGAGATCTCGCTACCATGAAAAACCGAGATCTCGACCATCTCGGCGAGATCTCGGTCGAGATATGCCATTTTTTGGGCGTCAACTCGGTATCCCATCTCGGTGGGTTTCAGGGTCCCAGTTAGGCTAAAACTTGGTATTAAGCCTATTTGATGCCTTTTGAACACACTAGTGGCATTGGATTTGTGAGAAAACAACCCTAAGTATGATTTCTAAGTCTACCCATATTGTGAAACCGAAATGCTCTATGATTAGAGAATGCAATGTTATATAACATATAATATAAAACCATTAATGCTATAGGATTAGAAAATGCAAGGTTATATAACATGTAATATAAAACCTTAAGGCATATAAATGAAAATCATGTGTATCAAATACATCAAATAACTTCAATGTCATCAAGATAACATTCATATGAGTATTACAATCTTAACTTTCGAGAATAGAATGATAAAAGTATACAACCGTTAGAAGTTTTATATAAGTCATTAACGCATAAGTTCATAAGACAAGTAGAGGATGATTGAGCTTTCTTTGATGTTGTAGATGTGCTAAGAGTAGTTGCAAGTGAAACTTTGGCTGAAATCTACAAAAAATTTGGTAAAAAATGAGAGTTCCAGCGAGATATGGCAAGATTTGGGGCGAGATATGGCGAGATATGGCGAGATATGGCGAGATATAGCGAGATATGGCGAGATATGGCGAGATCTCGAGCGAGATATCCCATCTCGCAGATCTCGCCCTTGATCTCGTCTCGGTTTATGAAAAAACCGAGATATCTCGCGAGATCTCCCACCATGGGTGTCGGACCTGCATCAAGAATAGCTTCAAATAGAACAAATCTTAAGACTCTAAATTTTTTTTAGAGATCTCAAGCAAGGTTATCAAGGCGGCAAGGTGATCGAGGTGGTTGGGGCACAACTGCCAAGGCGGCACCTTGGCGAATAAGGCGTTATAGTATGTAGTTGTTTAATACAACAATGTTTTGTGTGGCACAAATAGCGTACCAAAAGCTTATATAGTTTTACTATAAGCTAAACAGATATTAAAAGAGTTATACTTATGCAAAATTATCGTTAAAAAAATAAATATAAGTTCATCTCACCATAATACAAATATAAAATAGCAATTAGCAACATAATGTAATAACGTTATAACATATAAATATGATGTGTATAGAACTATAAATATGAAAGTGAACTTAGTAACTATGCTTACCTCTATGATGTCAATCAAATAAATGCCTTGTGCCTAGGCCCTACGAGCATTCTACATATGACCTCAGCCCTCATATATACAATCGTTGCTCATCTTAAACATTTGAATTTTTTTACCCATTTTTTTTAAGTAAACAAATAATTCTCGAATTCAAATCCGAATTTTAATTTGTCCACTTTTTTCATTGCTTTTTTGACTTAACCCAATTAATTGGTTGCATTATTCTGAATAACAATCCATATGAAAGATTCCCAAATCCGAAATAAATAGCTATTATATTTGTATGGGTTTTGTAAAATAAAATTTAATGGTTTAAAAAAATCCAAAAAATAAATTCTAGGTATAAAATGTCAAAAAAACGATCTCTTTATTGTCTAGGCATCAATATGATGCACAAGGCGATAAGGCAGTTGTTTAGATGATAAAATGTCATTTTTTGCATGTCAAAAAGCAGTGCATTGCCTTAGCATATGTTTGGACAAAAATGGTCTCAAGACATGACCTGGGGATCTTTGATTAGACCATATGGAGGAAAAAAAAAAAAAAAAAAAAGAAAAAGCAAGAAAGATAGAAAGACAAGTGAATTATGAGTTCCACCACTTTTTGTATTTGCTAAAATCTCAGATGAACTATGTAAAACCTTAAATCAATGATGGGAGTGCTGGTGCTAGTGAGAATGCACAGTAAAAACTGAACCGTGTAGAAGACATCTTAATTGCTTGCGAATGTGGCCTCAATCTACATTCTAGAGTGTTTGTAGTGTGCTCTTAAGCGAAGTTTTAGTCTGCTACCGAGGGAGGGTGCTCCATTAAGGGTAATGTACTCTGTATCATTCAATCTGATAACATTAGTTTACCCAAAAAGATAGAATGAAAAAGAAAACTGATACATATTTATTGTGTACATTCAAATTGAATGATTTTACATCCAACAATAATTGGTCTTAGGGACCATGTTTCCCCCCCCTCCCCCTTTCTTTTCATTGAATAAATCAAATTTCCCAGCTTTTAACACCAGAATAACAGAACCCATGGTTGGAAGTTGAAATTGGCTTTCGTGGTTTTAATGGGAAAATAAGCTCTCTCTTGAATCTAAATGTGTGGCCATTATGTCAATTAGTGCCCATGTGTGGATATCAACTAGAGGGGTTGTTGCTCATTTCATCATCCTTGGTATCTAGTGGCTCTACCCATAAGTATATATATCAGTTTTCTTCTTTAAATATAAAAATGCATTCTCAGTTAAGGAGAGCATGAGGAACCATCAATAGAAATGAGATTTGCCCCTCTAATTTCTCAGTTGTGCTTTTTATTTATTTATTTATTATTTTTTATATATATTTTTAAATTTTATTAATAGAAATGCATTCTCAGTTAAGGAGAACATGAGGAAGTATCAAACAAAATGATATTCCTCCTTGTTAATTTCTTTGTGTCCTGCAAATGCAGGCCATTCCCGACTTCCCCCTATTATTTATGGTTTTGGAACTGAGTACATGAATTGGAAGTCTTATCGATTTGATTTGAGGGCCATTTTAATCATTTACTCAAAAGTTCAAACTGTAAAAGCATACTTTCTTTAATAGGTTATTGCCTAGTAGTGGCCTTTGTCTCAACTAGTTTGCATTGTTTTTTGACTTTCCTTTACTATATCCTAACTTGAGAACAACAATTGTTGGAAATTGAGATGTTAAGAGTGCATGGTTATTAGGAGTTCTTGGTTCAAGACTCTTGATTCTCATCTTCCCTCCCATTTGATGTAACCACGATTCTAGGGTTAGGGTTTTGTGATTATTTCCCCTGAATTGGGGTTAGCCTAGAATCCTTTCCTCTTGTGAACTAGCAAAGTAATTATGAAATCTGGGAATGGGAGATTTTATCAGACCTAGATGGATTGGTTAAGATAGGGAAATTACAGTTTTGGGTAAAGATTGTGATTAACAAAAATCTAAATGGGTTGCAAGAATTGAGATGGTAATGAGTTTAGGGTTTATGGAGGATCTTAGGAAACAAGTTAGGGATGGGAAAATTTGATATGGGGTGGTTTTGAGATAGTTAGGGTTTTAGCAAATCCTTATGGGATAGTTTGAGATGCCCAAAATCACACTAGGGCAAGTGGTGGATAGATTTGGAAGGGTTGGGTATTTTACGGGTTGATTCTTTGTGTGGGAAGGTTTACTGGGCACTCTCTTGATCTCTTCTCTTTTTTTTCTTATCTTTCTTTCTTTCTTTTCTTCTTTTGCCTCTTCTTTCTTTTCTTTTCTTTTCTAGTTTTCTGATCTGCTGCAGGAAGAGAAGGGGGGAAGAAGGGGCCGAATGGGAGAAAGGGGGTGCCGCAGGGTATGGGGGGAAGGGTGGGGTGTTTCCTATGGTTGCCGCAAGGGTGGAGGATAGGAGTTGTCGCAGGAGCAGAAGGGGGCTGTTGGGGCTGTCGCAGGGATAGGGAAGGGGTGGGGGTGGGTATCGGGTGGTGAAGGAGGAAGGGGGCTGGACTGCTGTACTTGGAGATAATGCTGGTTTGTTGAACTGATGCTGGAGATTGGATGAACTTGCTGGAACTTGAAGAAGATGCTCACAAAAACCCGCTGTTGCCCTCCCAAGAAGACCACGAATCAATTCCCTCAAATTCATAATCTTCTATTCAATTCAACTTATGTGTTTACTAAGAGTTGGGGGCTTTGAATAGCCTTACACTTGGAGGGAATAGACTTGGACTTAAACAAGGAAATCTAACTTGACTCAACTAGGGAGTCCTTTATAGACTATATCCCACTCAATAAAGAAACAATCACAAAAAGAAAAACAATTTGCAAACTACAAGTAATTATCCAAAAGGATTCTCACTTTAAAATTGATTCCAATTGGGACTCCGTCACTAACTAGGACTCTCAATACTAACTCAATTAAAAAACTGAAATTAGATATAGACTCACAAAAATATAAAGAAAACCACTAGACCAAGTTAGTAACCAAAAGAAGTGGGAAAATGATCAAACTACCGCTGGTAGGGATTGGCCAGCCCACTTGGTGTGCCAATGGGCTTGGTTCTTGGGCCCAATTTACTGATTCGGGAAGGGGGCGTGCTTCCATCACCATTCCCTAGCTATAAAAATAAAGCAATTTATTCCTACCTATTAAGTAGATTTTCTCTTCCTATATAAATCCATGGTAGACTCGGCTGGTTGGATGATTTCTTTGGCCACCAAATCTATTTAAAACTCATCACCTATTGTGAAGTGGTTTTGCCGTTTGCACTGTTCATAGCTCTTTGGGACTCTTTCTGAGCTATTCCATAGGATGGGCTCTGCTGGTTGGATGATTTCTTTGGGCCGGCAAATCTATTTAGAACTCATCACCTATTGTGGAGTGGTTTTGCCGTTTGCACTGTTCATAGCTCTTTGGGACCCTTTCTGAGCTATTTTGTTGGATTTATTTTATAACTCTTCACTAATTCTGGACTAGTTCACATTTAAATGTATTTTGGATGACATTCCAACGACCAAGGGTTTTCCCAGTGTTCTCCAGATTTACCACCTGCGCTGGTTGTTTAAATGGTCCCTCTTTCCTGAAAAGCACATAATGGACACTCTAATATGAAGACTAAGGTTATATTCAAAAGATGATTCAGATCATTCATATCTCTTCTTCATAGTTTAGGGTTTACTGTGTTTTCCCACCATCACTAGCAGTAGCGCTTCTGTTTCACCAAAGCTGACTTAGCACTTGTTTGCTTTGTCACTGACTCTGTAAAAAGGACTTGAGAGCCTAAATGTTTTCCACAATTCATCTGATATCTGCAAAAACAGTAAGAGATGAATCTCACAACTCATTTGATGTGCCTTTTTTTCTTCTTTTCAATGTTTGTTTTATAGGGGCTAATCACAGATCTCCAGGTTATCCTTTATCTGATATGTCTTTGAGATTTCTGAAAATGTTGCAAAGTCTTGAGATTTGTTGTATCTGAAATTACTCTTGTTCTGTGTTGGATCTGAAAGCTTATGACTTGCAAGATTTGGTGAGTTTTAATGGTTCTTTTGCTTCTTATTTAATTGACCAGTCACATTCTTAAAGAACTCTGTCTTTGAGTTTTTCCCCCCTTCCCTGGGAGGGGGGGGGTGGTGGTGGTGGCAGTACTCGTGTTGTTGGTCTGTTACACAATTTAGTACTCTATCTTGCTTAATTTCCTCGTTTGGGCCATTTATGCGTACTAAACTGGGACACTAATGCTAGTTTGCACTCTGTCCATGGTTATCAAAGCGTCCGCCTAGGTGGCAAAGCGGTTTTTGAACCGCTTAAATTGTGACTGCTTAACTAACGGGCTGATTTCTTGCCGCGTTTTTGCTTAGACACTACCGCTTTGCCTCCTTTTGTGCCATATTACCGCCTAGATGCTAAAGCAGTCGCTTTTTTTACATTTTGTAATTTGTGCATATTATTTTTGTTTTTTTTAATCATAATGTATTCTACAATGCCGTATATAAATTTAAATATGTGAGCCATTTCAGAATCGAGGCCCAATTTGCAAATGAACTCCGAGGCCCAAAGTGTCTGTCGGCAACAGAATGTGAAGCATGATCCATATTCAACATTGATAATCAATGAATAAATAAACAATGACTTGGAAATCGGAATAATGAGATCTATTAATTTATCTTGTCGGCATTGTTTGGTTAAAAAAAGGGGAAAATGGATACATCAATTCAGATTCCAATTCAAATATTATTCATGTATATTTAACAAAAAAGTCATGTTAAAAATAGTTTGTGAAATAATTTCACTAAACTATATATGAATAATATTGTTATTCATAATTGTGATTCTTGAATTATTTTTATTTTTATGAATGTGATTGTTGAATGTTTGTTTAGTACTGTAGTTTATTATAAAAAGTATTTGTATTAAAAAGTAGTTTAAAAGTAGTTATATTAAAAATATTGACTAAACTGCTTTGGTCGATTTATTGCCGCCTAAGCGCCGCTTAGTCGCCTAAGCACCGCTTAGTCGCCTAATCGCCAAGACGGAGCCCCAATCGCTTTGGTCGCTTTGCCGCTTTAATAACCATGACTTTGTCACTTTTTCTGCTACTCCGTTTCGTACCTCTCCATTGTTGTTGTTGTTTCAATGTGACCTACATGTCTACTCTTCCTTTTGAACAGTTGATTCATCATTTAACTGCTTTGCATCCCTTTGATAATACAGTCCATGTAGTTCCCTTTCCTCAGCCACAGAACTGTGTTTCTTGAGGCTGAACCCATCTTATCCAACTGCAGTGATTTCTTGTGGTTTCCTTTCTAAACCTGGCTAAGAAATATTTAGGGGGGCATGGATGTAGGTTTCTGTGGAATACAAATAAACTATGGTTTTCTTCGATCAAGAATAACTAGCGCTTATGATTCTTACTGCAATTGTGTATTAGTCTTCACAGCTGTAATGCTTTATGCCTTTATGCTGGTTGATTCTGTGATAACAAAGCTGTTCCAAGATTGGCTTGATTTCAAACACCCCTCTCTCCAATCTTTTTTCTTGAATTTGTATCTGACAAGTTTAATGTTGGCATCCTGTATCTGAGCTTGACCAGTTTAACATTGCCAGAAAATTCTGAATTTTGAAGTTTGAAACTGCATGTGACAAGGAATACTTGTGTCAAGAACAAGTTCTAGGATAGCATGTTTGGAGAAGGGAACATTCTCTTCGATGGATAAAATAAACCTTTCTGATTAATTTCCTCTTTAAAATACTTAAATCTATCCTTCAGTTAACGGTCATTTTCTTTGATGGCCAAGTAGACCTATTAAGTTATAAGTGTTGAATGGTCTGAGAACTTTTTACTTGTGTCAGAGAGTCATGGTCAATCTTTATTTATATTAATAAAAGAGTACAATAAGAAAGAAAATTCGTGATGGACTATTACAAATAAACCCTCAAATAAACCCTAGGGCCAATTCTACCCTTTATTTTTAGACTTACAACACTCCCCCTCTAGTTGGGAACGTGGTCCTAGGTCTAGATGATCCTTTCTAGTAGCCAAACCAAAGCTAAGGCTTCGCCACCTCTTGCCTTTGGCAGTAATGAATGGTGGATGGGCGTGGTGTGATGTCCCTATTAATCCTCCCCGCCAACGAAGTATTCACTTGGGGTGAATGAAAACTCTGGTCGTACTTCAGGAAGTCGAGGTCTAGTCGCTGAGACTCATACGTGATCCAAGAGTCATCGCTTGCCAGTTGTCTGCGTCATCTAATCAGAAACTCATGCCATTCTCTCTCAATACTTCCTTAATCTCCTCAACTAAGGTGGTAAATTGGGGGTAATGGAGGGGAAGGTGTAATGTGTGCAAAAGGGTCCTGCTAATCGATATAAGAAGCGGAATCTCCTACTGCAAGTGGATATGGAAAAGGGATATTGTGCTGGTTATGGTTAGGAGTGAGGTCTTCAATATTGAAGACGTTACTTATCCCCATATCGTATGGCAAATAAATCATATATGCACTTGCGTCGATCCTTAATCATTTCGAATGGGCCTACCCCACGAGCATGAAGCTTGCTTGCTTTTCCTCGCATAAATCTAGTCGGGTGAATCCGAACCATAACTGAGCCATCTTTTTTGGACTCTTATAGCCTTTGGTGAACATCTGCACGAGATTGATATTCTTCATTGCTAGAAGCAATCCGTTGTCGTATCTTTGCGTGTAAATCATGTATGTGCTATGCAAAAGACTCGGTTGACTAACTAACTCTAGAACTGACTAGGATAGGTGTAAGATATATGGGGGCTCTAGGTCGAACGCCAAATTTTTTTTCGAAAGGAGACATACCAATGGACTGGTTCTTAGACATTATAGGCAAACTCAATATGGGATAAATATGATCCTAGGTACCCAAACTCTCACCAACTATACATCTAAGAAGATTACCTAAACTCTTATTAACAACCTCGTCTAACCGTCAGTCTGGGGATGGAAAGCCGTAGAGAACCGAAGTTTGGTGCCTAACATGTGCCACAAGGTGTGCCAGAAGTGACTAGTGAACTTGACATCTCTGTTAGACACTATGACGAGGGAAAGGCCATGATGGTACTTGAAGACAATATGAAACAACAACTTTGCCACTGCAGAAGCATCAGATGTCATCAAGCACGAGATGAAGTGGGCCATTTTTGAGATGCGATCAACTACCACAGAGATTGGTTGCCTCTCGTGGTCCTGGGTAACCCTAACTCAAAGTCCATGCTAAGGTCTTGCCATGGTTTGCAGTTTGACTGGCGCAACACTGGCGAATGATACACGCTACATCTCTTTGCAAACCAAACAAGTAAATTAGTCTTCTACTAATTGAATGGTCTTATCTCGACCAAAGTGTCCACCGGTTCTGCCGCTATGCAACTCCCAAATCTAATGGTCTCTCAATGATGTCCTAGGAATGCATAATATGTGATCCCTACATAAGAACATGTCTCGTAAGGTATAATCAGGATTTGGCTCGGGTGGGTTATTGCTAAGAGAAATGAAGATCCCTCCAAAATCAGGGCAAGTATGATACAGACCCTTCATCTGCTCAAACCTAACAACTTGCACACTTAAACTGTGTAATAGAGACTTCACACGACTATAGGGACTATGCTGCCGACGGGGCATTCACTTGACTAAGGGCATTGGCAGCTTTGTTCTTCGTTCCTGGCTTGTGCTTAAGCATGAAGGTGTACTCCTATAGAAACTCAGCTTACTTGGCGTGCCTAGGGTTTAAATTTTTTGGGGAGCTTAAGTATTTGAGAGCCTATGATCGAAAAACATGACAAATTCTTGCGATAGTGAATAATGATGTCAGTATCTCAAAGCCTGTACCACTGCGTAGAGCTCTTTACTATATGTCGAGTACCGTTGCCTGGCTTCATCCAACTTCTTGTTGAAACGAGACTTTTGACTAAGAACATATCCTATACCTACCCTTAATGCATCTCAAGCCTCTTTAGACATCAGTGTTTTGATCTCTTGAAAAGCCGTAGTAGCACTCTTTGTCCCTTTAAACTCCCTTTTTCTAATGCAATCGGTGAAGGCGGCTATAATGGTACTAAATCTGTGAATGAACCGTTATGTAGAAAGTGGCTTAACTGTGGAAACTCTTAACCTCATAAATATATTAGTTGGTTCTGGCCATTCTACTGTTGTCTTAACTTTCTCAAGTCAACTGACACCTCATTGGCTAACATAACAAAACCTAAGAACAATACCTGGTAACGTAGATTGTATTTGATTGATCAAAACAGTAGCCAAATAGGACCTTTCATAAGGAATCAAGTTCAAATTTGATAGACTTAAGATGAAACAGAATTTAGATGTGAAAGAGGGCTGAAACTAGAGTAGTATTATAAGGATAATAGCATAACAAGCTTCACACCGTAAGGTGGATCGATTGGATCGAACACCAACCTACCTTGATCAAACACAAGGATTCTCCATAGAGAGGAATGTTAACAAAGCAATTTGATTTCAATTGATGAGTTGTGTCTTCACCTCTTATATAAGTCTCTTTATATAGCATTCTAAAGAGACATAAACATTAATGCTAACATCCAACCACTAGCTAACACTACCTACCTATTAATAACTCAACTACTACCAAACTCTTGACAAAGGAAAACTCCTTTGACAATGAATTCTTTTATTTTCAAACATAGCCCCTTTTATTAACTTTTCAAGAACTAGACTTGGGCTTAGGTCTAGACCATGAATATGTGGGCTAACTTTAACCCACTAAAACAACCCTAGCCCATAAAAGTCATGGGCTGATTTGGGTGATATTTTTAGATCTTTGATGGGCCTGACCCAATGGGCTTCTTCTTTCTTAAATATGTTTTCAATTCTGCATCAACTCTCTTCGGCTTGAAAACATTCGTCTCTGACGAATGGATGAATGATATGTAATAATGCTTATGCCAATCGAGATCGAGTTTCTCGTGATTTTCAGCATGAATCCAAGTGCTATCATGTCGTGGACGATTCTTCCATTTGAACTCGCCCTTGCCTTGCTTTAAACATTTGGTAATAGGTGTTATGACTGTACTGAAGTTCCAAACAACTTTCCTGTATGATGATGCAAGTCGATGGAAATTACGAACTTCAATGATTGTCCTTGGGTTAGGCCAGTTGATGATGCTTTCTATCTACTTTGGATCAACTTCAATCCTCTGTGTCATAACCCTCATGAAGGCACTAGGTTGCATTCGTCGATAAAAAAGCATAACTTTCGATTTAAATAGTCCATCCTTGGTTTTGAAGACAGTCATCCATTCGTCTCTAGGCCTAATACGGATCTAATGATAATCACTTTTGAGGCCCAATTTAGAAAAGATCTTAGCCTTGGATATCATTTCTAACATGGCATCAAGCTGCGGTATAGGAAACCTATACTCGACTGTCCACACACTTTCACCATGAGCCGTCTTTTGGAGTGAGTAATGTTGGTACAACACATGAACATAAGGTCTTTTGAATGAATCCTTTATGTAGTGACTCATCCACCTGTCGTTTGAATTCATTGGGCTCTGCTAGGTTGAGGTGATAGGCCGGTAGGTTTGGTAACACCAAACCCTGATACCAAATCAGTGGCATGCATCATGTCGCGCATTAAGAGGTAGCTCATTAAGCAACTCATCAGGAACCACCTCAGGAACATCAGAAAGTAAATCTTTGATAAGTGGAGGGAATATCACCTTAGGTTGAGGGGTAACTTCTCTCGTAACAAGAGCCAATACCAGCTTTGTGTTATGGTTAGTGTGAATGAACTCTTGGTGTTCAAGCTTTACCTTTTGAGAGTCACCAACATGCTTATTGAATGTAGGTTGTTCTCCAGTGAAATAACTCCGTATGTGCTCTTCGAGGGTTGGTAGCACTACTGGAATCCTTTGGGGCCCTCTCCCTGTGTTCATCCGGGTAGGAAAGTTGGCTATAAAGTGAGTTGGCTGGGATTCTTCACCAAGTGGAGGGTGTGGAGCATGAGTAGGGGCAACAACTCTAGCCTCCATTGCTGAGAACCTCTCTTCCACTTGCTTGTGGCTTGCAGTGATTTGGTTGCTCAATTGTTGCAACATCCCCATCATTGTTGCCATAAGGTCAATATCCAATCCAGAAGTTTCATTCCCTATCATGGCTTTGATACCAAATAATGTAGTACTGTATGATCGATCAAAACAGTAGCCAAATAGGACCTTTCACAGGAAATCAAGTTCAGATTTGATAGACTTACGATGAAACAAAATTTAGATGTGAAAGAGGGCTGACTAGAGTGGTATTATAAGGATAATAGCTTAACAATACGGGCTGAATAGATCTTCAAAACAAGGGCAGAACTATGATGAAGAAATTGAAAGGACAATATCCTGGGCTTCACACCGCAAGGTGGATCGATTGGATCGAACACCAACCTATCTTGATCAAACACAAGGATTCTCCATAGAGAAGAAATGCTAATAAAGCAATTTGATTTTAATTATGAGTTGTATCTTCACCTCTTACATAAGTCCTTTATATAGTATTCTAAAGAGACAAAAACATTAATGGTAACATCCAACCACTAGCTAACACCACCTACTTATTAATAACTCAACTACTACCTAACTCTTGACAAAGGGAAACTCTTTTGATAATGAGTTTTTTTATTTTCAAACACAACTACCTTTATTGACTTTTCAAGAACTAGACACGGGCTTAGGTCTAGACCATGAATATTTGGACTAACTTTAACCCACTAAAGCAGCCCTAGCCAATGAAAGTCATGGGCTGATTTGGGTGATAGCTTTAGATGTTTGATGGGCCTGACCCAATGGGCTTCTTCTGTCTTAAATATGTCTTCAATTCTGCATCACTTGGTTGCTGAAGAAGGTACACTTCTTAAGGTTAACATAAAGCTTCTCTTTTAGAAGTGTCTGGAACACGTGACATAGGTGATTTAGGTGAGCTTCTTGGGTTTTACTATAAATAAAAATTTCATTAATATAGACCACTAAAAACTTACTTGCTGACCCCATTTACTTGGGACAAAGCTTATTGTTGTTGTTGTAGGAACTTACCTATAAAGGGCCTCAACACCTTTGTCATGATCCTCATGAAGGTACTAGGGGCATTAGAGAGCCCGAAAGGCATGACTAGCCACTTATAAAGGCCATCTTTAGTTTTGAAGGCCGTCTTCCACTCGTCCCCTGGTCTCATCCGTATTTGGTGGTACCCACTCTTCAGGTCAACTTCAAAGAATATGGTAGCACTAGCCGTCATGTCAAGCATATTTTGAAGGTCGTCTTCCACTTGTCCTCTGGTCTCATCCGTATCTAAAGGTACCCACTCTTTAGGAGAATATGGTAGCATTAGCCATCATGTCAAGCATATCATCTAGTTTAGGTATGGAAAACCTATACTTAATGGTGATTTTGTTTATGGCTCAACTATCCACACACATAAACCAAGTACCATCTTTCTTTGGTGTGAGTAAAGCGGGCACAACACATGGACTGACTCTCCCAAATGAAACCCTTTTGAAAAAGGGCATCAACTTGATGCTTTAACTCAGCATGCTCTTTAGGGTTCATATGATAGTGAGCTAAATTTGGCAGAGATGAGCATGTAACTAGATCGATGGCATGTTGAATGTCACGTATAGGTGGTAGTTCATCTGGAAAATCCTATGGGAACAACTGCTTGAATTCCCTCAATAAAGATTGCACTTCCCTGGGTGCCTCAGTGATTAGGTGTGACATCTCTGTATTACTTTATTTGGCTACTAGGGCATAAACAACCTGTGTTTCTTTACGCTTCCTTTCAAAACTCTTCTGCCTCGGGTGCCTGAGTGTTTTCTTAGTGGCTTGTTTTACAGTGCTTCCTTTGATCTTAGGGACTCTAATCCCTTTAGGGGCACAAGGGGTCAGCTTAATTTTCTTCGTGTTGATCTCAAACACACAAAGTTTGGATCCCTTATAATTAGTGACATCTCAATTAGAGATCCAATGTTTCCCAAAAATGATGTGGGCAACATCCATGACCAAGACATCACACCAAACTCTATCCTCATAGCCTGCGAAGTGTAGGGGTCCTAAACATCTCAATCTAGGGGGAATGGAGGACTGATTGACCTAGGCATCCTTGTAAGGCTTTGGGTGAGCCTCAAGTTTAAGCCCCAAGCGAGACATAACATGTTGTGCCATCACATTCAAATGACTCCTACTATTAATGGTAATTCGACAGTTCTTTCCCTAGTGGCAAGTATAGGTGATGAAAATGTTAGTTTGCCACTAGTCTTCCTCACATCCCTTGGGTTGCGATATTATGTGACCCACTTACCCAGAAGAGAAATATCAATAGCCTCAAGCTTGTCGTCGGATGGGGTCTGTGGGGCCTTCTGTCTCATTAGTCCTAATCTAGAGGTGATGACCTCTCCATTAATCTCCTTATCAAAAATATCCTTCTTGGGACAATGATCCTCAAACTCATCCTTCTAATCATTCTCAGGTCCACAATTCTTATGATCCCCCATATAAAGATTTCGGTTAGGGCACTCTCTGGCAGTGTTTTCAGTACCTTGGCACTTGAAACACCTCAATGGGCTAGTTGCCAGGATATCCTTACCCTCATTGTCAAATGGCTTAGGTGGGTTACTAGGTGGTTTGGGGGCACTTGTGGAAGTCTGAGGCCTCCTGTAGCTCACATTTCCCTATGCAGGTATTCCTCCTTTTGGAAGGAGGGTTTCCATTCCTTCTCAATCTCCAAGGCTATCCTAAAGGCTTAGGGAACATCACGCACTGTATGGGGTGCTATGTGCAAGGTTTAAAGTATCGGTATCGAGTATCGTATCGGTCAGAAGATTTTAAGAGATGTATCGTACTGTATCGAGTCTTGTATTGCTTTGGCTAATATATTTTAGTGTAATTCAATAGAGAGACATATCGAGATGTATCGTATCGGTTGAGACAAATATGGATACGTATCGGCTAGTATCGTATGGTATCGCGGGATACTTTAAACCTTGGCTATGTGTAATTGGATCTCAGTGTTGAGTGTATTTAGGAATCTATACAAGGTCTACTCCCGATCCTCATGAGGATGGCTCCTGATCTTCAACTCATTGGACTTAGGCACTTAGCCATTTACTCAATGACTGATAGCCTCCCTTGTTTCAGGGCATTCATCTCCTAGAGTTGCAACCTGAAGGTCATAGGTAGGAATTTTGCTTTGTGCCTTTCTTGCATTTCAACCTAGGTAGACACTGGTTTTTGTCCTAAGTCATATGCCTGAGATTCTAGATAAGTCCAGAAGTCCAGTGCTATTCTTGTTAGCTTTAACTTAGCAAACCTAAAGTGGACCTCTTTTGGCATATCATAAAAGTCAAAGAACCTACCCATCTGCCTAATCCAATCAAATAAGATTTTGGCATCGATCTGACCATCATAGGATGGTGCACCTACCTTAATCAGTCTCCTAGAGTCGAATTCTCTATTATAGGGCTCAAAGTCATCATCACCCTTGTATGGAGGGGGATTTCGGACGGCTTGCTGCTCATAGGGGTTATGACCTCTACCTCTCCCTCTACCTCTTCCATTCCTAAAGACAAGGTTTCCTACTACACTGCTACCTACAGAATGGTGATCCTGTAAGTCAGGGTTGGTGCTTGGATGCTCAACGGGGGCAGCCTGCCTAGTGATCTGTGAGAGGGTTGTCTCCACAATGGTAAGTCTGTCGGAGAGGGTCTGGAGGGTCTGCTTAATGGCCTGGTAGTTGTTGGTATGAGCTTCGCGAGCTTGTCTGCTAGTTGGCAACTCGGCCTGTGTCTCTGAAAGTATGGTCACTAAGTTCAAAGTAGGGTCCGTGTTGCGATATGACTTATCACTACGAATGGTCATGCACAAGGTATTAAGTATGGGAGAAAAGCTATGCAAGGACAACCTAGGGTTTCCAAAATACAAACTTCTTGTTCTTTTTCCTTTTTGGTAAGTAAGAACTAAAATATTAACTTGATGCAATGGTTCCTTGACACACTTAGATGCAAAATAAAAAATTTAGAATACTCTAACCATGCTCTGATACCAGATTAATGTAGGACAGCCCTAGAAACTAGGGTATTTTACAAGAAACAGGATCCTAAGCCCTAAGATGCTATAAGGGAATAAGGGATGAGGGGAGGGGTTTGCACAGCACACAATTGATTTCACACTTAGAGAACTATACGGAATTAAAATTTCAGCAAAGAAAAATATAAATAACATGCAAGATAAAACTTAAGGGCTTAAGGAAGAACAAATTAGATTTATTCATTCAATCCACAAAACTGGGCAAGGGGGGGGGGGGGGTTAGGGCATTACACTCAAAGAAATAAAGAAAATTCAGGGCAAGTCATAATATGATCAACTTCGTTCAATATAGGTGCGAGATGACAAAGAGGATCACACTCCTAAACCCAAACCAACCAACGAGGCATCAAGGTTTTTAGTTAATTTTTTTTAATTATTTTTTTAATGTATGAACAAGGCATCAAAGCAGAATTGTAAGATGGGTGCAGCAGTCTAACTACCAGAAACAGGCTGCATTAACAATGTAACCAGCAAAAAATAGAGATGTGCAGAAAAGATGTGTCACACCCCAATTTCATCGAACCAAAGATGCAACAGTGCGAACACTTACCGGTCTGCTCTCGAACCAACCCATAATCAGGTTGCAGTATACACCTGTTAGAAAACAAGTTTTAAACAATCAAAATAGCAGTTGAACTTGAACAAAGAAAAGAGAGAAGAAAAAGAAGAGAAGAGAGATGAAGAACTAGTAGAAAAGACCTGTGATTCTTAGCTAAAGAGTCTAGAATCACAGAGCACTTTTATTTATAGCTTCTAATGAATCTAATACAACTTGAGAGACAAGTAATTGTCCTCTAGAAGAAGGAAACAAAATATTACAGCTTTAGTAACTTCCTAACTCCTAAAATAGAAAGTTCTGAAAATAGAAACTACCACCAAAATAGAAACTATGCTTTCTAAAAAACTCCCAAAACTTATGTAGCAAGATTCCCACATTAGAAATAGAAAATATAATCAAAACAACAGCAAAATACTGTTCACGTGAACAGTAAAAACACTGTTCACGTGAACAGTAACGTGAACAGTAAACTCCAAATTTACGTATACTTTAACACTCCCCCTCAAGCTGGAGCATACAAATCTCCCATGCCCAGCTTGTAAACGATAGACCGAAAACTTGGTCTGAACAGAGCTTTGGTGAACAAATCAGCTAGTTGGTCAGTAGAGCTCACAAAAGGAGTTGCTATAAGCTTCTTCTTCACTGCATCACGCACAAAATGACAATCTACCTCTATATGCTTCGTTCTCTCATGGAACATTGGATTACTAGCAATGTAAGTGGCTGCCTGATTATCACAAAACATTTTCATAGGGGCAGAAACTGGAAATCCTATTTCCTCTAACAATAAACGAAGCCACATCAATTCAGCAGCGGTGTGGGCCATAGCCCTATACTCAGCTTCAGCACTAGATCGAGCAATGGTGGACTGTTTCTTACTCTTCCAAGTCACAAGATTTCCACCAAGAAAAGTACAATAACCTGTGGTTGACCGGCGATCAATGACGGATCCAGCCCAATCTGCATCAGAAAAGGCAACCAAGTCCATACTCCGATTTGGTCGATAGATGAGCCCTTTTCCGGGCGCTCTCTTGAGGTACCGAAGCACTCTTATCGCTGCATCCCAATGAGCCTTCCTAGGAGACTGCATAAACTGACTCAACACACCAACAGAATAAGAAATATCAGGACGAGTAACAGTAAGATAAATAAGTTTCCCAATAAGACTCCTGTAACGATGGACATCATCTAACAAGTCACCATCATCACGTCTTAACTTAAACTGAGGATCCATGGGAATGTCGCTAGGTTTAGAAGCAAGCATGCCAGTCTCAGTCAAAAGATCTAACACATACTTTCTTTGTGACAAACTTACTCCCTTTTTACTGCGGATCACTTCAATCCCCAAGAAATATTGTAGATCACCTAAATCTTTGGTTTGGAAAGATTTTTGTAAGTGTGCCTTAACTGTATGGATTGCATCAACATCATTGCCTGAAAGAACAATATCATCAACATAAATTGCCATAATGACAACACAATCACCCTGCCGTCTAACAAACATAGAGTGATCAGAATAACACTGTACAAAACCAAAAGACTCCACAGTCTTGCTAAATTTCTCAAACCAAGCCCGTGGAGACTGTTTGAGTCCATAAATCGCTTTATGAAGCCTGCAAACACGGACACTGTCTTCCCCCTGAGCAACATACCCTGAAGGTTGGTTCATGTAAACTTCTTCATGAAGATCACCATATAAGTGAGAAGTGCTGTGTTACCTGCATGAGAAAGTGTGGCAGCAGAAGTACTAGTGGATGTGGAAGCGCCAGTTTCAATGTTTTGCAATTGGCGAAGGATTTGGCTTACATCATCTCTTAGAGTCTTAGACAAGTCCCCTGAAGAAGATCCAGAACCACTATCGTTGTTTGCTACAGTATCAGTACCACCATCAGAAACGGCATGATTGACAAGGTGCTTGGCCCACTCTGGTTTTCCATGTTTGGCCCAACAAGCTTCCATTAAGTGCCCTGTTTTACCGCAATGAGTACAAAGTCGAGATGTCTTATCAGACAGTTGAACACCACGACCTCCAAAAGACCTACTAACTCCCCCTGAACCACGACCACGTCCCCTTCCATAAGAGGTAGTGAAGGCTGAATTTTCTCCTTTAGAACTTTTGTTTGGAGAACTCCCTTCAGGCAAGGCAATACGTTGAAGTCTAGAATATGCTTCACTAAGATTAGGGACATGCTCACCAGCAAGAAGATGTCCTTTGACAGATTTCAGTTTAGGGTTCAATCCTGCAAGAAACTTAGACACAAAAAATTCATTCCGTTGGGCCTTTAGCTTCTCTATATCAGTGGTGAGAGGTTGAAAGACATTCAACTCCTCCACCATGCCTTTAAAGGAGTTGTAATTATCCTGCAGAGACTTGTCAGCTTGCTGAAATTGAAATAGCTTTTCATAAATACTAAAAATCCGAGTCATATTTTTAGCTTGGGAATAAGTCTCTTGCAAATCATCTCAATTCCCTTTGCAGTTTTATGGAACATAACATTCGCTGCAATATCAGGTGCCATACTATTCCACATCCAAATTTTGATGATTGCATCATCTTGGATCCAACTAAAATAGGATTTGTCAGTCTCAGCAGGAGGTTCATCCTCAATGAACTTAAGCTTACCTTTTGCAAGTATGTACACCCGAACCGCTTGTGACCACAACAAGTAATTAGAATTACCTTTGAGCTTGATAGATGTAATTTGAACGTTTACATGATCTCCTTGAGATCCTTTTGATTCAGCCGTACTCATGATTGAGTCACGTGTAAGTGAAGACATTAAACAGAGGTGGATAGCACTCAAATCAGTTTTCCAAAACTTGAAGTAGAATGAGCAGAAAAAAAAAATTTCTGCAACCTTAGGACAGAATAGGAGAAAAAAAAGAGAGAGGTAACAAAGGTATCCAAGTTTTGGAACTTGTAAGAGTAAGGTAATAGGTAGAGAAGATCAGTTCACATGAATATCTGATCTAACAGTCCATAATATACAGCATTAGGTGGCTGCACACCAAGGAAACAGAAAAAAAAAAAAAAATTTCAGAAGAAAATATTGAGAATAACACTATTTTGATTAAAAAAAGCTTTGATACCATGTTAGAAAACAAGCTTTAAACAATCAAAATAGCAGTTGAACTTGAACAAAGAAAAGAGAGAAGAAGAAGAAGAGAAGAGAGATGAAGAACTAGTAGAAAAGACTTGTGATTCTTAGCTAAAGAGTCTAGAATCACAGAGCACTTTTATTTATAGCTTCTAATGAATCTAATACAACTTGAGAGACAAGTAATTGTCCTCTAGAAGAAGGAAACAAAATATTACAGCTTTAGTAACTTCCTAACTCCTAAAATAGAAAGTTCTGAAAATAGAAACTACCACCAAAATAGAAACTATGCTTTCTAAAAAACTCCCAAAACTTATGTAGCAAGATTCCCACATTAGAAATAGAAAATATAATTAAAACAACAGCAAAATACTGTTCACGTGAACAGTAAAAACACTGTTCACGTGAACAGTAACGTGAACAGTAAACTCCAAATTTACGTATACTTTAACAACACCCATTTGTCACAAGAATCAATCATGACAAGGCAACTGGATTAAACATAGTTAACTGAGGACAAAAAGGGAGAAAAAAACATGTTATTTCCTTCCCATCAAAAGTCACTTGTACACATGTACATACCCTCCAAAGCTAGGGTGCATCACACCAAAAAGAAATACCTGATGCCGACCCCAACAAGTGACATACAAAATACAACAGGAAATAACACTATCTCCACCATTAGGTTCCTATCATGCACGTACAAGTCGTAATTTATACCCCACGTTGACGTCCACTGTGCCGAAATCTATTAAGTCACTAGCAATCCCACTCAATCTATGTGGATCGGGAGTAGGCATAAACGTCACACGCACAATCATCTCCATGATCAGAAGTAGTGGGGGTCCACCAATCCCCGTAATTGGGAACGCATGCTGAAAATGCCTCAGGCATGAAGTCGGACGTGGAAAGATCGACATCTTCAGATAATGCTGAATCTATAGAACATGTGTATATACAAAAGTGAGCTCATAGAGCCCAGTGAGGGGAAATATCTATAAAGCAAACATAACAATATATCATGAGATTATGATGCACAAACATATGCTCTAGCATACAATGCCTAGGTCCGTGAAGGTTAAGCGCTACTCCGGTCACGGTGCAATATTCTTCCAATACCCCCATAGGGTTTAATCATATTCACATAACCACAAGAATACCACTGGACCATTGGGTACTCACATTTCACCCTAGACAACCGCACGAGGCCCATGGGGTACTCATATTTCACCCACATCCCATTGGTTGACCAACACCTAATCCCCTGTTGGCAAGGGAAGTAGCCCTCAGATATGCACTCTAGCCATGCAATCTACTATGATGATTATGCGGGGTCCGAAATATGTTCTGTGTCCCATACCACAGTCATGCAGCTGGCCTTGTATGCAATATAGAATTAGAACGAAATGCTTTCCACTTTAATTAAGTCATTTCATACCCATCATAGTAATGAGTGTGGGAATACCGAGTGTACAGTCCAAGAGTGTAATACCCATCATACACTTCTACCAGGGCGTACGATCACACATTCAAGGTATTTCTCACATCATCACTAGAGGGTACGTATGCATCCATAATCATATACATATGCATTGCAATTATATAAATATCATGCTATGCCATGCATGTCCTAATTACATCAATTCTACACATAATATATGCATGCTTGTCTGACCAATAAAATAATATAAGGATCCATGGTGCATGAGAGTCCTAAGTTCCCACTCACCAATTACTTGTCGGTTCTGCGTACGTCTCTTTAAAATTCACCGTAAGCTAGCTTGCATGCACGCCTTCTCTTTCCTCTAAGCCTTTAATGGCTTCTCTTTTAATTCACTCTTCTTCCACTCGTTCTCTCCATTCTGATTTCTTATTCAATCTTTCCTCTGCATGCATAAAACCTTCCTGGTATTTCTCTTTCTTTCTCTTGTGTTGTACGCACAACCACCTCCTCCTATTTTTCTTTCCTTTTTCCCTTATTACTTGACACATCAATTCCCACTTTTCATTTCCTAAGGGCTTACACGTTAGATGAGAGGGAGGGAGGTGTCACTCCCTCCTTCTCTCTCCTTTTACCTTAACACCTAAAGTATGTTGAGATATATATATATAAAATATAATATACATAATATATGCTATATATGATATATATATTATATGTATTTATATATTTGATTAAAGTGACTTCTTTATAGGCTCGTAGGCCCGCTCTATTATCTTACGCTGGGCCCACTCTGAGGTGCTAATATTAATACCTCCGGGTTTAGAAAATCATGCTGATCATTTCCTCGTTTTCAGTTCAGTCTAATTCCACTGGATATGAAATTTATGAGCATTACTATGTATTGGTCATGAGGAAATAAATAAATTCTCGAATAATTAAATTGTACCTCTTTGGAATGACATTCTCGCTGAGGGTCTCTAGTGGTTCGGTTGCCGGTTCAAGGAATTCGTCAAGGAGAAAAGATTATCATAGGGAGATGATCTAAATGGACATATTGGAAAAGATCAAAGAGGCTATGAGAGTGTACATGGAGGATATGGTTTTGGAGAGAGGAATGAGGAAGGGATTTCAATTTTAGATTTTGCTATTGCTTTTGATCTATTTATTATGCATACTTACTTTAAAAAGAGAGATGAACATTTAATTACCTTCAAAAGTGGACATCATAGAAGCCAAATAGATTTCTTCCTAACTAGAAGGGCTGATAGATTATTGTGCAAGGATTACAAGGTGATATCGGCGGAAAGCTTAACTGCACAACATAGACTTGTGGTCTTGGATATGTGCTTAACCTCAAAAACTCATAAAAGGTTCAAGGTTAATTATCCCAGGATAAGATGGTGGAACTTGAAAGGAGAGTGCTTGAAATCCTTTGTTGTGAAGTAGTCAAACAAGGAAAGTGGGATTTTAAGGGGGATACTAATGTGATGTGGAATGAGATGGCTGTGTATCAAGAAGGTGGCTAAAGATGACCTAGGTAAATCAAAAGGAAAACTCCATTCTTATAGAGAGACTTGGTGGTGGGATAGTGAGGTTCAAGTTGCCATTAGGAATAAGAAAACTAATTTTAAGACATGGCAAAGAACTAAGGATATTGAGGATTTTCAAAGGAATAGGTTGGATAGAAATGAAGCTAAGAAAATTGCGGGAAAATCAAGGGAAAAGAAGTATGAAGAGTTATACATTAAGTTGGGCACGAAGGAAGGGGAAAAATCTATATATAAGATAGCTAAGATGAGGGATAGGAAGAGTAGAGATCTTGATCGTGTTAGATGTATTAAAAATGGAGATGGTAAAGTATTAGTATGTGATGAGGATATTAAGAAAATATGGGAAATCTATTTCTCTAGTCTACTAATGAGCATACTTCAAGCACTTATGATTCGGAAGATCACACCTTTCACCAAGGCACCAATCTTCAAACTTATATACGTAGAATTTCGATGTCCGAAGTAAAGGAAGCACTAAGGAGGATGAAACTCGGCAAGACACAAGGTCCTGATGAAATCCCAATAGAAGTATGGAAGAGCTTGGGAACCCATGGACTAGTTTGGTTGACTAAGAATATGAGCACAGGAAAAATGCCAGATGAATGGAGGAGAAGCGTCGTGGTTCCAATTGACAAAAATAAAGGAGATATTCAAAGCTGTAATAACTATAGGGGCATTAAATTGATGAGCCATACTATGAAATTATGAGATAGAATAATTGAAACCCGTTTGAGACACTTAACTACAATTACGGAACTAGTTTGGGTTTATGCCAGGGAGATCTAGAATGGAGGCTATTTACCTAATTAGGAGACTTATGGAAATGTATAGAGAATGTAGGAAAGACCTTCATATGGTATTTATTAACCTAGAAAAAGCTTATGATAAAGTTCCTAGAGCGTTAATTTGGCAAGTGCTACAGAAAAGAAGTGTTTCAAGTAAATATGTAGATATAGTTAAGGATATGTATGATGGTTCGGTGACAAGTGTAAGAACAGTGGGGGGGGGGGAAAGTAATGAATTCCCAATTACAGTTGGGCTACATCAAGGATCAACTTTAAGCCTATATCTATTTGCACTTGTAATGGATGAATTAACCAAAGACATTCAAGATGAGGTCCCTTGGTGTATGCTTTTTGCTGATGATATTGTGTTGATTGATGAGACTCGAGTGGGGATTAATACCAAATTAGAATCATGGAGAGTAGCTTTGGAATCAAAAGGCTTTAAACTAAGTAAAACGAAGCCATAATATCTAGTTGTAACTTTAGTCATGATCGGGTAGATGATGAGGTGGTGATACTTGATGATAAGGAGATTCCTCAGAGCGAATGTTTTAGGTACCTAGGTTCAATCATAAGTAAAAGAGGTGATTTAGAGGATGATGTTTCCCAAAGAATTAAAATAGGGTGGATGAAGTGGAGAGGTGCGTCTGGGGTCTTGTGTGATTGGCGTATTCCATTAAAGCTTAAAGGAAATTTTTATAGGACCGTTGTTCGACCAGCTATGATGTACGGTGCAGAGTGTTGGGCTGTTAAAAAGAATCATATAGATAAACTCAGTGTGGCAGAAATGAGGATGCTAAGATGGATGAGTGGCAAAACTAGGATGGATAAGATAAGGAATGATCATATTAGAGTTGGTTTGGGAGTTGCTCCCATAAGTGATAAGCTTCGAGAAAGTCGTTTGAGGTGGCATGACCACGTTCAACGGAGACTTATAAATGCCCCTGTATAGAGAAGTGATATAATCCAGATTGAAGGAACTAGAAGAGCTAGGGGTAGACCAAAGATAACCTTAAGAGAAGTGGTGAGAAAGGATATGCATAGCTTAGGCCTAGTATCTAGCATGGTCTCAAACAAAACTGATTGGAAGTCAAGAATCCATGTAGCTGACCCCATTTAGTTGGGACAAGGCTTATTGTTGTTGTTGTTGTTATTTTATTTTGAGTTGAAGTTGGTTTTGAATGAGTCCTAATTAGTAGTTGAGATATCCTTATCTTATCTTTTAGGAGTTACTTTCTTATTATTGAGTCTAGTCTAAGATGTGATAACCTTATTTGTTAAGGAGTTCCTAAGTGGTGGCAGGGTTCCTTTGAGGGGGACCCTGTGGTTGTTTAGAGCATTCTGTTCCCACAAAGTTCAGTTCTTAATCAAGATTTCAAGCATTGTTTTAGCAAGAGGGTCACCAATTCAAGTTGCCGAATTTCAGATCAGAACTTTCCCAGATCAGCTCAGTTTCCAACCCCATCACGAGTCCACCTTCTTCCTCTTCTGTGCAACCCATTCCCACCCACTGCCTTGCCCCCGCACCAGACCAGCAGCCACTCCCAGCTCCTCACTACACTCCCAATCCCTTCCCTAGCCCCCACTACCCTGTTGAGCCCCTCCCCCACTCCATCCCTGCCCTACGACCATTCATTCCCCTTTTCCCTCGCAACCCTCTCGGTCTCTCTCTCTCTTTTAGTTTGTCTTTCTGGCGGCTGAAAAAAAAAAAAAAAAAAAAAAAAAAAAAAAAAAAAAAAAAAAAAAAAAAAAAAAAAAGAAAAGAAAAGAAAAGGAAGAAGGAAAAGAAAAAGAAAGAAGAAAGAAGAAATAAAGAGAAGAGATGCAAGAAAGGATCTTTCCCTTCAAGATCCAATTCCCAACCATTACATCTTCATTCAATTGGGTTTGTTAAAACCCTAAAGTCTTCCCTACACCCAACTGTGGTTTCATTTCCATTCCCTTCCCTTCCATTTTCCCAAGAACCCCTTCACACCCCATCCATAGGTTTCTTTTACCTTTCCTAGTGCCCCTAATATTATTCTGGTTACCCTACTACCTCCTAGTAAACTATCCCTTCTTGGGTTTGATCAAACCCTAACCTTTTCCTTGTCTCTAAAGCCTTCTCACATAATTTTGGATTGGCCCATAGCCATCATTTCAACCATCAAAAATTATTTGGTTTTTTTTTCTACCAACCCTAGGCAGTTCATAATATATATTTTTTTATCTTTATTTGCTGGAATTTCTGGGCAACCATAAATCTAGGAAATTACCTCACTACCCTTAGCCCTAGACCTCGTTTACATCAATCCCACAAGGCACACATCAGTTTTCCACTTATGTTCAGCCGAACCGGGCATTGTTGGTTTCACCGTCATATTGTGGAGATGTCTGATAAGACCTTGAGCACCCACTGCAAGAGCAGCCAAATGAGACCATCAAAGATAATTTGTCCTGTTGAGCTTAATAGAGTTCATCTAGAATGGAGAAAAATCTCTCTAAAGAATAATAGGGGCATCCTCCGCAGCAGACGAACCAGAAGAGGTGGTAGTACTAGATTCAATAGACATCGCTTTGATCCAGGTAATAACAAATGTGAAAAAAAATAATGATCCTTCACATGGAAAGAATTATATCATGGATGAAAAAAGGGACCTTGGTAGGAGAAATGCTTACCACCAAGGGAAAAAGAACATATGGGTAAGGCAAAAGTTCACAACAAGGTCAAGGGAAGTGGCATAAGGCTCTAGAAGGGCCTAGATAGCATGGGGAGGTCCCTAGAGGGATCTTAAGAGTAGGGAGATACTCTAGGAGCCTCGCGAGAGGGTTAGAGAGGCTGGCGGCAGGAGGCGGTGGTCCTAGGGACCACATGTTGACTTCTGAAGGTCCTTAGGATTTGGCGGATGAGGGGTGGGAGGGTGGCAGGGGTGGCTGTGATGGAAGAAGGCTGGCGGCGATGGCTTTTAGGGTTTCTTAGAAACTCTCAAATCTTGTGGCTCTGATACACTTATTTTTAATTATAATAATACAAGAGTACAATAAGAAAGAAACTTCCTGATGTGGGACTATTACAAAAAATACCCTAGGGACAATTGTACCTGTTATTTTCAGACTTATGACAATAACTTCACATTTTCATATTGAGTCAGTTAAATTCTTAATAGGTCAACCAAAATTTTCTCCCTAATTTTATCAGTCAGTGTGCAATTGTTTGTTTGTTAAGTGACCATATAGCATCCTTTGAAACCAAATTGGAAGGCATATATGTGCACACAAACTCGAAGCTTTCAGGTGTATTACATCAGTGTTTTACAGTGTTGGAATGCAGAGTTAAATGACAAGAGATGTGGTGCTTTATACCCTTGTTCAGAGTAAAGGTGTTAATTTCTTCTTGGAAGGTCTTGGTGGATTTGAAAGACCGTCTTCTATAGCCGAGTCTGAACCCTTTCCTATGCCTTAGCAAAAGGGGTTCAGGTGTACCACAAGCAATGGACAAGTGGTACATGTTCCTGGTGGCTGGAGACTGGAAGCTGTCTTTTCTCTGCTTTTCCTTTTCAATTGCACGTCTCTGATATTATGTTTCTCTTGTCAGTCCTACTAGTGTTCCTCAAGGTCCACCAGCTTTTCTTATTCCACTTTTTTCGCAGCTTCCTCTGTTTCAATCCCCCAATGTTTTGATTGCCATCCCTGTGGTTGTTCATCTGCTAATAACCAACATCTTGTCCTTCCACTATGAATCTGAAAATGTAGACCTACAGCTTAAGAAGTTTCCTAGCCTGTCTTGTACTTCATTTTCATTTTCATTTTCATTTTCATTTTTGACATCTAACCCAACATCCCATAAGTATCAATCACCTTGCTAGCATCATAACTCTGTTCTTGATTTATGGTTACCTTTGTTTACTGTGAATGCCTGCTGGATGACATCTTGTTCGAATGGTAAAAGAAGTTGTTGGCACCTATCTCAGGGAAAAAAATTTGTTTGATAATTCTCTCCATCGGATCTCCAGAGATTTTGGGTCATCCCTATCAACTAGCTAGAGGCACAGGCTATTTGAAAATCCAGTTACGAGTGAAAGCCCAGCCTGCCTATGCATATATTGGACTGCCGTCCACGTAACTACTTGCACATGATCCTTAATTAAACATCTATACTGTCACCATCAACTAAAGGATCTTAGTGGTCTCTATGGCTCATACTATCCTAAACCCTACGTGCCTCTAGTCTACTCCCCATCCCATCGTCTGGGTGGAAAAAGGAAAATAAACAAGCAAATAAATAAAGGTAAGGATGAAGTTGATGTTAGAAGGTTTATGCTTCTCTCCCATTGAATTCTTCTTTTTATGTACTCATGTCACTGCTCAAGAAAATTGGCTAGTGTTTCCTACATAAGTGATGTGAACCGCAACCTAAAGCTAGGGGTAATTTGGGAATTTCCCTAGATTTTAGGGTTGCCCAGGAATTCCAGCAAAAGGGATGGGTGTTTCAGGGATCTTAGGATCTTCTACAGCTTCAAATAACCCTGCTGAAACTGGAAATCAGTTCTGAACTTCACTGCATTGAATTTCAGATTTGAAATTTGGACTAAAGGTCAAAATTAGGGTTAGGGTAGGTTCGGCCAGGGTGGGTTTGGATCTGTCTTTGCTGGTTCTCCAAATTCAGAACTGGGTTTCAAGGATTTAGAAGGTTTAATAAGGCCTGGTATGTCTAATAGGGTTTTTAAAAGTTTTGAAGAATTCTGTATGGATCTGTCTTTGCTGGTTCTGCAAATTCAGAACTGGGTTTCAAGGATTTAGAAGGTTTAATAAGGCCTGGTATGTCTAATAGGGTTTTTAGAAGTTTTGAAATTCTGCAGAATTCTTCCAAGGTAGAAGATGAAGTGCAGAAATTCGCTGGGTTAAAGAAATTGGGCTGACTAGGGGAAATAACTTTAGGGAAGCAGTTTAGGCTTGTGTGATCCTAAGGAAAGTGAAAGGGGACCTAGAGGGTAGGGAAGATGGTTTACCCAGGGATGGGGGCTGCTGCTATCACAGGGTACAAGGGGGAAAGGGTGGGAGGGCTACGGTTGCTAGGGGAAGGGGTAGGGTCTGCTGGCTAGAAGAGGAAGGGAAGGGGTGTAAGTGCGAAGGGATTGGGGTGGTTTTTAGGTCTATGCAAGGAAGGGAGGGTGCGATGGAGGGGAGGGGCTGTCCTTACTTGGGAGACTTTAGGTTGCTGCTGAAACTTGAAGAAGATGAACTTTCTAAGTTGCAGAAAACACTGGCACAATGTAGCCCGTAGGCCTCCCACCTTGGGAAACCCACGACTTCTCTCAAGTTTTCATTCACTCAAAACTGAAAATTAGATTGGACTAACAGGCTATTTATAGCCTTTAAATAGAGACTCTGACTTGGGTTGGAATTCCCTAAGGACCCCAACTCTTGACCAAAACAATCACAATGGAATCAAATTACTACAAGACTTCAACCCTAGATTTGAAATCTACTTAATACACATGCTTAATTAAACTTTTAAGTTAGGTTAAAAAGCACATGCTAATTAAGATAACTTAGGACTCAAACAAACAACTTCCAGTCAAAATAAACTCTGAAAAGATAAGTACCCCAAGACCCTCTTGGATGAGGAATCTTGTCTTGTCCACAACTAACTAATATATAATGGACTTGGACTCTTCATAACTCTAAATTTACTAACCCAAATAAAAAAGAAAAAGAAAATTAGGTCCATAACCTTTAGATTGAGGGGATTCAACCTAGACCCATATTGATTCCTATAAGGGCTGGAAAATGACCAAAATGCCCTTGAGGGTTATTCAGCCAGCTTTAGATTGGCTTCTTTGGGTCTGAGTTTTGGGTGCAATTATAGGGGCCCATCCCTTGTTACATCAGCTGTCCCCTTCTTGAAAACATTCATCTCCTAATGAATGTGCTTGTCATGCGACTCAGGATCAATCCTGTGGAGGGCTTCCATAGTTCCATGTGAACTTGTCCTTTCATGTTGCAGTGGGGAGGAAGTAACAAATGTGTAGCTGCTTGCACCTTTCCCTGATAGAACTTAGGTAAAATAGGATTGGTGGGATGAAGTGTTCAAACCTAGGGGTCGGTTTGTCTTAAGCCCTAGGAGAAAAGATGAAGTCATGGCGACACTTTGGAGCCTTTCTTTGTCACCACGTTTATGGGCAGCAATGCTCTACTTGTACTGTCAAAGGCATAAAGAACCTCTGGTGGTGTGGGCGCCTCATCTCCTTTAGTTGCTGGGACCTTGTCATCATGGGCTCGAACTTTCTATGTCTTGGCTTCACAGTCTCTTATGGGATTGCTTCTAGAGGTGGACAAAGGACTTCTTCTTCAAGAGCTGGTTTGTGGGATTGGGAGGCTGTATCTCCCCTTCTTTGAGGGTACTCACTGGAGTAGCTAGGTCTGCTGTAGTTGGTGTAGGATGCTTCCTTATGGTCTATCCTAGGAGGGTAGGGAAGAATGTGGAGAGTGGTGAGTGGGGAATCCCTCCTATGGATAGTGCTTTGATTGATATGGTCATCCCTGTTTCGTGCTCTTCTGTACCAATCCTCTTCATTTCTTCTATTAAATTTAGTGAACTTCTGGGAGTGATGGAGTTGGTGGTGTCGCCTGACTTGATGTTCTTGTGGGAAAAATAATTGGCTCAACACCTCTGACACTCTTTCCAAGTGTTGGGTTTAGGGCCTTTATACATCATTCACCTACTTCTGTGGTTCCATTGTTCACAAGGGTATCCCACCAGTCAATTATATACAAACCCCATCTTGCCATTCTTTGAATAATAATGTCGATCAAAATACTTGTCTAGATCATACAGGCACTCATAAAATACCTGATGGTCTTTGACGCCATCATAAGTTTTCAACTTGTACATCTCTAGATGTCGCTGTGGTTGCCATATCCCTTTGTAGATACGTTGATGAGAGGGGTAATAGTCTCTAATTGGTTCCTCCATGCTTACTGCTTCATCTATAATGACTATGAACTCCTAGAAAGGTGCTGGAACCTGCAGCTCCGATACCAATGATGTAAACCTGAACCTAGGGCTAGGGATAATTTGGAAAAATTTCCTAAATTTTAGGGTTGCCCAGGAATTCCAGCAGAAGGGATGGGTGTTTCAAGGGTCTTAGGATCTTCTAGAGCTAAAATAACCCTGCTGTGACTGGAAATCAGTTCTGAACTTCACTGCGATTTGAATTCCAGATTTGAAATATGAACTAAAGGTCAAAATTAGGTTAGGGTAGGTTCGGCCAGGGTGGGTTTGGATCTGTCTTTGCTGGTTCTACAAATTCAGAACTAGGTTTTAAGAATTTAAAAGGCTTAATATGGCCTGGTATATCTAATAGGGTTTCTAGAAGTTTTGAAATTCTGCAGGATTCTTACAAGGTAGAAGATGAAGTGCAGAAATTTCCTCAGCTAAGGAAATTGAGCTGATCGGGGGAAATAACTTTAGGGTATCAGTCTAGGGCTTGTGTGATCCCAAGGGAAGTGAAGGGGACCTAGAGAGGCTGGGGAAGATGGTTTACCAAGGGATGGGGGCTGCTGCTATCAAAGGGAACAAAGGGGAAAGCGGGGAGGGCTATGGTTGCTAGTGGAAGGGGTAGGGTTTGCTGACTAGAAGGGGAAAGGAAAGGGTGTGGTAAGTGCGAAGGGGTTGGGGTGGTTTTTAGGTCTAAGCAAGAGAGGGAGGGGACTGATATGGGTTGCGATGGAGGGGAGGGGCTGTACTTATTTGGGAGACTTTAGGTTGCTGCTTAAGCTTGAAGAAGAAGAAGAGCTTTCTAAGTTGCAGAAAACACTGGCACTGTCCAGCCAGCATGCCTCCCACCTTGGGAAACCCACGATTTCTCTCAAGTCTTTATTCTACTCAAAATTTCATTCACTCAAAACTGAAAATGCATTGGACTATTGATGGGTTATTTATAGTTTTTTAAAAAAGAGACTCTATCTAACTTGGGTTGGGATTCCCTGAGGGATAAGGATCTCAACTCTTGAACAAAACTCTCAAAGTGGAATCAGATCATTACAAGACCTCATCCCTAGATTTGGAATCTACTAAACACACATTTGTAATTGAACTTTCACTTAAAAAGCACATGCTAATTAAGATAACTTAGGACTCAAACAAACATCTCCAAATCAAAATAAACTCTTACAAGATAAGAACTCACTTGGATAAGGAATCTTATCTTATCCACAACTAACTAATTTATAATGGACTTGGACTCGTCATAACTCAAAATTTACTTAACCCCTAAAAAATAAAATTAGATCCGTAACCCTTGGATCAAGGGGATTCAATCTAGATCCATATTGAGCCCCAAAAGGGCTAGAAAATGACCAAAATGCCATTGAAGGGGATTCAGCCAGCTTTAGATTGGTTTCTTTGGGTCTAAGTTTTGGGCCCAATTATCGGGGCCCAACCCTGATTACGTGACTTACGTCAACAAGCAATTGAAGATGCCTTACGGCCTTACCTAGAAATTAAATTGGATAGATAGAGTTAGTCACATTGGTCACATACTCATATTTTGAGTTTTTGCCTAGGAGTTCGCCTGGTGGCTAAGTAGAGTTTTGAAAATGTAGAACCATGGGTGAGTGCACAGTTGTGGTCCGAAAACTGTACCCATGCATAGACATAGATGGGAGTCATGGAATGCATGCCCACACACGTTAAGTTATTTGATTGGCTTAGACTTTGAAATGGAAATGTGGTTAGTCCAAACCACGTCTTCACTGTCATGAGGTCAAATTGCAAAATCAAGTATTCGACATTTAGAAACCCTGCCAAAATGGGATTGCGTAATGGCAATATTTCCTTGCTTATTTAGAAATAGACCTTCTTATATCTGGCTGTGTTACTTATTTCTGTTTTTCTTTTAACCTATTTCTTCCTTTCTTTCACTGTGCTTTTCTAATATGGTGGTTTTGTTAGATGCGCAATACTAAATATAAAATTGTTGTCATATCATATGCAGATGGAAATATGGTCTTTGAAATTTGCTTTTATTGGATTACTAGTGTTCATATCAGGCTTGCGATCAGCAGTTGGTGTAAGATTTGTGATTGACAGGGAGGAATGCTTTTCTTATAATTTTCAATACGAAGGGGAGACAGTTCATGTCTCTTTTGTTGTAATAAAGGCTGAGACACAATGGCATTTTGGTAATGAGGGTGCTGATCTTGTGGTGAGTCTTATTTTCTTAGAGTAATTGATGCAGAATTCTGCTCAAGTTTTACTGTATTTTGCATCTAAAATATGTAGCCCCACTTTGCCTTGTTGCTGATGTTAAGGTTCATTTACCAATTTTCTGTCTCCCTTTCTGAGTGGTGGTGGGGGCAGAGAAGGGGCAGAGAATGGAATAAACTAAAATTTTTCTACTTGCCAGAAAAGCAGTAGTAGTTTAGATATTGAATGTGATCTATTAACAGGAGATGTGGTTCAGCACATCCAATGCCATCTTCTGAAGTTGGTCTAACTTTGGTTTGAGGTTTTGAGCAACAAAGTGCCGAAGTGAACCAAAACTTGTAATTAAAAAAAAACACCAATTAACTGCAGATCTACTAGGCTAGAAAAGTTCAGTCTGTCAACTCAGCCAGTGGATGGGTTGTAGGATGTGCCCTAGGTGGTCAATGTAAACCATATCCAATGAGACTCAGATTCTGGTCAATGATCATAATCTGTTTGAATAAGCAGACCTTAGAATACAGCTATGTTCTGATGGGCAGATCTGAGTCAGTAATCAAAACAATGAAAATTTGTAACTAGTAATCCAGAATTTAATTGAGAGCTTCTTGTATCACTGGCTAAAATATTTGTTGAATGTCACTTAGCAGAGGGGGGGGGGGTGTTCTTTTCGGGTAAAGCTTTCACGGGGCCTTCAATGTCCTAAAATATGGGAATCTAAAAACATGAAACTCTTTGTACTTGTTTGACTAAATGTAGCACATATTTCAAAGAGTAGAAACAAGACTTCCTAAAGATACGCTCTCTGGGTTAACAACTCATGTGACATTCATTAAACTCTTCAAAAAAAGTTCTTGTTCTCCTTAGGACCTCATATTTTGGCCTAAAAATTACACCAGGAAGCATATTCAATAAAACAAGGGCTGTATTTCAAACAGTCTTCTTTCTTGCCGTGTAATTGCAGTCTCTCCTCAATGGGCAGTCTCTGTGATTTACTGTTATCTCCATTGCATCCAAAGAAACATGACTGGGTTGAATATGCTGAAATTTATCTGACTGTTCTGAAATTGTCAGGTAAAGGGACCTTCAGGTGATCAAATTCACGATTCTCGTGCCAAGACAAGTGAGAAGTTTGAATTTATCACTCAAAAGAAAGGTCTCCATAAATTCTGCTTCACCAACAAGTCTCCTTATCATGAGACCATTGACTTTGATGTACACATTGGTCACTTTTCTTACTATGATCAACATGCTAAAGATGGTACGTAATGTCTTCTTCCCCCCCCCCCCCACCCTTAAAAAAAAAGAAAAAAAAAAGGAAAGAAGATGAAAAATTGGAAAACCTCGAACCATTTGAAGAATACACACAATTCCTTTTGTTTCCTTTCTGTCAGGTTTTCAAGGAATTTCTTCCTTTTAATTTTTGTGAATCTGTAGAGCACTTCAAGCCCTTGTTGGATCAGATAGAGAAGTTAGAGGAATCTTTGTACAACATACAGTTTGAACAGCACTGGCTAGAAGCTCAAACTGATCGCCAGGCAATAGGTCTGTATTGGAACTCTTTATCTTTATTCTTTTATCCCTGATGAGAAGAAAGGCCCTTCCCTTTCTTGCTGTGATGCTGTTTATTTTGTAGCCGCTTTAGTGTTCCACCAGCAAAACACAAATTTGTAGCCTTCATTTGAAGATATGAGCTGTGCTATTATTTTGCATTTTACTAGTACATAAAAATGATCCTATGAGAGAACAGTATGCAGAGAGGATGTCCCCAGGTGCTATGCAGAATAGTATAGTATCCATCACTTCAAGTCAATGATGAAGCATAGGATAGCCCATCTTGGAAGATAAATTATATCACTTCGAATCAATGACGAAGAAGCTTACAGATGGTCCATCTTTTTTTGGAAGAAACTTGCCTTTGGGGAATCCATGTGCACTTCCCGTGGAAGGTTGTTACATTGTTTTTTGAACTAACTGTGCTCTTGCAATTGGACTGCAGTGAACGAAGCAATGAGCCGAAGGGCAATCCATAAGGCCATACTTGAATCTGCAGCATTAATTGGGGTCAGTCTTCTCCAGATATACCTCCTGCACCAGTTGTTTGAGCGAAAGCTTGGCACATCCAGAGTTTAGATCATAGGTAGTGCAATCAGGTTTGTGGGATACCGTAGTGGGAGTTGGGATACAGGTTATAAAAGCTTTCTGTTCTTATTCCTCTCCACTCAAGTTCAGAAAGTTCTTTTTTTTTTGGTGGGGGGATGATAAATAAAAACTTCTTTGAAAGTTAAATTTTGCAAATACACAAGTCTGTTACCCTAATATTTCCCCTGATTCGAGTCTTTCTAGGAGAATTTGCTGCCATTATGCTTAACCACAAGTAGGGGTGGGGATTTAAAGTACAAAAGGTGCTGTCTTCAGTTTTAGTACTAATATCTAAATGTTCACATGTTAGATTGAGCGGTCACGATTGCTTTGGTTTAAGTAGGGGTGAGTACAAAAGGTGCTGTCTTTTCCTCAGTGCACTATACTTCATGAACATGTTGAGTTGTTAAAGTTACGATGTCTGCCCTAAACTTTAATCATCCCGTGAAACCTTCATGAGCATTATCCGAGTTGATACTGCCTGTGGCTTAAATTCTCAAGTCTCCTCTCTCTTAAAAAGCCATATTCCATGCGGTTAGGTTTAGTTCTTGTATAAAAATGCCTTATGTACATTAGAACAGAAGTGTGACTATTATTTAAATCATTCATGACATACATATGCAATTCGTATCATTCAACAGGTCATTATTTAAGGTATTAATGGAAGTAGATTTCCTCCTAAGTTTAGATCTGTAATCCATTTTTGCACATTGAATAACACCTTATTGGGGTTAGAGTGTTTGTCATTTGAAGGCCTTATTGTTCCGTTATTTGCAAACAAAAAAACAAGTCATAATAAAAAATGAAGCCAAAATTTTGCATTTTTATCCCAATCTTGGTTTGTTAAAATGGACTCGCAAAATAAATCATAGAGCTTTCAGATAGAGATTTAGTTCTTAGTACCAAAGGTCCAGCTGCCCAAATCCTCTAGGTCCGATCACAAAAAACATATGCTGAATTGATTCCTTCTGATCTTCACATGGTTCAAAGTTAGGTACTATTAATGTTCATTGAGAGAAGACGGTGTTAAAACGAACACCATGAAATAATGAATCGAAAAAGAAGAAAACGAAACAACAGAAAGATTTAATGTGGTTCACACACCAATGCAGTGTGCTACGTCCATGAGCGAAGAGGAAGAAGTAAAGGAAGATATTTCATAACCAATCACCAAGAATGGTGTTGCAAGAACTCACTCAAAACCCTGATAAAAAAGTTCTAAATCTCTCAAGAATATGTGTATGTATGTAGGTATGTATGTATGTATGTATCTCTCTCTCTCTCTTAAATGGGTTGATCCATTAGGTCAAGCCTTCTGCTTCCACAATAGATCTCCAAAAACAGGTCATTCGGGTCGCCAACCAAAATATGTCGATGCGAGTCCATCTCTCATATCGGGTACAAGAATTTAGGTCACAACATAATAGTTGGCGTTAACTAGTATATTTGCATTCAAGAGACACCAAAAGAAGAATTTAAACTTGGGGTGAATTGGTAACTCCGAAGAAACTTCCACCATTTTGAGTGTTCATTATGAGAGGAATGGGAAGTCATTCAAGATAGGGCCTTTCTTGCTAGCTTGGAAGAGAACTCCCCATTAATTGACGATAGAGACATCGATTTATCCAATTCTTGAGAAAGATTTATAGTAGACTAGTAGAGTATTGAATTTGGAATATTAAGAATGAGAAAGATAACTCTGTATTGGAGTGGTTGAGATCTTCAACCACATATGCCATAGTTGAGTTTTGTGGCCATAGATTTGGGCCTAGTACAAAGACATTGATTGCATTAAAATACCCCCTGATACGAGGAAAATTGCACCGAACCAGTGGACCGGGTTCATAATCTTCATCCAGGTTAGACCGTAATCGGGAACCCACCAAACCCTAATTTAATGATCGTAAAGGCGTTGCATTTCGGTTATCAGTCCGATAAGATCTCTCGAATCGTGCGGTAGACAAGGTTGACTTGTAGGAGGCAACTATCATCAAAGCAATGATGGAATCGTGCCGAGATTGATAACTACATGTGTTCCCAAATATCTAGAAAGAAACCCTACGATCGGACGGCCACTAAAAGAGATCGAGACTTCAACCAACAGTCGAGAATTGGAGGTAAAGTCTATATAAATGAGTGATCTGCTCACTCCAGAGGTATCTGAATTGTTTCCAATTTACGTATTCATTATTATGCTCTGCAACTTGCCAGAGCCTTGGTGATTAGTTCAGTAACTGACTTAAGCTTCGGAGGTGGCCTCCCAACCCCCATGGTCGGGCCACATTTAACTCTGTTTTGCAGGCCATCATCCAGGAACCTGGAGGCTTGACATTTTCTGGACGCATCATCTGGCGCTGTCTGTGGGAAACATTTCAAGAAGTCATGGTAACTAGATCAGAGCCATTAGCTGTAGCGGCTCAGCGGATAGCAAACATCCCACCACTCCTTGGGGAGATTAATCCGTCAAATATTCCCCAAGGAAGCCAACCCCCAGAAGCACGTGGAGACGGAGTTGATGGACCCGAACATCAAAATCATCCGAATCCTCTTCAGCATCAAGTAGACCAAATGCAGGTCCAATTCCTAGAGATGCAAGATATGATCCGCACTTTGGTTAGACAGGTAGTGGCTCCTCAGGCTCTTGATCAGGTAGAAGCCCAGAGACGTGCAGGAGGAGCAGATGAACAAATACCACACATTCGGGCGATTTCTGTCGAAAGGGAAGGACAACCAGCCAAAGGCCAGAATTTTGGCCCAAATGCTCAAAGGGACCTTCTACGGCGAGCCCGAGATTTGAGAACTGGCGAATTTCCAAGAAGGAACGATTGGTATGACAGGCCGCAGGCCAGCCGAACCGATTCCTGGACGAGATTGCCCAGAGGAGTGCACACTCAATCTCCAACATCCAAGCGTTCGGAAAGAGTGACTGTTCGGATGGACGATCATTGCATATCGGCCGAGAGCTTGCCAACATAAACCAAAGGTTGGGGCAACTCTCCCGAGGGTGAAAAATTGATGATATTTATTCAGTCATCCGGAAGACTCCTTTTACTGATGCTATTGCCTTGTTCGTGTTTCCGCATCGTTTTAGACTCCCAACTTTCACAGTGTTTGACGGTTCGGGAGACCCTACTGCCCATATTAGCTATTATCAGCAAACCATGGCGGTAGCTGGAAACTCTGACGAAATTCTTTGCAGGGTATTCGCCTCTTCCCTAGCCGGGGTGGCCCAGAAGTGGTTTTCGAACCTTCCTTCGGGAAGAATCAAGATTTCGATGACCTCGCCCGTAAGTTCATCGGACGTTTCTAGAGTGGTATCTGTCACATCCACCCAGCCGGTACCCCATTTGGAATACCCGGGATGTGATCCACAGTCCAAGGATCAATGATCTAAGGTCCATGCCTCCCACATACACGGTAACACAATCATGAACAGTAATAATCAATGGTAAAAACAGCTAATACTAAGTATCATGAATAAGATAAGATTAACTAAATCAGAATGCAGAATATAGATAATAATAAAGTGTGATCAAAATCATAAAGGGTGAGAAGGTGTGGTAGCCACCCTCTCAGAGCAGCGGAAAAGAAGTAAATCAAGTTAGTTACATATCTAAGTGTCACCGGAATAATTCAAAGACAAGTTAATTACAATATCCAAGGTTCCACAAATACACCAGGGGAATGGGGCACTATGCTAGGGTTTCTTCTATACAGACGGATGAAGTAAACCTAGCGCTGCCACTCCCGCACAACTGTGGGGCTAACCCTGGTGCGGATAGTAATCCTCCTCGGCTCCAATATACGGATCCTCACCGACGCCACTACCCGGAGGGTAGTATGTGGAATCATAGTCCGCCTCATAGGAGGTGCCATCGTAATCTTCGGTACCTGGAATATAATCTAAAACATTTGCACAAAAAGGAATGAGTTCAAAGAACTCAGCAAGGAAGTTATTCCATAATTAGAAATCATACACATTCAGAACATATAATAATGCAATGTGATATGGAACATATGATGCAGATATGAGCCTAACTCTATGAATGCTGGTCTCTAGGGTAGACATGCTTTAAGTCATAGCACCGTACTTCTCTAGGTTGTCAGTCACTCTCCCATTTCCATATCTTGGGAATGCCCAGGGAAGATCGGTAAAGTCATCAAAAAGCCGTGGTAAGGGGATCGGTCACCACTCTCTCACATCACCATTTGGTCAAGTACTGGCGCGTGTCACAGTAAAGCCTAGCCCAATGCAAGTCATCTACTTAGTCGGTCAAGTCAGATTCAGATACGTCCATTCCTCGCCCCCGGCGATCCTTTCCGGTATCCTTCACACTAGAGTTAGCGAAATCCTGGATTTCGGACTCATCAACCCTATTGGTCATCCACATATAGTAAACGGGAAGCTCTCACGTCCTCTCACGGATTGGTTACCGGTCTTGAGCGCCCGTGAGCCCAAGTCTATCCATATGCAACTCTACCAATAAATGGCCCCTTTCAGGTATCCGTAGCATGGTTTATGTCCCCTACCGGATTGGTTACCGGCCTAGAGCGCCCATCCAACCATACACTACCACGGGTTGTTCGGTCTCAATGCCCTTCCGATTTGGGTTTGACACGACAAGGATGAACCTAGCCACACAACTAGACAATCCTATGTATGTCATCCAATAACTAGGGAGAGTGTCGATAGGCACCATTGGAGAACATCCCATACTATTCCCTCCGATGCCCAAAGACAGAAGTGTCAGTAGGACACCCCCCAATCCCAAGTCATACGTAAGCAATCACACATCAAATCTCATCATTTCTCATGCATCAATGCATATTCACAATAATAATCAAATCATGATATTGAAATGAATCATTATAATCATAAGCAAATCAAATGATAAAGTAACACAACAAAAGTATAAAGATTTCAATGCTACTGTTCTAACACATATGTAACAGTCTCATAATGATTGAAAGGAAATTTAGGGATTTCATTCTTTAAATAAAGCGCAGTTCAATATTTGATGACTTATATGTTTATGGATATAACCATCCTTACCTTGGATGAGTTGATGATGAATTGAGAATACCAAGAATAGTCCAATAGAATTGTTAAGGCCCCAAACAAACATCAATAATAAGTTAGAAAAGAAGTCGGGAAGATCGGATGTCATTTGGGTCAAAACTGACCAAGGTTGCTGTCAGCAACAACTTTGGTCGATGGTTTTGGTCGATGGTATCGACCAAAAGTATCGACCAAAATTGTCCTCGGGGCAGAATAGTGGATTTTGGGGATTTTGGTCCGAAATGAGTCTTCCGGTGTTCGGATCACTCTGAAACTTGGAAGCATACTTAACAACAGTAGTAGGACACTATAAATCAAGGAATTAACCCAATCCAATGGTCTAATTAAAAAGCCCCAATTTGAGCTATCAAGTTCAAGTGATAAACATCATGGCATGAGTTGGAATTGATTGCATTGATGAGGAATAGCATGCAATAGCTAGAGGAACTAATAGAAATTTGATTGGAATCATATGGCAATGTTAAACATGAACATAATACACTCTATAGCTCAGTTTGATATCAAATGGTATGATGTTAATAGGTAAATCATGGAATACATATGCTAGGCATGAGATATAAGCATTAGCATCAATGAATGGCTAAGGGAATCATGGATTGAGCATGAGTAGGCACTTGGAGTGGTGGTTGCAAGGTTGCAGCACCATTCCAAATGTCCCATCAGCAAGATGACAATAGGAAAGAGTAGAAAAGGGTAGGGTAGAGAGTGGAAGGAGGAGTCATACCTTAGTGTGGAAGATGAAGACAAGAATCAATGATAAACTAAGTGTCTTTGATGAGATACCCTTCACACTAACCAAGGAGCTGCTTTGGGAAGCTCTCCCCACGTTCCCAAGTGAGAAAAATGATTGCAAAAGGCTCAAGGCTCGAGGTCATATTAAATAGAAAAGGAATATTCCATGGAATCATTAACTTGGCAGACTGGGATATTTTGGTCGATGGTCCTTGGTCGATGGTATCGACCAAAATGATTGACCAAAATATTTTTAGCAGAAAACTCAGGTTTAGAACAGCAACTTCAAGTAGGGATTTGAAAGGCTATACAAGGTCAAATTGAGTGAGGTTTTCTTCCACAATTCAATCAAGAAGTCTAGTTTCGGGGAATACCTTCAGATTGTGCACAGGAGGTCATTTGGTACATCAACCATATTAATCTTCTCCGATGCGCAGACTTTCCTTAAACACTGACAATGCATTTAAGCAAAGGGTATCATTGTCAATGTCCATGGGCTCGGTCTCCGAATCATGATCATCAATCAGAATGGTCCATAAATCTCTTCTTCCACTGCTTCGGGTCCTTGGACCTGAATACAACAGTGGATCCGGGTCAGGGTCAAGGTTAGAATAGGGCTGAATATTACAGTATCCAAATCAAGCAAACGGAGGAAACACTCTTTACAATCAAGTAGGGTGGCAACTAATCGATTCGGGAATACTTGAAGAGATTTAACAAAGTCACCATGGAAATAGAGAATTTGGATGAACAAGTGGCAAAAACCACTCTCTTTATGGGTTTAGCCAACAGAAAGCTATTGGAATATCTACTTTAGGATATGCCATCCACCTATGTTGAATTAGTGCAAAGGTGTCAAAAGCAGGCGGAAGTAGTAGAGATACTCGATTCACGGCAAGGAGAGTCTAAGACTGCAACCAAGGAGCAAAAGGTCCCCAAGAAAAGCCAAAAAAAAAAAGCGGCCTACTCAGGATCGTGATCGGGCCAGAAAGCCACGTCCGGCTTGGAGATGGCGATCACCTGATAAAGACGAGTATACACCATTAAATACTCCCCGATCGGAGATATTGATGTAGATTAAAAATCAAGATATTTTGAAATGGCCATCTAAGATTGTTGGGAAGACGGGAGAAAAGAATATGGAGAGATATTGTCGATTCCACAAAGATTTTGGGCACTACACTAATGACTATAGGCACCTCAAGGTAGATATCAAAAGATCAATTAATCAAGTGCATCTCACAAGTTTTTTGAAAGTTTGGGAGGATGAGAAGAGAATGACGAATGAAAAAATGGACCGTTCGGCAAGCAGGGAGCGTCGAGTCGAGGTTCCAAAATCTAAAAAAGGCAAGGAATTGGCAAGACCTAGTAGATCCCCAATTCTCACTATATTCGGAGGACCCGGACCTGAGTCCATGAGGAAACTAAAGGCAAAATCAAGATTCGTGGGATTAGAAGAATCCCAGAAAAGAAAGAAAGTGGAAGAAGTTCCCATCACATTCGGAGAAGAAGATGAGCAAGGCGTGAGCATGCCTCATGATGATGCAATAGTTATCAAAGTAGAAATCGGGCAAAGGGAGATACACAAGGTCCTGGTAGACATAGGATCTTCGGCTGATCTTCTTTCTTTTGAAGCTTTTCAGAAGCTAAATTTTGAGGAAGATCTGTTGAAGCCATCTTCAACACACCTTTATGGATTCGCTAGTTTGTCTGCCATAGCCGAGGGATCAGTTCAGTTAGATCTTTCGATAGGAAATTTCCCGAAAGAATCTATCATTCGGGTTAACTTTCTGGTGGTTCGGGATCTTCTTGCCTACAACATGATCCTCAGTAGGCCTTCGTTGACAAAGCTAGGCGCTATAATTTTGCCAAAACATATGAAGATAAAGTTTCCTACTGACACTGGAATCGGGCAAGTAGTTTTAGATCAAAAACTCTCATGACAGTGTTATGTAGCTTATCTAAAGGATAAGAAAGGACCAGAAAAAGCCACAGCCTTACTGATTGAGGTAAGGGATGATAGGGATGAAGATACCATGCAAAGGCCCGAACTAGTGGAGAAATTAGAACGAATCTGCTTACAGCCAGGAGATGAGGCAAAATCCACATATATTGGGTTTGAGCAACCAGAACCCTTTAAGGAAGAACTAAAAGCTTTTCTTCAGAAAAGCATAGATGTTTTTACCTGGTCAGAAAAAGATATGCCAGGAATTGATCGAGCCGTGGCCGAGCACAAGTGTCACATCCCCCCAGCCGGTACCCTAACTGGCATACCCGGGAGTGTGATCCACAGCCCCGAAGATCAAGTATCGAGGAAATCATCCTCCTACATATACAATAACATGATCATAAATAGGAAATAATCAAGGTTTTAATATTATAAACAAAAGATTAAAGTCAAGAAATGAATAATCAATATAATCAGAGTGCGGAAAATGATACCAGATATCCGAAGATATAAAAAGAAGTAGAGAGAGACGGAAACTCACTCCACAGATACAACGGAACGTAGTATGTAAGTCTAAAAGGAATAACAACTAAAACAAAAGAAAATAAGAAAGACAACTAAACTTAAGAGTCTTCTATCCTATAGATAACGTCTTCAAATTAGTGGACTTCATCAATCCAACAGAGATGTTCCAACTCCACGTTGTCTCTAATCGTAGTACGGAATGTGATCGCTTGCGGGATCATCAGAGTAATTTGATTGTCGCCAACACCTTGCGTGTAGTACGCTTCATCGGCTTGTGCTTCATCGTACTGTCCTTTATAGTAGTCAGTACCTGTAGAATAATCTAACAAAACATTGTACAAAAAGGAATGAGTTTCGAAAGAAACTCAGTAAGGCAAGTTAACTCATAACAGCATAAATACATATATCAGAACACAACAAGATGCAATGCAGTATGAAACAGATAATGTATGTATGCATCTAAACTCTATGTATGTTGGTCTCTATTGGTAGACATGCTTTAAGTCATAACACCATACTTCTTTGGGTAGGTCAGTCACTCGGCTCCGGTTGGCAGTGGGTCCTTCATCCCTCTCAGACAATCCATGGCTGGGGGTTAAGTCACCGCTCTCTCACATCACCATTGGTCTAAGTACTGGCGCATGTCAAGGTAAAGCCTAGCCCAATGCAAGTCATTTACTCAGTTACATCAACTCAGATCCAGATACTTCCATTCCTCCCCTCTCGGGATCCTTTCCGATATCCTTCACACTAGAGTCAGCGTATCCGACTCTCTCAAATACGGACTCATCAACCCTATTGGTTATCCACATATGGTAAACGGGAAGCTCTCATGTCCTCTCACGGATATAACTCACCGGTCTCGAGCGCCCATGAGCCCAAGTCTAGTCATATGCAACCCTCCAATAAATGGCCCCCACAATATGATTCCCGTCCTCTCATGGATATAACTCATCGGTCTTAAGCGCCCGTGAATCACATTGCTACCATGGGTCGTTCAGTCTCAATACCCTTCCGATTCGGGTCTGATATAACAGGGACATCCTACCCAAACACTGTTAGACAGCCCTAGGTATGACAACCAATGATTCGGGAAAGCGTCGATGGGCATCTTTGGAGAACATCCCATACTATTCCCTCCGATGTCCAAGGACAGAAGCGTCAAAAGGACACTCCCCAATCCCAAACCATACCTAGTCAAACACATTCTCAGATCAGTCATGACATACACAACCAACAATTCATCATATAAAAGAGAATGTAACAGCATAATCCGATCAAGCAGTAATAACATCTCATATAATTGAATAATGAAAAGAATACATAAACAAGTGCTATTGTACTTACAGTAGTACATCAGAAGTATAAAGTACAAGATCAGAAAGCAAACTCATAGTTTCAAAAAGTAGAAACCAGAGAGTATGCGATCTATGTTATTATGAAATAACTGTCCTTACCTTGATTATCGCCGAAGATAATCCAAAGATCAAAGAGAGCAACTCCAAACTTAGCAAATAGACTCCTAACAATCATAGATACAACATTAGGAAATATGCCTAAAAGATCAGAGAGCAAACGAATCAAATCGGGCGAAAAATGAAGCTACTGACATCATTGGTCGAGTGCTTGGTAGATTGGCCCAGTCGACCAAGCAGTCGACCAAGCGAGTCAGTACGGAAAAGTGAAAACTGTTTTGGCCATAACTTCGAAGGGGAACTTCCTAGAATGTATTAGAATCATATGGGAAGATAAAATCATCAAGTCATGGTCAAAATATGGGTTCTTGATTTAACCCAAGAAATTAGGGTTTCAACCTTTATGGTTCCCATAAAAAGGTTATGATCACAGGATGAAAGGGAATGATTGCAATCAAGAACATAGCAAGAAATCATAGAAAATCTAATTTAGATTAACATAAATATTACCCATGAGGTTTCCCTCGCATGGGAGGTTACCAAGCGTTTCCAGAAAGATCATACAAGGGTCAGGGTTTCAAGAAATTAATTCGGCTAGGGTTGAGATCTTGATGATGATCATAGATCTCAAAGAATAGAATGAGATCATGGAATAGATGGTTGCAAGATTGCAGCATCTTCTTCCGGATCTTAATCAAGAATAAGATCGAAGAAAAAAAATTAGTAATTTCAGAAGAGATACTAACCTTGAATTGTCAGAACAGATATGAGAGGCTTCAGATCTGCAGAGGAGTCTTCGAAATCACCAGAGAGAGTTTCGTAGAGGTCTTCTCACGTTCAAAAAGTGTTTAGGAGGCAGCCGTAGCAAAGAAACACGAAGTAGGGTTTAAATATAAGTGAAAAACCCTAAAATTACAATTTCTCGGATTTGGCAATCCTTTGGTCGAGTGCTTGGTCGAGTGGTCCAGTTGACCAATCAGTCGACCAAGGCAGACAGTAAGGTTCAAACAGGGAATTGAAGGATCAAATGGGCTCTAAACCTTATGGGCTTTTGCACACATATCAAGTGACATATCTAGTGTATAGAAATACCTTCAAACCAAGTCAGATAATACTCCAAGTCCTTCAACTAATCTCATCTTCAGACAGGTGCAGCTTCCTTTCCAAATCTGCATAGACTTCCAAGTATGGAACTCCATCATCAACATCCATGGGTTTAGAGTCAAACACCATGTCTTCCACTGAGATGGCCCATAGTTGGCTTCTTCCTTTACTCCGGGTCTTCGGACCTAAAAACAACCGGGTTACCGGGTCAAGGTCAGGGTTAGGTTAGGGCTGGGTTTCACAACAAGCTTTGGATCAATTCAGAGGTCAAGCCCGTAATCAGAGGAGACGAAACTTCTCAATTGAAAAGCACGAGGCTATCAGAGGGGAAGTCGAGAAACTGAAGAAGTCTGGTTTTATTGAAGCCATCGAGTGCCCAACATGGTTGGCTAATGTCATAATGGTAAAAAAGTCGAACGGGAAGTGGAGGATGTGTACTGATCACATAGACCTCAACAAAGCATGCCTGAAGGACTGCTAGCCTTTACCACGCATAGATCTTTGATTGACGCAACGGCCGGGTATGAAACATTGAGTTTCATGGATGCTTATTCGGGATACAACCAAATCTTGATGAACAAGAAAGATGAGAGATTCACAGCTTTCATGACCGATAGAGAGAGAGTTATTTTTACAAAGTTATCACATTCGGTTTGAAGAATGTGGGAGCCACATATCAGAAAGCTGTAAACAAGATCTTTAGTGATCTGATCGGGAAAAACATGGAGGTATACGTCGACCACATGCTAGTGAAGAGTGTCCAGAGGGCCGGCCACATTGCAGATCTTAAGGAAGTATTCTTCGTTTTGAGAAGATACCAGATGAAGCTAAATCTGGAGAAATGTGCCTTCAATGTATCTTCAGGGAAATTCCTGGGATTTATGGTTCCCCAAAGAGGAATTGAGGCAAACCCTGTCAAGATACAAGCTTTGATCGATATGGATCCCCCAAAGACTGTTCGTGATATTCAATGCTTGACCGGACAAATAGCAGCCTTGACCTGATTTATATCACAATCAGGAGAAAGATGCCTACCTTTCTTCAAAGCCCTAAAGGATTTGAAGGGAAGTAAAGAGGCTCGATGGACAGACGAGTGTCAAAAGGCATTCAAGGAACTAAAGAAAAGACTCGGGCAACCAACACTGCTTTCTCGGCCTGAGAAGGGCGAAATCTTGCAAGTATATTTGGCATTATCACAGTCGGCCTTGAGTGCTGTCGTCATCCGGGAAAAAGAGAAGAAACAGTGGCCATTTACTATGTCAGCCATGTACTCTTGGATCTTGAAACAAGATAGACGACGATTGAGAAGCAGGCGTTTGCACTTATGGTAGCAGCCCGAAAGTTGAGACCGTACTTCCAGGCTCATCCGATCGAGGTGCTGACTAATTTCCCTTTGAAAAAGGTCCTGTTCAAACCTGATCTGTCGAGAAGGATGGTAGCATGGTCGGTTGAGTTAGGGGAGTTCCAGGTGGATTTTAAGCCTCGAACAGCTATAAAAGCACGGGCTTTGGCTGATTTTATGGTGGAATCCATAACTCCGATCGAGGAAGAAAAAGAAAATATCCTACCAAGTATGTGGCACATATATGTTGATGGTTCTAGCAATAAATTCGGTTCGGGAGCGTTTTGTTAAAAAGTCCAGGAGGTTTCTTGATTCAGTATGCTTTGAGGTTCGGGTTCATGGCAAGTAACAATGAGGCGGAGTATGAAGCTTTCATCGTGGGGCTCAGGCTTGCCAAAGCTTGGGTAGTAGCTGAAGAAATAGTATACAATGATTCTCAACTTATCGTCAACCAAGTAGAAGGAGAATACGGAATAAAAGAACCTTGCTTACAGAAATATCAATAGCTGATCAGGAATCTGAAGAAGGAATTCAAAAAAATAAAGGTATGTCAAATACCCCGAAAGGAGAATTCAGTAGCATATGAACTCTCGAGGTTGGCAAACGCTAAGGAAAAAACTTTAGAACCATCGGTCTACATTGAGGAGCTGAACCTCCCGAGCGCTAAGGTCGACCTCATTTCATATATAGAAAGTGAAAAATGCTGGATGGACCCCATTATTGAGTATATTCAGGATGATAAACTCCTCGAGGATTTAAAAGAAGCACGATCGGTAAGAGTTCGAGCGGCAAGATTTACTATTCAACACGGAAGGTTATATCGAAAATCCTTTGTGGGACCTTTACTTAGATGTGTTGGTCCGGAAGGAGCTAAAACTGCGTTGGCTGAAGTTCACGAAGGTGTTTGCAGAGCACATATGGGTGGACAGGCCCTAGTGCACAAAATCCTTCCTCTTGGGTTATATTGGCCCAAGTTGGAAGAAGATTCCATAAAATACGTTCGGTCCTGCAATCAGTGCCAGATACATTCGAACGTGCCAAAGCAGCCTGCTACAATACTCACGTCAATTTCTAAACCCCATTCCATTTGCGATGTGGGGAATAGAGTTGATGGGAAAATTCCCAAAAGCAACGGGGAGAAAAGAGTATCTGATCGTAGCAATCAATTACTTCACAAAGTGGGTACAGGTAGCTCCTCTAGCGTTGATCACAGAAAAACAAATGGAGAAGTTTGTGCTGGAATCAATCATTCATAGATTCGAAATTCCAAAGGTACTGGTGACCGATCACGGGACTTAGTTGAATAACCCCCAGTTCGAACTCTTCTGTAATACTTATATGATCGATCACCGAATGTCGTCCGTAGCATATCCTCAAAGTAATGGTCAAGTAGAAGTAACGAACTGAACATTACTGGATGGAATCAAGAAAAGGCTCGAAGACAACAAATCCTTATGGACGGAAGAACTACAAAATGTCCTTTGGGCATATCGAATGATCGTCCGAACACCTACTGGAGAAACTCCATTCAGACTAACATATAGTTCGGAAGCGCTGGCACCGGTCGAGATAATGGCAGGAACCATTCGGGAATGAGAATTCAAGGAACGAGCAAACGAAGAAGGGTTATTAGATAGCCTTGAATTATTGGACGAAATTTGTGCAAAAGCAATAGCCTGAACTCAACAATATCATCGAAGAATAGCCTCTCACTACAACTCTTGAGTAAGACATCGACACAGTTCCGCTGGAGATTTGGTTCTAAGGAACACTCTTGCGTCGGACCCACGCCATCAGAGAAAGTTAGACCCAACATGGGAAGGACCGTATATGGTTATCAAGCAAGTAGGTTCGGGAGCTTATAAACTGAAGGATTTGGCGACCGACCGCGCATTAGACTGATCGTGGAATGCGAAGCATTTGAAGAAATATTTCTCTTAAAGTTGTCAACATTTTTTATTGAAGATTGTTTATCAATCTTGATCTAGTTGATCTATAATTGCTTAATGCATAATACTGGTTTTACTTCCAAATCTGTTGATTGGGGGCAGTATAAAGCAGAGTACATTTAGAATCAAATGGCTTCAGGTAACACTGTATGAGACCTTCGATCAAAAGGCATCGGGTAAAACCTAGTGGGACCTTCGAAAGCCCGAAATACTGTCCAAAACTTTCGGTTAAAGCCATCGGGTAGCACCGAGTGGGACCTTCGAAAGCCGAAAATTTTCTACAGAAAATTTTCTGGTCTAAAGCATCGGGTAAAACCGAGTGGGACCTTCGAAAGCCTTGATGAAAATTCTGCAGAATTTTCTAAGGTAAAGGGCATCGGATAAATTCCGAACAGAACCTTAAAAGCGTAGGAAGTTTTTACTTCCTAAGGTAAAGGCATCGGGTAGCACCGAGTGGGACCTTCGAAAGCCGAAAAAATTCTAAGGAAAATTTTTAGGTAAAGGCATCGGGTAAAACCGAGTGGGACCTTCGAAAATCACAAAAGTTATAAGGAATTTTTCGGGGTTGGGTATATCAGATGTACACCGAGTATAACTATCGAACCCTTAGAAAGAATCCCTTAGAAACTCTTGTGGATCCAAGGCTTTGAACAAACCGAACGCCACCTTCAAACGTTGATCGGGCGAGTCAAAGATGATTCAGTTCGACCACAAGCTAAGTCCCCGGACGATAAAGAAGTGTTGCAATCAGACAATGATTAACACAAAAAATGGCTTTTCATTCATTCAAAGGCCAACAGGGGCCAAATTATACAATGTTCAACATATACTATACAACGTTTGAGATATATACAACATTCGGGATATACAGAGTATTCTAATATCTTGGACAAGGATTGTTTCTACAAAAAGAATAAGAACTTAACCAACAATGGGAAGAGCATCCCGAACCCATCGTCTAACTTTTCCAGGATCCTTATCCTTTGACTGATGAAGAAACTTCATCTTCGGTCGTTGAGATAAGAAGGAAAAGAAAATCTGCGACGAGGTTCAGGGCCCGATCTCCTACAATTCTTTGGATCGTTGTGGAAGAAAGATTGACGCCTTCCGGATTGACATTTGGAGCATCTTCTTCTTCCTTGTTTTCCACAATCTCCTCTGTTATTGGAGTTGTAGGAGGTGAATCGTCAAGGTACAACGTAATGTCCGGATTAGGAGCAGGCAGATTTTCAATGTCTTCGCCTATTTGTGGAAGTTGTCCACAATACTCCTGCGTAAGAGATTTTTTATTCAGAAATTAAAAAAAAAAAAAAAAAAAAAAGAGAGGAGGAAGCGATTTCAGTACTGGAACTGCCTGTAACTTGTAAACTTCTTTAGTAGAATGTATGGGTCATCTTGGAGCAGAAGAAGAAGTTTCTTTGCCTGCAACTTTTGGCTCCTCCCTTGGAATGTACTTCAAAGGCATTACAGCAAAAGCAGGAATGTTAGTCGAATCCATTGATCAACAGAATGAGGTTTTCTGTTTTCTTCTACAGGAGAAATAACATCAGAGCTTCGCACAACTGAAAGACAAGAGGAAAGGAGCAGTAAAGCATTTAAATAGACGCTAACAAAGAAACAAAATGACGACTCATCCCAAAGGAATCAACAGTGATAAAGTAGCGATGATTCGATTCTTAGAAAATCAACGGTCACAAACCAATGACGGTTTGAACACAACAGATGGATGATGGACATTAAGCAACTTTTCGAATTTCGAAAAAGGGTTTCGAAACCACCGCATCCATCCACGTGTCAAAGAAGGGGCCGGTTACGAAGATGGCGGACTCGAGTGTGTAACCATCAATCAAAGCATTTAATGCCTAAGTGATGTTTGCGTCTCCCAATGAAGATAAGATTTTTCAGAAAAAATGAAGAATCAAGGTTAACCATAAGATGACCGAACGGGTAGACTGAGGACAAAACTTTCCCGAACAAGATGAATCGCTCGAATGCCAAAACTTATAATCTTTTGGATGAGGGGCATTATAAGAACAGGATAGTGCAACGGTTAATTCAAAGAGCTTTTAGCTTTCGTTCAATTAAGTGCTAGTGTAGGGGAGTCAATTTATAGCTTGAACCGCACTGGCCCGTTATAGCCCGAACCGGCCCAAACCGAACCTTAATGGGCCGTAATTGGGCTGAGGGTTGTGGAGCCCGCACCAACCCGAAACCAAACCGCAACCCGTTATAACCCGTTTTGTAATTTTACATTAAATAGTATTTGAATCATTATATTACCATTAGGTAGTTGGTATAGACAATTAAAAAAATTAAGCATGAATTCAAAGATCAAATAGTCATTTTACTACTTTATATCTAGGTTCTTGATTTCTATAGAATGGGTGGGTTTTTTTAATGGAAATTGACCAATAGCAACTTTGCTTTCCATATAATTTTCGCTTTTGTTGTAGGGTGCTCAATTGTTTCTTCTTGTTTTTTTTCTTACACACCATAAACTGTTAGTCAACCCGAATCTAAACCATTAGCCCAAACTGTTAGTTAGCTCGAACCCAAACCGCACCAAACCAAAACCGGCCCGAAACTGTTATTTTGCTAATGGGCTGTGTTTGGGCTAGGTGTTTTTCAGCGCGAAACCACCCCAAAGCGCACTGTTGACACCCCTATGCTAGTGCAAGAAACACCTGAACGTGCCAAGGGAAAAAGCATGCGATCGTCAAAACTACAATAGGAAATATGCCAAGAAGAGAAATATTACAAGGCCAAAAAGAGAGGATCTACACTTACACAAAAGAAAAAAGAAAAAAAAAAAAGGCATCTACAAATTTGCAGAAGATTGAGGAACTTGATCAGGGGCAGCTTCGGGATTTTCTTGTTCGGAGGCGCCTTCGGGAGTTTGTTCCTCGAAATTTTGAACAGTTGGAGGAACATTGTCTGCCACACCTTCGAGGTCAGAAGGTAAGGCAGGTTCATCATCCAAATATTTGTTAATAATTGGGCTAGTTGGATTAGCTGGCGGCAGATTGTTCTTCTTGGCAACCCAAGTTGGAGTTGGCAGATCCAAATCCACAAAAGTCTTCTCAAAGACTAAGTCCTTATGCTCTTCGATCGGGAAGGAAGGATCAGCCGTCATAACACTCTTCCATACGTCTTTGACACCCTCTCGATAGGCAACCAGATTGTATAAGTTGAGCAACTCGCCGAAGGGAACGTTGTTCAAATATTTCAAGACACAAGCTTTCCGAACCTCCGGCTTCAGATCTTCGGGACCTTGGGGAGAAGCAGTAGTTTCCAGCTTCTCTTCCAATTCTTCCTTTTCCCGAGTAAGATCTTCAATCTTGGATTCTGAGGTTCGGGCACTTTTCTTCAACTCTACTAGCTCTTTTTTCATCTCCTCCATTCGGGACTTAGCAATAATAAGTTCCCCTACAGAAGGACGAAGTCAGATGATCTCCTCCTCCAACTTGGAGATTTCTCCTAGCCTCTTCTCAGCAAGTTCATTACTGAGATTGACGTCAGCACGTAAGCAACCAACTCTCATATTTTCTTCCATCTCATGTTCTTAGTAAGAACCCTGTTACAACAATACAAAAGCAAGTTAGCATACAATGGAGGTTTCGGCTGGGAGAAGAGTTAAAAAATCTATACACACCTGATATTAGAATTCACCTCATCATCGGACATCTCATTCAGGGCCTTTCGATCGCATGGAGATCAAGCCTTAACGACACAGTCAATGGACGCGTCGGTATTCAAAAGAATCAGGTCCCGAAGATTCACCCTCCATTTGGGAACATAGATTTCCCCCTGATCAACTTTTCTCCTCTTAGAGGCAGCATCATTGGTCAGCTCCCTTCTCTTCTTGACAAGGGCAGTATCATCATGGGTGGATTCTTCGACTATCACCGGATCTTTTCCTCTCGCAGCATGATCTTGCCTTGTCCTCAAAAGCCCCTTCGGGGGAGTAACCCCTTTCAGGATAATAATGGATGAAGACTTCTTCGGGGAAGGGGCGCCCTCAGGAGCATCTTTTCTCCCCTTTTGGGGAACTCTCTCCTTGGCAGCGGCCATGTCACATCCACCCAGCTGGTACCCTATCTGGCATACCCGGGAATGTGATCCACAGTCCAAGGATCAAGAATCGAGGGACCATGCCTCCCACATACGCGATAACACAATCATGAACAATAATAATCAAGGTAAAAGCAACTACTAATAGATATCATGAATAAGATAAATTCAATAAATCAGAGTGCGGAAAATAGATAATATCAGTGTATAAGTGTAATCATGAGGATGGGAGAATAAGTGATAATCACTCTCTCAAAGCAGCGGAAAAGTAGCAATAATCTAGTTAATTACAATCCCATGTTTTAACAAGTAATCCAGAGAAAGTTAATTACATATCCAATTGTTCCATAATAAACCAAGGAAATGGGGCACTAGACTAGGGTTTCTTCTATCCTAATGATCGTCTCCTCATAGGTGTGGATGAAGAAAGCCCAGCTCTGCCGCTCCTGCACTATCGTGGGGCTAACCCTAGTATGAAGAGTAATCCTCTTCGGCACCAAAACTCCGATCTTCACTGAAGCTACCACCCAAAGGGTAGTATCCGGGATCAAAGTTCGTCTCGAAGAAGGTGCCATCAGAATCTTCGGTACCTGCAGGATAATCTAACAACATTTGCAACAAAAGGAATGAGTTCGAAGAACTCAGCAAGGTAGTTATTCCATAATTTAAAATCATAAGTATATAAAACATAACATAATGCAATATGATATGAAACATATGATGCAAATATGATTCTAACTCTACGAATGCTAGTCTCTATGGTAGACATGCTTTAAGTCATAGCACCATACTTCTTTGGGTTGTCAGTCACTCTCCCTCAACCCATTCCGTATCTTGGGAACGTCGTGGTAATTGGGTAAAGTCCTCTCAAACCATGGTAGGGGAATCGGTCACCGCTCTCTCACATCACTGTTTGGTATAAGTACTGGCGCAAGTCACAGTAAAGCCTAGCCCAATGCAAGTAATCTACTCAGTCGTATCAATTCAGATCCAGATATGTTCATTCCTCGCCCTTGGCGATCCTTTCCGGTATCCTTCACACTAGAGTGAGCGTAATTCCAGGTTATGGACTCATCAACCCTATTGGTCATCCACAAATAGTAAACGGGAAGCTCTCACGTCCTCTCACTGATTGGTTACCGGTCTTGAGCACCCGTGAGCCCAAGTCTAGCTATTTGCAACCCTACCAAAAAATGGCCCCTTTCAGGTATCCGTAGCATGGTTTATGTCTCCTACCGGGTTGGTTACCGGTCTTAAGCGCCCATCAAACCATACACTACCACGGGTCGTTCAGTCTCAATGCCCTTCTGATTCGTGTCTGACACGACAAGGACAATCCTAGCCACACAACTAGACAATCCTATGTATGTCATCCAATAACCCGGGAAAGTGTTGATAGGCACCTTCAGAGAACATCCCATACTATTCCCTTCGATGCCCAAGGACAGAAGTGTCAATAGGACACTCCCCAATCCCAAGTTATACGTAGGCAATCACATATTCAAGTTCATCATTTCTCATGCATTCAATACATCTTCATGATAGAAGTTAAATCATAATATTGAAATGATTCATCATAGACACAAGTAATCAAGAATAATTAATTAATATGACAAGAGTATATGAATCGCAATACTATTGTCCTAACACATGTATAATAGTCTTATAATAATTAAAACAATCAAGAGATTATATTCCTTAAGTATGAGCATAAATCACAAGTTTATGGACTATATGTTTATGGAGATAACCATCCTTACCTTAGGTTGAGTTGATGATGAATTGAGAATTACCAAGAAATGGTCCAAAAGAAATGTTAAGACCCTAGACAAACATCAATAATAAGTTAGAGAAGAAATCGGGAAGATCGGATGTTAAACGGGTCAAAACTGGCTAAGGTTGTTGTCAGCAACAACTTTGGTCGATGGTCTTTGGTCGATGGCATCAACCAAGGAGGATTGACCAAAACTTCTTCGGGACAGAATAGTGGATTTTGGGGGTTTTGTTCCGAAATTGGTTTTCCGGGTGTCGGATCAATCCGGAACTTGGAGGAATGCTTAAGAACAGTATGTGGACACTACAAATCAAGGAATTAACATAATCCAATGGTCTAAATAGAAAGCCCCTAATTGAGCTACCAAGTTCAAGAGACAAGCATCATAGCATGGATTGGAATTGGTTGCATTGACATTGAAAAGGCATGCATTAGCTAAGGGAACTTATAGAAATTCAATTAGATTCATATGCTAGTGATAAACATGTACAAAGCATACTATACAACTCAGTTTTGTACAAAATGGCATGATGTTAAGAGGAAAATCAAAGAATGCATATGCTAGGGTTGAGATGGGGGCATAGCATCAATAGATAGCTAAGAGGATCATAGGTTAAGCAAAGGTGGACACTTGGAGTGATGGTTGCAAGGTTGCAACACCATCTCCAAGGTCTCAACAGCAAAAGAGGGATAGAAAAGAATAGAAAAAGATAGAATAGAGAGTGGAATGATGAAGCATACCTTGTAGTTGTAGATGGAGACAAGAAAGAATGATTAACAATGAGTTTTGGTGGAGTATCCTTCACAAATGCTTAGGAGTTGCTTTGGGAAGCTCCCCCCCACATTCTCAAGAGTGAAAATGATTCCAATAGGGTTCAAAACATGAGGCTAATATAAATAGATTAGGGAATATTCCAAAGAATCATTAACTTGGTTGACTGGGAAACTTTGGTCGATGGCATCGAACGAAGAGGATCGACCAAAATATAAATCAACAGAAAAGTCAGGTTTAGTTCAGCAACTTCACACAGAGTTTTGAAAGGCTATACAAGGTCAAATTGAGTGGGGTTTTCTTCTACAATTCAATCAAGAAGTTTAGTTTCGAGGAATACCTTCGGATTGTGCACGGGAGGTCATTAGGTACTTCAACTAAATCATTCTTCTCCGATGCGCAGACTTTCATTAAACATCGACAACATACTCAAGCAAGGGGTATCATCGTCAATGCCCATGGGCTCGGTCTCTGACTCATAATTATCAATCAAAAGGGTCCATAAGTCTCTTCTACCACCGCTTCGGGTCTTCGGACCTAAATAGAACAGTGGATCCGGGTTAGGGTCAGGGTTAGAATAGGGCTGGATATTACAGGCATAAGATTTCTGTTTAGATTGGGCAGACTTGATCCTTTCTCTAATCATGTCAACCATATCCCTTGTAGCTTCAATCATCTCTGGACCGAAGACTTTTCTTTCACCAGTCTCAGTCCAATACAAGGGCGTGCTACAAGTGTTTCCATACAAAGCTTTAAACGGAGCCATGCCTATTGTTGCTTGATAACTGTTTTTATAGGCAAACTCAACTAAAGCTAAGTATTCATCCCAATTTCCACCCATGTCTACCACACAAGATCTAAGCATGTCTTCCAATATATGAATTGTTCGCTCAGAATTGTCCATCGACTGTGGATGATGAGCTGTACTAAGATTCAATTGGGTTCCCAAGGCTTTCTGCAAACCATTCCAAAACCTTGAGGTGAACCTAGGATTACGGTTAGAAACAATACTCACAGGCACTCCGTGTAGACGAACTACATTGTCCACATAAAGTCTAGCTAGTGTATCCAAGGTGTAAGTGATCTTCATAGGAATAAAATGGGCTGATTTGGTCAACCTATCAACAATCACCCACACAGTGTCATTTCCCTTACTTATCCGAGGCAAGCTAGTCACGAAGTCCATTGAGATATCTTCCCACTTCCAACTAGGAATAGGAAGGGGCTGAAGTAATCCAGATGGAGGTTGATGAACGGCTTTTACACGTTGGCAAGTCTCACACTTGGCAACAAAATCTTCAACGTCAGCTTTCAAACCATTCCACCAAAAATGTTCCCTTAAGTCCTTGTACATTTTGGTACTTCCAGGGTGTACTGTAAAGATGGACTGGTGTGCTTCTTTCAATATTTCCTTCTTAATTTCATCATCAGCAGGCACATAGAGTCTACCTCTAAATAATAAGGTACCATCCATAGATGTACTAAAAGCAGGGTCCATTTCTGAATTCAAGGCAATTTCTCAATCTTCTCTTTCAACTCTAGATCAGAACTTTGCAAGGCAACAATCTTATCTCTAAGGGAGGACCTTGCAGTCATGGCATAAAGAATACAATCCGAACCCTTAGGGATCACTTCCAAACCAAACCTTTCCATCGAGGACAACAAAGGCCGACTCAAAGCATTTAAATCCAATTCTTTTCTTTGACTTTTCCTACTAAGAGCATCCGCAACTACATTTGCTTTACCCGGGTGATACTGGATCACAATCATAGTCAGAGACCAATTCCAACCATCTTCTTTGTCTGATGTTCAGCTCCTTCTGGGTGAAGAAGTATTTCAAACTCTTATGATCCATAAAGATGGCGATCTTCTCACCGTATAGGTAATGTCTCCAAATCTTCAAAGCAAAGACAACAGCGGCAAGCTCTAAGTCATGAGTGGGGTAATTCCGCTCATAATCCTTCAATTGCCGAGAGGCATAAGCCACTACCTTACCGTGTTGCATCAACACGCAACCCAAACTGATTTTGGAAGCATCAATGTAGACTGTCAATCCACCGGAACTATTAGGTATAGTCAAAACCGGAGCACTTTTCAATCTAACTTTCAGCTCTTCGAAATTCTTCTCGCACGCATCGGTCCAAACAAACTTCTCTTCTTTTCTAGTTAGCTTAGTCATAGGGGCAGCCAACCTAGAAAAGTTCTCAATGAATCTCCGGTAGCATCCTGCCAATCCAAGGAAACTTCTTATCTCAGTCATGGTCTTCAGTCTTTCCCAATCAGCAACTGTTTGCACTTTCTCAAGATCCACACGAATACCTTCGGCTGAAACAACATGGCTGAGAAATACTACCCTTGAGAGCCAAAAGTCACACTTGCTAAACTTAGCATAGAGTTTCTTTTCTCTCAACCTTTGCAATGTGAAGTTCAGGTGCTTCGCATGCTCTTCCTCATTCTTTGAGTAAATCAAGATGTCATCAATGAAAATGATTACAAACTTATCGAGCACATCATGAAACACTCGGTTCATGAGGTCCATGAACACGGCAGGGGAATTAATTAAGCCGAAAGGCATCACTTTAAATTCATAATGTCCATACCTTGTTCTAAACGCCGTCTTAAAGATGTCACTTGAGTTCACTTTCAACTAATGATATCCCGATCTCAAATCGATCTTCGAAAAAACAGCCGCGCCTTTCAACTGATCAAAAAGATCATCAATCCGGGGCAGCGGGTATCTATTCTTGATCGTCAGCTTGTTCAAATCCCAGTCAATGCACAGACGCATACTACCATCCTTCTTCTTTACAAACAAGACTAGAGCTCCCCAAGGCGATACACTTGGCTGCACGAAACCTCTCTCTAAGAGTTCATTCAATTGTGTTTGTAACTCTTTGAGTTCGGTAGGTGACATTCTGTAAGGGGCCTTAGATACAGGAGCCGCTCCAGGAATTAGGTCTATGGAGAACTCAACTTCCCTATCAGGAGGCAATCCTGACAGGTCATCCGGAAAAACATCAGCAAACTCACCAGGCAACTCGACTTCTTCAAGTCTCTTCCTTTCTTTGACCTTGCTTCCAGGCGAAGCACTTTCCACTAAAGCATGGACTTGCATTAAAGCGGTCAAGGTCTTCTTGCTAATTCTTCCCTTTTCTCCTTGAAACTCGAAGACTGAATTCTCTTCCACACGAAACTGGATCTTCTTCGAAGAGCATAAGATCACAGCATTGTAGAAGGTCAACCAATCGATTCCCAAGATTACATCAAAATTTCTCATGTCAAACAATACAAGATTTGCCTTCAGATTCCTTCCACAAATTAAAATAGGACAATCTTCTAACACTTTATCTAGTTTAACAGCAGACCCAACAGGGGTACTAATAGACAAATAACTAGATAAACACTGAGGTGTCATGTTAGTCTTCAAAGAAAAAGTAGATGATATGAATGAGTGAGATGCACTCGTATCAAATAATATAAATGTGGGAAAAGAAGCAACTAATAGAGTACCTGTAACAACATCGTGGCAGGGATCCTGCTCGGCACCAGATATGCTAAATACTCTGCCAGAGGGAGGGGCAGAGGCAGGAACAGGAGTACTCTTTACGACAGGAGCATAAGGTTGGGCTGATTTCTTTGGGCATAAACGGGCATAATGGCATGCTTGCTTGCAGAGGAAGCAAGTGGAATCTCTCGGTCCAACAGGAGCTGCAACAGGGGGAGGCCTCTGAAATGCTGGCCTAGGATTCACCATCCTAGGTCTAGGAGGATGTGTAGCTCCCGGAGGTCTGACTCCACTAGGCTGACCATGATGGCTCACAGGAAAAGAATTAGAACTCTGACCAAAATTCTTCGGCTGGAAGGCAGGAGCAGGGTAAGGAGCAGGTCTAGCAAAACGCAGATCGGTGCGGTCTACAAAGCCAGGGGGCCTAGATTGCCAGGGTCTCTGAACTCGAGCATTTTCCTTCTCATTTTCTTCAAGTTTCTTCGAGTTTTGGACCACCTGAGCATATCCTTCAAGAGGTAAGACAATGAGGTATGCCTTGATGGAAGGCTGCAAACCCTTGAAAAACTTTTTCACCTTGGCTTCATCAGACTTAATGGATTCGGGGGCGAAGAAGAAAAGTTCTTCAAATTTTTGTTGATACTCAAGCACAGACAAGGTGCCCTGTACCAAGACCATGAACTCGGCCTCCTTGGCATCCTTCACGGCTTCTGGAAAGTAGTTCTTGCAAAATGCTTCTTTAAACTTCTCCCAGGAGACAACACCGGCATTCAAATTCTCGAGGATAGGCCTAGTGGAAGCCCACCATGCATCAGCTTCATGCTGAAGCTTCTACTCGGCAAACAACACTTTTTGAGCATCAGAACATTGCAAATGTCTGAAGGCTTTCTCCAATTCTCGAAGCCACTTGTTTGGAAAGAGAGTGTCCTTTGTTACTTCAGTAAAAGAAGGTACTTGTAACTTTAGGAAACTTTGCATCAAACGGGTGTGGGGTGTCCTGATGAATCTTTCCACAAGAGGGGCTGCGGCATGTGAAGTTCCAACTCCGGCACGGTTCTCTTTGCAAAGGGTGGCAAAACCAGCCATCATATGGTTAAATTGAGCAGCCTGTTGTTGCATCATGTTGGTCATGACGCTGGTGATATCTCTAAAACTTCCGATATCGGGGGCACCAGGAATGCCACTCGTGGTGTGACTATCTTCCTGTGTCTGCTGGTCAGAGCCCCCAGCAGGGGTTTCCTCGTTTCCGGCGCTATCGGATCCAACGAAGCGGTTTCTAAGCAGGACCATTCTGCAAGAATCAAAGGTAAGGACACCAAAATCCAAATCTATCAAAGACAACTTGATCAAAGGATAGAATATTCAAATCATGGTTAGAATTATATATATAGCAATCAAATAAGTCAACATTGGTCAAAACCCAAAGGAATCAATTCAATATTCAAAATTTCCCAAAAACAGCCCAAGGTAGCAAAATGACCAACTTTGGTCGATGCTTCTTGGTTGATGGCATCGACCAAAGAGGATCGACCAAAATAGTTCTGCGCGAAAAATCAGATTTAAAGGGCCCACATCTCATTTCATTTTCATTTCTCACTCAACCATTTCGAGTTTGGCTCTAGGGAAAGCGATTTTCTAGGGTTCTTAAAGGTTCTAGGACTTCATTTAAGGCTTCAACCACACTTGCAAGTCTCTCTTGATCATCAACACAAGTAGGTTCTCTTTCTATCTCTCTTTTCTTGAAAACTTCATTTACTATTGATGTGTTTTTCATTACAACTGAATAATGCTTGTTGCTAATGGTTAGAATCATGCATGTAGGTGTTTAGAAACATGTTTCCATAAATTTTCAAGTAAGACTAAGCTTCAAACACAAGATTTCACTCACTTTGGTTACCAAATCACTATTCATTTCACAAAAATCCAACTTTACAAAAACTTGTCTCATTTCCAAACCAAAATGAATTTTAGCATGAAATAAATTTCTACAATACTGATTCACTATAGGGGATATTACCAAAAAAAAAAAAATTCACTATAGGGGAGGTGTTCCCACTCTCCGTTCGGTCAAATTCCAATTTTTCAAAAATCATAAAAGCAAGCCAAAAGAGGGATTTTCTCTCTCCTACTTGCTGAATTTTCACCTTGAAGATGTCAAAAAGATGAATTTTCACCAAACGAAGTATTCCAGCATGTTTGTACATGTATTATGCACATGTTAGAATAATCAAATCAAAATTTTACCAAGATTGAAATTTTCCAAAAATTTACGAAAATGCCCTTCATCTAACAATTACACTTTACGAGACTAATCCAAATGAATTTCTTTCTTTGTTTCAACAGACTCATCATGCCTAGAGGAGGGCGACGGGTTAGAGGTCGAGGACACGTTCCCCGGTCAGAGGTTACGGACGAGGAGCATTTCACTACTCCTATGGCTGAGTTTCTACATGAGTACTACTTTCAGGACATACCGATCGAGCACTTGGGCTCACGGGCGCTCAAGACCGGTAACCAATCTGTGAGAGGACGTGAGAGCTTCCCGTTTACTATTTGTTGATGACCAATAGGGTTGATGAGTCCGTAATCTGGGATTATGTTGACTCTAGTGTGAAGGATACCGGAAAGGATTGCCAGGGGCGAGGAATGAACATATCTGGATCTTACTTGATACGACTGAGTAGATGACTTGCATTGGGCTAGGCTTTACTATGACATGCGCCAGTACTTATACCAAATGGTGATGTGAGAGAGCGGTGACCGATTCCCCTACCATGGTTTCACCCAATGACCACAGCATTCCCAAGATACGGAATAGGTTGAGGGAGAGAGACTGACAACCCAAAGAAGTATGGTGCTATGACTTAAAGCATGTCTACCATAGAGACTGGCATTCATAGAGTTAGAATCATATTTGCATCATATGTTTCATATCACGTTGCATTTATGTTATGTTTTGTATATGTATGATTTTAAATTATGGAATAACTACCATGTTGAGTTCTTCGAACTCATTTCTTTTGTATAATGTTTTTAGACTATCCTACAGATACCGAAGATTCTGATGGCGCCTTCTTCGAGACGGACTTTGATCCCGCATACTACCCTCCGGGTGGTTGCTTCAATAAAGATCAGAGTTTTGGTGCTGAAGAGGATTACTCTTCGTACCAGGGTTAGCCCCACAATAGTGCGGGAGCGGCAGAGCTGGGCTTTCTTCATCCACACCTATGAGGAGACGATCATTAGGATAGAAGAAACCCTAGTCTAGTGCCCCATTTCCCTGGTTTATTATGGAACAATTGGTTATGTAATTAACTTCCTTTGAATTATCTTTTGAAACATGGGATTGTAACTAACTTGATTATACTTCTTTTCCACTGCTTCGAGAGAGTGATTTTCACTTATTCTCTCATATTTATGATCACACTTACATATTGACATTATCTATTTTTCGCACTCTGATTTATTGAATCTTATCTTATTCATGATATCTATTATTAGTTGCTTTTACCTTGATTATTATTGTTCATGATTGTGTTATCGCGTACGTGGGAGGCATGGTCCCTCGATTCTTGATCCTTGGACTGTGGATCACATTCCCGGGTATGCCAGATAGGGTACCGGCTGGGTGGATGTGACAGTAGGGGCTCGGGCTCAACAACTAGAAGGCACAGGCTGGACGGTGGGGATTGGCATGAATGATAAAGTCAGAATAATAGCTGATGGAGCATTGAAGGAGGGAGATGAAATACAGGCTACACTACTAGCAATTTGGAAGGGATTACAAGACACTAAACAGTTACATCTGCGGATCAAAGAAATTTGGTGCTATCAGCCAAGAGTAATCCAATTACTATCTGAACCAAAACAACATGCTTGGCCGATACAATACACCCCTCTTTTGGTGAAAATCCTACTACAAATAGGTCATTCATCATTTTGTAACTTAAATCCCCTACCCTAATGCAAACTTTTAATATTAAGGCCACTAAAGCCTTAGAGTCTAACTACTATAACAGTTTAGATAACTCCTACCAGGAGCGTAACTGTAACCTTTTTGTAACCTTTTGACAACTTACTAGTAATGCATTTTAAGTTTTATGATAAAAAAAAAAAAAAATCAAGGTGATCAAGGAAGACTTAGTAGGATGACCCTGACTACAGTTATGCAAGTAAATTAATTGGTGAAAAGTGCATCACTAAATGCTTCATCTGGGAATGAAAGCAAGAAAGAAAGGAAAACTGAGGAAATTAAAGTGGTAAGAGACTTCATGGGTGTCTTTCCAAAAGATCTATCAAGTTTGCCTCCAGGAAGAGAATTAGAATTCATGATAGAATTGATTCCAGGAGCCGCTCCTATGTCAAAGGCATAGTATAGAATGACACCCATTGAACTAAAAGAACTACAAAACCAACTGAACGAGCTCTTAGAAAAGGGATTTATTCAACCAAGCGTATCACCATGGGGAGCTGTAGTTCTTTTTGTAAAAAAGAAGGATGGTAGCATGCATCGACTACCAGGAGCTAAATAAGTTTACCATCAAGAATAAGCACCCACTACATAGGATAAATGATCTCTTTGATAAGTTGAAGGGAGCAGCAGTATTCTCAAAAATAGATTTGAGATCTGGATATCATCAACTAAGAGTGAAGTCGAGTGATATATGTAAGACAACATTTAGGACTCGGTACAAACACTACGAGTTCATGGTAATACCTTTCGGTTTGACAAACGCTCTTGTGGTATTTATGAATTTGATGAACCGAGTATTTCATGATATACTGGATAAGTTTGTGATAGTATTCATAAACGATATCCTGATCTACTCAAAGAATGAAAAATAACATGTTGAACATCTTCATTTTACCTTGCAAAGACTGAGGGAGTTTTTTGCCAAGTTTAGCAAGTGTGGTTTTTGGTTATGTAAGGCAATTTTCCTCGGCCATGTAGTTTCAACAAACCTAGGACTATGATTGAGATCAAAAGTATTCTGGGAATGGCAGGTTACTACAAAAGATTCATAGAGAATTTTTCTAGATTAGCCGCTTTGATGACTAAGCTTACTAGAAAAGGGGAGAAGTTCATGGAACGATGCTTGTGAGAAGAACTTCAAGAAATTGAAGGATAGACTAGCACGTCCCCCAGTGTTGACTATACCAGATGACTCTAGTGGATTGACAGTTTATACCGACGCTTTGAAGATTGGCTTAGGTTGTGTTTTGATGCAACATGAAAAGGTAGTGGCGTATGCCTCAAGGCAACTGAAAGATTATGAGTGAAATTACCCTATTCATGATCTGGAGTTAGCAGCAGTAGTCTTTGCTTTGAAGATTTGGCGTCACTATTTGTTCAAAGAACGAATCGCGATCTACATGGATCATAAGAGTTTGAAGTACTTCTTCAGCCAGAAGGAGTTGAACATGTGAAATCCAGCCCAAAACCTAAATTAGACACCCTATTTGTTTTGGATGAAGAAGATGGACGGTTGGTTGTTGTGGAACTCCTCCTCCAGTCATCGATTCATTCCATACTTGAGAGGATCGAGGCTCGTCAGGAGGCTATAGAGGTTGGACAGAGGAGGATGGAGTTACACATGTGCACCCTAGGTGAGAGGTTTGCACGACTGGAGGAGGAGTTCAGATCTAGGAGGGATCAGACAGATCGTCAGAGTCGATCATCTATATAGATAGTACTAGGAATTTTCTTTTATACTTTCTTGGATGTATTTCTTTTCAGACTTGTAAAACTCTCTTATGTGATTAATGAAGTTCAGTTATTTCATTTATATTATTATGTCTTATTCATGAATCAATTTGTGCTTCATTAATTTGGTTTCTAATCCAGGTTATCTATTATTCACCTCTAAGAGCACTTGAGTCACTTTTGGATCTGTGACTCGTAATGTTCCGTCATCGTCTCTGTGGTCGGGGTTCCAATTGATCTTGGGCTCTGATACCAATCTGTCACATCCACCCAACCGGTACCCTATCTGGCATACCCGGGAATGTGATCCACAGTCCAAGGATCAAGAATCGAGGGACCATGCCTCCCACATACGCGATAACACAATCATGAACAATAATAATCAAGGTAAAAGCAACTACTAATAGATATCATGAATAAGATAAAATTCAATAAATCAGAGTGCGAAAAATAGATAACATCAGTGTTTAAGTGTAATCATGAGGATGAGAGAATAAGTGATAATCACTCTCTCAAAGCAGCGGAAAAGTAGCAATAATTTAGTTAATTACAATCCCATGTTTTAACAAGTAATCCAGAGAAAGTTAATTACATATCCAATTGTTCCATAATAAACCAGGGAAATGGGGCACTAGACTAGGGTTTCTTCTATCCTAATGATCGTCTCCTCATAGGTGTGGATGAAGAAACCCAGCTTTGCCGCTCCCGCACTATCGTGGGGCTAACCCTGGTACGAAGAGTAATCCTCTTCGGCACCAAAACTCTGATCTTCACTGAAGCTACCACCTGGAGGGTAGTATGCGGGATCAAAGTCCGTCTCGAAGAAGGTGCCATCAAAATCTTTGGTACCTGCAGGATAATCTAACAACATTTGCAACAAAAGGAATGAGTTCGAAGAACTCAGCAAAGTAGTTATTCCATAATTTAAAATCATAAGTATATAAAACATAACATAATGCAATATGATATGAAACATATGATGCAAATATGATTCCTCCCACATATACGATAACATAATCATGAACAATATAATCAAGGTTTAAAGTAAGCAATAAATAGATCAAATGAATAAATAAAAGATAATCAATCAGAGTGCGGAAATATCAGGTATCAAATTCTCATAAAAGTAATCTTCAAGGGGAAAGAGTGATCAGAAGTCACCCCTTCAAAATAGCGGAAAGGTGATTAATTAAACTGAATTACAAATCTGTATTAAGAGTAAATCCATAAAAGCTAAAGACAATATACTCATAAGTTTACAGTCATCCAAGGAAATGGGGCACTACGCAAAGGTTTCTTCAATCCTAATGATTGTTTCTTCATAAGTATGGATGAATTGAACCAAGTGCGGCCACTCCCTCACTAAGGTGGGGCTAACCCTGGTACAAACCATAGTCCTCCTCGGCCCAATAATCTTGACTCTCATCGTAGCCATCACCCGAAGGGTAGTATGCAGGATCATAGCTCGGGTCGTAGTGTGCGCCATCAGGGTCTTCTGTACCTGCATGATAATCTAACAAATTGCACGAAAGGAATGAGTTCAAAAGAACTCAACAAGGCAAGTCGTTTCATAATACACAGTCATCCGATACAAATCATGGTATGATGCAATATTATATGAGACAATAATGATATATGATTCTAATCCTAAGTATGCTAGTCTCTAAGGTAGACATGCTTTAAGCCATAGCACCATACTTCTTTGGGTCGTCTGTCACTCCCCCTCAATCATATAGATATCTTGGGTTTGCCGTGGTAATTGGGTAAGGTCCTCATCAAACCATGGTTGGGGATTCAGTCAGTCAGCGTATCCTATGACACCGACCAACTCGAACTACGGACTCATCAACCCTATTGGTCATCCACAAATGGTAAACGGGAAGCTCTCACTAGTTGGTTACCGGTCTTGAGCGCCCGTGAGCCCAGGTCTATCCATTTGCAACCCTACCAATAAATGGCCCCTTTCGAGTATCCGCAGTATGGTTTAAGTCCTCTCACGGAGTGGATACCGGTCTTGAGCACCCATCAACCATACTCTACCAATGGTTGTTCGGTCTCAATACCATTCTGATTTGGGTCTGATACGACAAGGAAATATCCTAACCATACACCTAGACAATCCTATGTATGTCATCCAATAACCCGGGAAAGCGTCAATGGACACCTTCGGAGGATATCCCATACTACTCCTTCCGATGTCCAAGGACAGAAGTGTCGGAAGGACACTTCCCAATCCCAAGTCATACATAATCAATCACAAATTCAATCTCATCATATCATACTTAATCAATGATTCATCATATAAACAAAGGCATATCATAGTATGATTATAAACATGATATTCCAAATGATATGTGACATACTACTACTGATAAGAATGCATAGAGTAGTCATGTATGATAAAGAAAATACACATAGGAATATAACCATTGAGTTCTCAAAGTATAAGCATGTTTACATAATTAACATACTTGAGTTAACGACCTTCCTTACCTTAATTGAGTCGTAAATAAAATCAATGATCACCAAGAATAGTCCTAGAAATTAGTGCTGGTACCCTAGACAAACATACAAGTAACATCAGAGAAGAAAACAGTTGAATCGGAGGTCAAACGAATCAATTGGGCCAAGTATAGGGGTGTTCTCATATCTTGGTTGACTGGCTTGGTCGATTGTCAGTCAACCAAGACTCGTTAACCACTGGGGCGAATTGAAAACTTGGTCAGAAACTGACCTTCCGGTGCTCCGATTGACACGAAATTTGGAGGGCATGTTTACAACAGTATGAGGATACTACACACTAAATTATGATGATCCAACGGTCCAATTAAAAATGCCCAAATCGAAGTCTTATGTTCTATATGATAAATATCAAGAATCGAATTGGAATTGATTGAAATTGTAAGGAATGATGGGAATCAATTAAGTGAATGGTAAGAATCAAATTAGAATCAAGAATTCATAGTAGTCTAGACCTAACATGCATTTACATATCAGTTTTGAATCAAGACAAGGTTGAAATGGAAGAAATCAAAGTACTAAAATGTAGGCAATCCTAATTGAATCATAGCATAGCAAGAATGGGGTGATAATCATGGGATTGATTGGGGAAGACTCATGGTTAAGTGTTCACAAGGTTGCAGCACTTCAACCATGGTCGAAAGATCATAATTTGGTAGAAAATGAATAGATTAGAAGAAGAATAGAAGAAATCATACCTTGAGTTGATGATCGATGTGCAATACAAATGATTAGAGTAAAAGATCTTCCCAAACACCAAGAAAAGCCCAAGAGAGTGTCCAACTTTGTGCTCTGGAGTGCAAATGATTAGCCTAGGTCCTCATTCACGAGTTCCAAAAAGGTAGGGGCAAAATGGGAAGTGATTTTGTAAAAATTCGAATTCCATTACTGCTGGTAGACTAGCTGGTCGACTGTCAGTCGACCAAGGCATGACAACAACTTTAGGAGTGGATTTGGAAGGCCAGACAGATTCGAATTGAGTTGGGTTTTCTCCTACAAGTCAATCAACAAGTCTAGTTTCAAGAAATACCTTCGGATTGATCATGGGGGTCCAATAAGTGCTTCAACTAATTCAATCTTCATCGATGCACAGATTTTCACTCAACATTGACAATGTGCTCAAGTAAGGGGCATCATTGTCAATGTCCATAGGTTCTAGATCAAGCATCGAATCTTCAAATAAGAGGGCCCACAAGTCTCTTCTACCTCCACTTCGGGTCTTCGGAACTGCAACAGTATAAAATCCGGGCTGGGTCAGGGTTTAGGATAAGGCCGAATTTTACAGAATCGGTCACCGCTCTCTCACATCACCGTTTGGTATAAGTACTGGCGCATGTCATAGTAAAGCCTATCCCAATGCAAGTCATCTACTCAGTCGTATCAATTCAGATCCAGATACGTCCATTCCTCCCCCCTGGCGATCCTTTCCGGTATCCTCACACTAGAGTCAGCGTAATTCCAGATTACGGACTCATCAACCCTATTGGTCATCCACAAATAGTAAACGGGAAGCTCTCATGTCCTCTCAAGGATTGCTTACCGGTCTTGAGCGCCCATCAAACCCTACACTACCACGGGTCGTTCGGTCTCAATGCCCTTCCGAATCGGGTCTAACACGACAAGGACAATCCTAGCCACACAACTAGACAATCCTATGTATGTCATCCAATAACCCGGGAAAGTGTTGATAGGCACCTTCGAAGAACATCCCATACTATTCCCTCTGATGCCCAAGGACAGAAGTGTCAATAGGGCACTCCCCAATCCCGAGTTATACGTAGGCAATCACATATTCAAGTTCATCATTTCTCATGCATTCAATACATCTTCATGATAAAAGTTAAATCATAATATTGAAATGATTCATCATAGACACAAGTAATCAAGAATAATAAATTAATATAACAAGAGTATATGAATCGCAATACTACTGTCCTAACACATGTATAACAATCTTATAATAATTAAAAACAATCAAGAGATTATATTCCTTAAGTATGAGCATAAATCACAAGTTTATGGACTATATGTTTATGGAGATAACCATCCTTACCTTAGGTTGAGTTGATGCTGAATTGAGAATTACCAAGAAATGGTCCAAAAGAAATGTTAAGACCCTAGACAAACATCAATAATAAGTTAGAGAAGAAATCGGGAAGATCGGATGTTAAACGGGTCAAAACTGGCTAAGGTTGCTGTCAGCAACAACTTTGGTCGATGGTCTTTGGTGGATGGCATCGACCAAGGAGGATCGACCAAAACTTCTTCAGGACAGAACAATGGATTTTGGGGGTTTTGATCCGAAATTGGTTTTCTGGGGTTCGGATCAATCCGGAACTTGGAGGAATGCTTAAGAACAGTATGAGGACACTACAAATCAAGGAATTAACATAATCCAATGGTCTAAATAGAAAGCCCCAAATTGAGCTACCAAGTTCAAGAGACAAGCATCATAGCATGGATTGTAATTGGTTGCATTGACATTGAAAAGGCATGCATTAGCTAAGGGAACTTATAGAAATTCAATTAGAATCATATGCTAGTGATAAACATGTACATAGCATACTATACAATTTAGTTTTGTACAAAATGGCATGATGTTAAGAGGAAAATCAAAGAATGCATATGCTAGGCTTGAGATGGGGGCATAGCATCAATAGATAGCTAAAAGGATCATAGGTTAAGCAAAGGTGGACACTTGGAGTGATGGTTGCAAGGTTGCAGCACCATCTCCAAGGTCTCAACAGCAAAACAGGGATAGACAAGAATAGTAAAAGATAGAATAGAGAGTGGAATGATGAATCATACCTTGTAGTTGTAGATGGAGACAAGAAATAATGATTAACAATGAGTTTTGGTGGAGTATCCTTCACAAATGCCTAGGAGTTGCTTTGGGAAGCTCCCCCCATGTTCTCAAGAGTGAAAATGATTGCAATAGGGTTCAAAACACGAGGCTAGTATAAATAGATTAGGGAATATTCTAAAGAATCATTAACTTGGCTGACTGGGAAACTTTGGTCGATGGTCTTTGGTCGATGGCATCGACCAAAGAAGATCGACCAAAATATAAATCAACAGAAAAGTCAAGTTTAGTTCAGCAACTTCACACAGAGTTTTGAAAGGCTATACAAGGTCAAATTGAGTGGGTTTTTCTTCTACAATTCAATCAAGAAGTCTAGTTTCGGGGAATACCTTCGGATTGTGCACAGGAGGTCATTAGGTACTTCAACTAAATCATTCTTCTCCAATGCACAAACTTTCATTAAACACCGACAACGTACTTAAGCAAGGGGTATCATCGTCAATGTCCATGGGCTCGGTCTCCGACTCATAATTATCAATCAAAAGGTTCTATAAGTCTCTTCTACCACCGCTTCGGGTCTTCGGACCTAAATACAACAGTGGATCCGGGTTAGGGTCAGGGTTAGAATAGGGCTAGATATTACAGGCCAAACTTTGTTGAGCTAGAGAAAAGACTACGTTGCGGTTAAACTTGGGAGGCAGTGCAGGTCAACAAAAAATCAAGGTCATTAGAAGAACAAAAGAGCATAGGCGCAAATAAAAAAAGAATTATTTTTTTTCTCCCCCCCCCCCCCCCCCCCCCCACACCCAAACCCCCCCCCCCTATTTAAAACCCCCCCCCCCCCCCCCCCCCCCCCCCCCTTTTTTTTTGGCCCCCCCCCCCCCAGAAAAGTAAGAAGTCAGCTTTGGGCCATCCCAGTGGAGGACTTGGTGTCTGGCTTTGAATCCATGAAAGTTGATGATGAGGTTCTATTTTTGGAAACTGAATCCTGATGAAGATCTGATTAGTTGATGGACTTGGAGTGCTCTCTATCTTGGTTTGAAGGCATTTCTACCTATTAGGTAAGTCACTTGACTTGTGTGCAAAACCCCTTTAGGATTGGATTTGATCTGGACCTTCAATTCCTCGTTTTGGTCTTGTTTGTCAAGCATTGGTCGATCGATTGGTCGATCGGGCCAGTCGACCAATCCACTCGACCAATGAGTGTTGTCTTTGGCAATTAGGTTGTTCTTGCTCTATTTAAGTCCAATCTCGAGTCCACTTCGTATTTGCTGCCTCCAAACTCTCTCGGAACGAACCAAAGACCTCTCGCAAGTCATCTCTCTTGCATCCTTGGTGTTTTCTTGACGGATCTTCGTCGAAACTCTTCTTTTTGCATCAAAAGGTATGTCTACTCTCTCTTCTTCTCCTCCATCTTTGTTTTTCTTTCCTTTTTGAGTTGAGACAGTAGAAGAGATGCTGCATTCTCTCGTTGCAAACATCTCTCGAACATGTTCTCATGATCATCCTAAGGATTTGAGGCTAGAACAATGATCTTAACCATGATCATTGCAAGCTTTTGAAGGAATCATGATCAAACCATGATCTAATCTTTGTTAAACTTCTAATCTGAATTCTGATCTCTTTGGATCTTCTATGTTGATCATGTTAGTAGTTAATTACTGTGTTTTCCTTCCATGATCCATAATCTATAGATCTCTAGTGTTCTCTTCTACCTTACTATGTGTTCTTCATGATGCATGGTAGTTACATATATGGTAGGTTTTATTTTCCTTATTTAGATTTATGCTTCTAAGCCTTGTTCCTTGAAGATCTAAGTATGTTTTCATGATACCTTTACCTGAAGCAATGATCCATCCTCCTATTGTTCTTGTCTTTGTTTTCTATTTCAAATTCATCAAGATCCATGGTTGATTTAATTATGGTAACTTTTTGTTTCCTAATTTGGATCTTGATATCTTGATTTGATTGGTGTTTTGAGGTCCCCTATATGTTAGAATACTACTGATGTAGTCTACCCCTTGATTAGTACCCTTTTGAACCACCAAATTCGGATTTCATATCTTAAAACTCGATTTTATAGGCTATCGTCCGCATTGGTCGATTGATTGGTCGATGGACCAGTCGACCAATCCACTCGACCAATGAGTACAAAGAACTCCAGAATTGGTCCATGTTGGATGTTTTGGTATCTTTTCTGTTAGGGATCTTTCCTAATATGTTGTATATACTTGTTTAGGACCTTCTTCTCAAGTTTGCCGAGATCTTACTTGACTTCTTAGGATTCCTTTGCGAGTTATAAAAGGTAAGGATGGTTATTTCCTTAATTACATAGATAGCATGAATCTAGTTTCTATATTTGAATATCATAGATATGATTCCTAAATTAGATTCTTACAATGATATACTACTGTTGCATAACTTTGATTACAGTAGCATTACTTATTCATATTAAATTGATTCATGTATGATTTACTTACCAATGTTATAAAAGTGATTGTAATTATTGATTTCTTTCCATATATGAAGTTACCATATATGTGATGATATGAATTGATGCATGTGTATGCTTAAGTATGGTTTGGAAAGGAGAGGTGTCCTTTTGACACTTCTGTTCTTGGACTACTACGGGAATATTATGGGATGTTTCCGGAGATGCCCTCTGGACACCTTCCTAAACTGTTGGATGACATATCTAGGATTGTCTAGTAGTGTTTGGCTAGGATGTCCTGTTATGTCGACCCTAATCGGAGGGGTATTGAGACCGAACGACCCGTGGTAGCAATGGGGATTCATGGGCGCTCAAGACCGGTAACCAACCCGTGAGAGGACAGGAATCACATTGTGGGGGCCATTTATTGGTAGGATTGCATATGGTTAGACTTGGGCTCACGGGCGCTTAAGACCGGTAACCAACCCGTGAGAGGACGTGAGAGCTTCCCGTTTACCATATGTGGATGATCAATAGGGTTGATGAGTCCGTAGTCGGGGACTATGAGGACTCTAGTGTGAAGGATACCGGAAAGGATCGTCGGGACGAGGAATGGAAGTATCTGGATCCGACTTGATGTAACTAAGTAGAAGACTTGCATTTGGCTAGGTTTTACCCCGACATGCGCCAAGATTTATACCAAATGGTTGCGAGAGAGTGTGTTGACTTAACCCCCTGCCATGGTTTGTCCCGAGGGATGAAGGACCCATTACCAATCGGCTGCTCAAGACCGGTGAAATGATCCGTGAGAGAATCCAAGATATCTTAAATGGTTGAGGATGTGAGTGGACCTTCCTAAAGAAGTACGGTGCTATGACTTAAAGCATGTCTGCCAATAGAGACCAGCATACATAGAGTTAGATTCATTCATTCATTGCTTGTCTCATATCATATTGCATTTATGTTTGTTCGGAATCCCGCCATTTATGTTATTATGGATTTTTAATCGCCTTTTCTCGAGTTTCTTTGAAACTCATTCCTTTATTGTACAATGTTGTTAGACTATCCTGCAGTTGACCGAGTACTATGACGGTCCCTATGAAGAAGCGCAAGGCGAAGAGGCATATCTCCGGGAAGGTGATTGCGGTTACCACAATTACTCCGAAGATCCCGCGAGTGGTTATGCTCCGTACGATGCTTAGTCCGACCATTGAGTGGAAGCGTCCTTGTGCCATTTATGAGATTTACACTTACAAGGATGTTGTCTATAAAGTGGAGAACAATTTAGTTACCCAATGTACTAGCTACTGGGATTAGATTTTATTTAGTTTATTCTCTTTAGAGCTACTTTTCCGCTGGTTGTAAAGTGGGATTTTTGCCTCACTTTACTTATCTGTTTGATACTCTGATTATATCTATTATTCTGATTCATTTATGATTCATTCTTTCTTTATTGGATCTATGATTTATCTTCCGCACTTTTATTATGATTGTTCATGATTATGTTATTGTTTATGTGGGAGGTTGATCACTCGATACCTGATCTTCGGGCTGTGGATCACACTCTCGGGTATGCCAGATAGGGTACCGGCTGGGAGGGCGTGACAGTATTCCATGGCATGCCCATGGATTTTCGAACACTAGGAAATGGCTTTGATAACCTGAACCGCCTCTTCTTTGCGGTCAGGCAGGAAAGGAGAACGATTGAGCTGGGTGAAGGAGTCTGGGGTGCTCCATCTTATTGGGAATTTTTGTTGGGATTCAAGAACCCTACAGAAAACAAACTTTTCCTGCCATCCTTTATTATCGGAAGGACAGGTACCCTTTGCAAGGATTCCCCCTTGCCAGTTAAGCTCAATCTTCGGGCGTTTGGAAAGGACTACCCACCACCCAGGAGGATTTGATTTACTCAGTGTATAAAAATGAAGAAAAACATTTAGAGAAGGGGTTAGCCCGAGTTCGTGGCAGAGCCCCAAGTAACCGATTATATGTCTCTAGCTGTTCAGGAGAAGCATACCAGGACAATTTTCCAATTTCGGCAATTATAGAAGAGAAGAAAGGAAGTCAAACCCCACTCTTGAAAGAGTCAAAGTAAAGGGAGAACTTCCCTAGAGGGTTGGAGTTGACCCTCTCATCTAAGTTCGAGGCACGAAGGTTGCAGGAGCGTGGAATTGAATAGTCATCACAAATACTTTTGAGGTCTTCTGAGCGAACTACAAAAATAATGTGTGAGGGCCCGACGAAAGGTCTTTTTGACGGACGGGATTTCTCCTCCGTCGTCTTCTTAGGAGCCTTTCTCTTCTTTGAGGAAGATCCTTTAATGATGGGGGCATTGCCTGGTGGGTCTCTAGGGCTAGCCGGGGCAGATCGCAACCAGTGTTCGGTAACCCTATGATCCCGATCACCAGAGAGTTCGACAGAAGCAGTGGGGCTTCCCTGTTTGGCAGATTCTTCACCCTCTACTAGGCGATCTACAGAATCGGTCTCTTCAGAAGTTCTACCGCTACCCATTTTTTTGAAGGAATAAAAAAGATAAAACAAAGTAAGGGAAACAAAACTTACTTGTTTGAGATTTAGAAGAACAGAGCTTGAGTCGCACAGGGTTGAAACGAAGACTCGAAAGAACACAGGGTTGTAAAGCGAGAAGTAAAAAGAAGAAATGAGGCATAAGGAACCTTTTATAGATTCAAAATACAAATGAATAAGTAAGATTGAGTCTGATCGATGGACAGGGGCATGCATAGATTTGAGAGAAAAGATCGGACGAATCATAAAGCTTTAATGGTCTGTAGTAATTGACGATTCAAAAAACCTTCGTTATGATGAGATAAATCTAAGATACGACGATAGGGCGTAATGTTCGCGCCTCCTCGATCGCCATGTGGCCCACTACTCACAGGCAACGAGGCGTCAGAACGTTTCGACGGCACCTCGTTGGCAAGAGATGTCAGCAGCATTAAATACAAAGATATTTTTACTTAACAAGATATTTCGTACTTGCTCATGATCGGTAAATATACCAAACCAGACCAAGCATTCCACGACTTTGCTTGAACGCTTGGCCTGCGGGGCAAACGATACGAGGAAAATTGCACCGAACCTGTGGACCGAGTTCATAATCTTCATCCAGGTTAGACCGTAACTGGGGACCCACCAAACCCTAATTTAATGATCGTAAAGGCGCCGCATTTCGGTTATTAGTCCAGTAAGATCTCCCGAATTGTGCGGTAGACAAGGCTGACTTGTAGGAGGCAACTATCAGCAAAGCAATGAGGGAATCGTGCTGAGATTGATAACTACATGCGTTCTCGAATATCTAGAAGGAAACCCTACGATCGGACGGCCACTAAAAGAGATCGAGACTTCACCCAATGGTCAAGAATTGGAGGTAAAGTCTATATAAATGAGTGATCTGCTCACTCCAGAGGTATCTAGATCATTTTCAATTTATGTATTCATTATTATGCTTTGCAACTTGCCAAAGCCTTTGTGATTAGTTCAGTAACTGACTTAAGCTTCACAGGTGGCCTCCCGACCCCCACGGTCGGGTCACATCTAACTCTGTTTTGCAGGCCATTATCAAGGAACCTGGAGGCTTGACATTTTCTGGACACATCAACCCCCAACCTGCTTCGATAGACTGGAAGCTCAGTACGCTTAGTAGGTTCCTTTTTTTTTTCTCTTTTTTTTTTTTTTTTTTTTTTTTTTTTTTTCCGGCTTTTCCACTGAAGAGATTGGTCCCAAATATATTACATCATTTTTAATCTCTACCACCCTTTGGGTTTTCAGGAGTTGAGACTCGTCATTGTTGCTCACATATCTGCTAAAAAACGCACTGCTCATCTCAAAGTTGATTTCCTACCCTATGATGTCAGAGAACAGTTCAATTGCTACTTTTAGAGCTAAGAGGTCCTCCTTTGCTCGACAAAATAAGAAAGTATCATCTGCAAATAAAAGATTGGTGATTCTAGTACTTGGCGTGCAACATTTATTCCTAAGAAGATGTCTAAGGACCTATATTCATTGAGCAACCTAGATAACACCTCCATGATTAAGAGGAAGAGATGAAATAAGTAGACATCCTTATTGAAGGCCCACAGAGCTTGAGAACTAGTGGTAAGGACACCCATTTACCTTGATGTAGAAGGATACTGAGGATATTAGGGTCTGCACCAATTCACACCATTTCTCCTCAAAATCAAGGCAATTAAGGAATTAGGTAATGACATCCCATTCCACTTTGTCATAAGTTTTTGACGTATCTAATTCAGCACCACAATCTTTGTTTTTGCCTTAGTTTTAGTCATGAAATGGAAGATTTCCTGGGCAAGAAAGATACTATCCGAGACTTGTCTATTTGCTACAAAGGCATCTTGATAGGGGGAAATGAAAGAAGAAAGAATGGGTTTTGATCCGCTGGCTAGAATTTTTGCCAAAATCTTACAACTCACATTGCACAAGCTAATGGGTTTGAAATTAGTCACTTGCTTTGCATTTTTTTTCTTTTCTTCTTCGGATGATGCATAATAAAGTGTGATTTGTTACAAAAGGAAGGGAAAGGTTTGGTTAAAAAAAAAATACCTCACAAGGTTAAACAAGTCCCCACATATTAAATCCCATAACTTCTGATAAAATAGAGCATTGAAACCATCGAAGCCAAGGGCATTGAATGGCCCCATATAGAATCTCAGATATCCCAAGAAATCTAGAATTGTTTGCCGGGGGGGGGGGGGGGGGGGACATTCAACAAAGGAGGGATCCAATGGGTTGGAAGAAGTATAGATCTTCTGTATGAAATTTGCAAAAATTGATGCAATGCCCCGGGGGTCCATGACTGTTAACCCCACACTTTCAATAGAAGAAATTCTCTTCGAATGCGCTAGACTTTGGTTGATAGATGGTAGTATCGGATGTTCCTGTCTCCATTCGAGATGTATTTCCCTTTGGCCTTTTGATACCAAAACATCTCTTTAGCTTCAAGAATCCACATGAGTCTCTCTTTCCTAAGATCAATGTCTTCCTAGTTTGGGTTGGGTGCACTCTGAAGGACTTCAATCTCTTATGAGAGATTTGCAAAGAGCTGGTTGATACTCCCAAAAGTGGAAATGTTCCAAGAGTGGAGAAACCTGGGGAGGTTGGCCAATTTACCATTCAAGGGGTTTCATTTGAGGCATTCCAAGATTATTCGATAGGGTAGTATTCCTATGAATTTTGGAAATGAAATAACATCTTTCCACTCCTTATCTTTGGCTTATTGGTTAACATAATGGAATAATGGTCACTGCTAGTAGCTGAGAGCTTGGATACAGAGGAGTTTGGGAACGAAGCCACCAATAAGGGACAGAACAAAACACGATCTAATTTTCCCTTGGTCAGGTGGTTTTTTTTGACGGTTTGACCATGTAAAAAGTTCTAGGAGCAGATAGTTTACTAGAATCAGTTTCAAAAGGTTGAGGAGGGAGGTGGGGAGGGTTTAAAAGGGGTACACATTTTATCATTAGCATTAAGGGTTTCATTTAGGTCCCGTATGATGATGAAGGGGGAGTGGAGGTTGGAATAAAGGTTTGGAGATTTTCTTGGAGAATTTTCCTTTCACTATATGAAGGGGGGGAGGGGCATAGGTGAAAATTGCTACCCAATTTTGATTTGAATGGCAATTGATTATGGCAATGAAGGCAGGATCTTCTAGTTTATAGGAGAAAAAGAAATGCAAAATCCCCCTAATGTTTTTTTGTCGGTTCAAAATTTTGGGGTGAACGGGATAATCTACAATGCCTTTCAAAAGCATCCAACCTCTTTGCTCTGGCCCCCTGGAATAACAAATTTAATTCTTTTATACAACTTCAAGGAATACCTTGCCCAGGTACTTATCTTGGTTCTTTGTCTAATATTAGGCTTAAAGAAATTGTGAAAAAAAAGCCTTTTAGGGCTTCATATGTCGGGCTCTTAGGCCTCTATGTTGGGGTTGGGGCTCTTGGGCCTTCTAGTAATAGTATACCAACTGGCTCCCAACCAGATTAGCTGTCACAATTTTTTTGTTTGTTGCCATGTGGTGTCTCTTGCGTGGCTATCGGAAGACAAAGTGTGGCATTTTTGAGATTCAATGGCAATGATTTTCCTTGCTATTTCAATCATAGTTGTTGGATTTCAAAAATATAAAAATATTACATGTTGTCTTCTGAGAGCCGTTTATGAGATCTCATGCTGTAGCAAACAAAGATCCACTACCTATCACATGGTGCATTGGACAAAGCTCAATTTTTAGCTGGTTGATCCTCGAGTAACAACTCCCTACTCAGTCAAATTTCAGCCAAATTGACGTTTCGCAAGTGATATACAACTTTAAATTTCTAGAGACCATGAGAGGGTGCATGGTCATGTATAGGAGTTCTTGTTACCTATTGTTTGGGTATCTATTGTATGGCTCTCAGAAAGTGACACATGTTGTTACAAGAGCCAATGGTTATTATTATAAAGGTACAAGAGATCATAATCGTTAGATCTCAAAAAGGCTACATGTTGCCTTCTGAAACTGCGTGGAAACAAGAAAAATCCCATGTATAGACCAATTAAATTTGAAAAGTATTTCTTCTGGGGAAATTTTCAGCCCCGGCACCTCCTAAGTTATCCCTAAAATTAATGCCCACCGCTGGGTTGCCAATATATTAGGTAGATCGTTACTCTTAATTAGTTTTGTTCATGAATTTTTAATTAACTACCCAAAACGCCCTTAACTAATACACGTCGATGAAGGAAATCCCCTTCGCCCACATTCTTCTCCAAGCACACACAAACCATAGCTTGACCATGAATAATATCAACAAGCTCTCCCACTATTAGTTTCATGCTATTGCACGTTTCTCATTCTCCTGACAGCTTTCGTAGTCTTCCCTTTGCGAATGACATTATTCAACTCCTTTTTTGACTACTATGTGTCACGACAACTCCTCTCTCAAGCATTTGTAAATACTCTTCATCCATCTTTCTCAAACACGAAGTTACATTTTTCATAGGGTGTGAAGAGAGTATCAAAAGAATAAGCACAAACAAATCCACCATTACAGATGATAGAAGCCCCTATACGAGTTTTGCTACTTGACCAACCAGGGGATGATAACGATGACAATAGCATCGTCTTAGCAAAAGCTTCTCTCTTTCATCTCATCTAAGAGCATTTGTTGGCTCTGGCATACCTCACTACAAAACCTCCGTTCTCCTCTACAAAGAAAGCTTCCAAACTTTTTTTTTGATCAACGTGTAACTTCAGACAACAACTTAACAAATAGAGAGGAAAATTAAGGACCCATTTGATAACCCAATAAGTGTTTCTGCTCTAAGGAACACTAGAAATAGTTTTGGGTGTTTATGAAAGTAGAAACACTTTTTAGGCATTTAATAAAACTTGCTTTGAGTGTTGCTTAGGGCTAAACTCAGAAATTTAATCCCTCTTGACATCTAGTGCTAGCACTCTCAATCTTGATGCTAGCACTTCCTATAAAGAGGGTTAATTTCCTCTCCTATCTCTATTAGAACGTCTATTGAGTTGGCTTTTAGATAGTTTGTTTTTCCTATTCAGCTTTTGTTACATCCCCCAGCCGGTACCCTAACTGAAATACCCAGAGGTGTGATCCACATCCCCGAAGATCAAGTCTCAACAGTCATCCTCCCGCATAGTACAATCATGAGCAAGAATAAATCATGGTATCAATGTTATTAATGTAATTAAAAGAATAATCAAAGTATGGATCTTTGAAGGATCTCAAAATAATATCAGAGTACGGAAGTGATATCAAAATAATCTTAGTAAAAGGGTGCAGAGGTAATTCAAAAAGTGAAAGTGTGGAAGAATAGTCAAAACTAAAGTATTACAACTGATGCGTCCAAAATTTGCTCAGCCCTTGGATCTCCACATGATGTCTTGCAAAACGAAAGCGTTAGATGTGGCCCGACCGTTGGGGTCGGGAGTCCACCTCCGAAGGCTAAGTCAGTTGATGAACTTAATCACAAACGGCTCTGCTAGAAGCACAGAGCTAATGAATGAAGAAACGGGAAAGGTGATCTAGATAGCAGAACGCTGATAGTTTAGGTCTATCAGTATGTATCTGAACCTGAGTCTCAGATAGTATTCGTATTGATCGATTGATCCGTCCCTCACCTTGTATGGTAGTGAGGTTTATATAGAGTGTACCTTCGAATCTCCTTCTTTGGATGCACTCGAGCCTTCTTCGGGTAGTCGTTGGATCTTATCAGTGAGATCCGTTGAGCAATAGACTTCTACTAGTTTGGGCTAGTAGAGGACTCTTGAGATAACCGTTAGGTTATGCGATAGTTATCCCTTTGATGATGATTATCCGCAGCCGTTAGCTTGAGTCTGCCATCATCAGGGTGATTACCCTAATCCATAAGTAAGATTAGGGCACGCTTGCAGCCGAATAAGCTTTCTTCTTCAGCAAGCCATCTTCCGGATCCGGCTCGCTCGGGAGCGATTCGGTTTTCTCCGTCTCGACCGGGGTCGAGGGTCGGACCAGGCATGAACCTGGTCTGATCATAAACTCTCCATATCACGAGCCCCCCAGACCAAGTGTTCGGTCGATCCCGAGGGCTTGGTTTTTAACTGGGTTTGTCATCAGGTGATGATCTCTGCGTGTTTCATTAAATGTCATATCACATTTAATGCGGTGGTCACTTTTCCTCGAGCGTTGTGAGTGTAAGGCCACGTATCTTCGTTGCAGTTGATCTGTCGTGGCTCACGTCATCCAAGCGACGGTCTCCGAACGCCTATTTCGGATTCGTGAGTTCAAACTTTCAAAACGTCTTTCAATCTTGATCGTTGATTTTGAATCAATCTCAATCGTTCAGATTCCCGAACACTCGTGCGGGAGTTTTAAAAGCGGTTTGTTGTCTTCGTAGGTTTCATTCTTCCTGTCTGGAATTTGAACCTTTGTCGTCTGCTTCGCGCCTTCCTATTCTCAAGCTTCCGTCTCACTGAATCAGTAAGTTTACTGGTCTTTTCTTTTTGTAGTTTACTGAAACGAGTAATGGCGGACGATAGGGCTTCTTTAGTACCCCACGTTGGTGATAGCAGTGATGTTTTTGCTTCTCCTGCTCCCGAACAGTCGGATAGTGATAACAAAACCCTAACCGTCCTCCTCGCAAGAGTTCGCTGAAGTTTCTCAAAAAGGTTTTGAAAGAAAAACCGAAACTTCTACTGTCCTTCTCGAGTCTGGATCTTCCAAGATCGTCGAGTCTTCTAGGCAGCCTAAAACCTCCGGGTCCAATGGTGGACCTGGCTTTGTTCCTTCCATTTATAATGGAGAAACCCTTCTTTCAGCTGTCCAAGATTTTGACCTTCCTTCCTCATATCAGGTTAGGGCTCCCCACCCTGATGAAAGGGTTGATTCATCCCTTTCGGGTGAATTTTCTCTGTACATAGATGCACTGGAAAGCGGGGTTCGCTTTCCCTTTTTTAATCCTTTATTCTCCGCAGTTTTGAATCACTGGAACATTTGTCCCGGAATGCTCCTCCCCAATAGCTGGCATCTCATCGTCGGCTTCTTGGGTTTGTGTTTTGAGCTTGGCATTACGCCATCTCTTTCTCTTTTTGTACATTTTCATGTTCTTTCTATCTCCCATCCTCCCGGATGGGTCTTTCTTTCCAAACGCAATAAGGCTGAACTTGATTGGAGGGGCAGCATCCTTGTCAAAGGAACTTGCCCTTCTAACCACAAAAGATGGCGCGAACGATACTTTTTCTGTCAAGCGCCTCCATCAGATCTTAACTTCCCGACCACTTGGAGGAGGTTTACTTCTTCGTCTGAAAGTAACCGGACCCTTCCCTTATCCAGAGAAGATGAGGCGGCCATCAGGAAGATCAAATCCATTCCGTGGTATCAAGAGATACATGGATATGAACTGGAGTATAACTCCATCCTTCAGATCTTGGGGCTTGGCTCATTGTGAGCTTCTAACCATCATCCTTTGATTTGACTGAAGTGATATGTCTTGAATTCTGATTCTTGTCCTTCTTCTTTGCAGTGCCTCCCAGAACGAACCCTGAAAGCCTGCGGGTGAAGGCCGCTAGGGCCATTGTGACAGCCGAGCAACGATTGCCCAGGGTCTTGACCGTAGATCAAGAGGCTTCTCTTCCCTCTCCCGACCCCTCTTATAGGGGTATCAGGAATATCAGGCCTGTAGCTGATGCTTCGGGTAAAGGGAAGAAACCAATGGTGGAGAGGGCTGACGTCTCTTCCTCCGTCCGAACCAAGAGGAGGCATGACACAATTGATGCTCCCTCCAACAAAAATCCAAAGCTTCGACGGATGGTGAGGAGGTCTTCATCCCCCAATGGACCCTGAAGATTACCGACAGGGTTACTCGGGATCCTGAGAAAGCTGCAGAATGGAGCTCCCTCAGTCTTGCTCCTTTTGATCGCCAGGAGTTCGAAGCCCTGGATGACACCTCCCTTGTTAGTCAATCTACAAGGTACCGGTCTTCTTGCTTACTTATGTTTTCATAATTTCTTATGATTTCTTCTGATATCTTCCGTCTTCCCAGGAATGTTGTTTTGAGCTTTTATCAACACATGGAAGCATTGAGCCGTGTTGGTCGCACCAGCTCCTTGCTGCAAACTTGTGAAGAGAAATTGGCCAAGGCCAATTCTGAAATAGACCAGCTGACTGCAGCTACCGTGGAGCTGCAGAAAAAGCATGAGGAAGAAGTGATCTCCCTCAAGGAAGCCCTTGAAGCTTCGAAAATTCGTGTCTCTGCTGCCGAGCGCGAGGCCAGGAAGCAAAAGGCAGCTGCCACGTTGTTTGGTGACAGCCTTGAAATCAAAAGTAGGGAGCTCGAAGAACATCTGAAGTTGGCGATCCCTAGCAAGCATGAGCATATAAAGCCAAACCTTCGGAAGGAGTGCATTCGAAAATACCTGAACAGCGTACCTTTCTCCGAATTGCTAGGTTTCTACAACATTCAAGCCTATCGCATGGGGCAGAACGATGTTTGGGAGCAGATCCTTGGAACGATCCCTGACTTCGACACTGCTCCTTTTCGTGAGGTATGCCACCCAGAGGTCTTCGGGAAAGTTGGTATGGATCTCCCCGGACGGGCTCGGGGAGAAGATGATCCTTTTCCAGCTGACCCTCAATATGAGGCATATCTGAATGAGGAGCCGGCACTTCCAGAGGAGAAATCACAAGTCGAGTCTCAAGTTGTTGTTGTAGAGAGTTCAGCCAATGCCACTCTTGAGTAAGGCTCTTCTCATGGTCCTGAGAAAAGTCCTCCCGACCAGGGTCCCTCGGGCAAAGATGAAGAAAAGGCTTAGGGAGTTGTTCTTTTGTAAAGATGTACCCTCAATTTAATGAATAGACATTTCTTTTTTCATGTTGGCCTCAAAATTTCCCCGTCTCCTGCCGAAATCTTGCCTTGAATATCAAAGTATTAATGATAAAACTTATCACTTAACTTTTCATTCCTCGCCGAATAATGATCTTGTAGAAATATTGTGAAGATGCGTTTCGGGAAGATGCGTTAATCTTCCCCACTACTTCATTTATTGCAAAGTCCGCACGTTTCCCTTCTGCGAAGTTCAAACGTTTTCCTGCTTTTGTATACCATTCATTGTTTCCAATGAATCAGAAATACATCCATTATTTTAATGGCGGTGCGACGATTGGAGGTTTCTCTCGCATCGGTGCTCGCTTCCACATGTTTCCATGTGGCATCCCTTCGACTGTTGATCTTGCTTTTTGCGGATTTCAAAGCGTCATTTCGATCTAGGTCGTCGGTTGTCCTTAGCCTTCAACCGTCGTCTTATACCTGAGGCTATTTAAAGCCTTCGTGGGTACTCTCCATCTATCCTGTCTTCTGCAAGATAGATTTGCTAAAGTGCCAAAGCAACCTTTCGTCCTTTGGCCTGCTTCCGTATTCCTCGTACTCCAACGACAGCTCTATCCATTTCTGAACAAGTGAGTTTTTTGATTACTCATCTCTTTCCCTACTTCCCCCCTGAGTAAACTGCACAGTAGTTATACTTGGGGTTTATTTTGTTGGTCTGTCAGAAGCTGTAGAAAACTAGGGTTTCCCCATTGTTGCCGTCGTTTATTTACTCGTACCGATACGGCTGGTTTTTTTTTTTTGTTTTGCATAGTGGCTCCCAAGATCAACCCGAACTTTATCAGAGCAAAATCTCGTAAGAAAAGCGTTCCGTCGGTGGTGGTTGGGGCCAATGCGGTGGTTTCAGCTAGTGAATCCTCCAAGCGTAAGGCGGCTAGCGGCGGTGAATCTTCAAGTCGATTCCCGCAGCTTCGTTGATGCCGTCCCTGCGCCTCCTTTGCCCGAAGTGATCGCTCGTCTTTCCCAGGAAGATCTTGATCACTCCGTTGCCGATGGTGCTGCCGGCGCTCCTGCTGGTGAGCCTGTTGGTGAGCCTGTTGGTGCACCCCCAAAGGAGACTCTTCGGGCATCCGAGGCAACTATGTTGGCGTCTGATGAAGGTGTGGTCCCAGCAGGTGCTGCTCCTATTTCTAACTCCAGTGCTTGTTTGGCATCCTCCTCCTCTCCTTCGAGTTGGAGGATTTTGCCACCGGGAAGCGCCGTCGGGTGACAAGTGATGAAGCTCAGCCTTTGCTTGGTGTAGTTCATCCTTCTCATCCTTTGCTCGAATTAGTGTCAAACGAGTTTGACAGAGCGTTGGAATGGTGTACTTGCTGCTCGAATGACTTCGAGAGCGCAGTTCTTTCTAAACTTCCGGATGAAGTCTTTACGAAGTCACCTGGTGATGTAAGTCTTTCTTCATTATCCTCCGATTTTGAAAAATTACTTTTCTGCTCCTCACTAACTCGGAAGTTGTTTGCGGGAGTCTTCTTGGTAACTTCCACAACCAAGTGGAAGCGATTACTAGACTCGATAGGTTGAGCAATGAAGTTTCTAGGCTTCGGGAAATCTCTGAAGCCAAAGATGTTGAGATTCCTCGCCTTCGGAATCTAGCTTGGGAGGTGGCGGGGAGAAAAAAATTCGATGATTGGTCATCTTCGGTCGGACTTGGATGATGCCGGGGAGAAGATCCGGCGATGGAGCGAACAGTTGGAAAGTCGAGAGCCAAAGGATCCGAAACGTTACCCGAAAGGCAAGCTGTCGTTCCTTTGCCCAAATCCCTTCCAACTGATGTTCGCAGAGCTGCGTCTTCAAGTATTTACACGGTAAGCCTTTTGTTGATATGCTGAATGCTTATAACTTGCGAGGCGTGCGGGATGGTGAGAACGAAGTATGGGAATCAATATTAAGGAAAGATCCTCATTTTGATACGACTCCCTACGGTCTTGTTTGCCATCCTGAAGTATTTACCGACACGGGTATTCCTCCTCCCGACTGGGACCAAGGATAAGATTGATCCTCCACCTTCCGATCCAGATATTATGCAATACCTGGAAGATTCTCCTGTTTATTCTCCGCTGGAAGAAGTCAATTATGACGAGCTTGTACCGAATGCGAGTTTGGTCGAGGACCATTCTTCTCTGGACAAGGTGGACAAAGAGTATGAAATTGCGGAGGATTTTCTGAATATCGAAATATTTTTGTAATCCTCATTTCTTCTCTTCTTTTCCTTGACTCCCCACCAATGGTTGACTCATATGTTTGTTCTAGCAAAGTCGCGTCGATCTTGTATAACTTGTTAACAGTCACCTGTAATGACTTTCTTCTTTGATCAGAGATTGTATCCAGCTCTTGTAATTGTTTTGATACTGGCCTCCTTGGATCTTCTGAAGAAATAAGAAATTACTTTATCTTGGACTTTGCTAGCCACTTGAATCGCCGTTGCATTAGGTCTTAGTTGTCTGAAACAATGCCTTTACTTAAGGATTTCCGGAGAAATACAATAAGTCTGAGAAGGAACTCACTCGGGTTTTAAACCGATGCCTTATACTTAAGGATAATTCAAAAATTCAATAAGTCTCGAAGGAACTCACTCGGGTTTCAAACCGACGCCTTGCAAAAGGAACTCACTCGGATTTTCATCCGATGCCCCGACTTAAGAAAGTTTGAAAAATTTTCCATAAGCGTTGAAGTGTTGAAGGACCCACACGAATTTTCATCCGATGCCTTATAGTTGGATCTTGTTCTTGAATGTGGTGTATGATGCCCCCCAATCAAAAGATAGTTTGTTGAAAGCCAAAAATTGCGTTGATTGAGTTGAAAATGATTACATCGCGAACAAAATTGAAATCATCCTCAAGGATAAAACTTTTTGAGATGCCTAGCATTCCACGAACGATCCAACTCTTTCTGGGAATCGATGTTCTTCAACCTGTAAGCTCCTGAGCCGACCGGTTTCACAACCATATAAAGTCCTTCCCAGGAGGGGTCCAACTTTCTTTGGTGATGCGGGTCGGAGGCTAGGGTGTTTCTCAACACCAGATCTCCAACTAAGTACCGACGATTCTTCACTCGAGTATTATAATGAGACGCTATCCTTCTTTGATAATGTTGAGTTCTTGCTATTGCCTTTGCCCGAACTTCGTCCAACAAATCAAGACTATCAAGCAGTCCTTGTTCATTTGCTTTTTCCTCGAACTCACGATCCCGTAACGTCCCCGCCATTATCTCCACAGGTGCCAATGCTTCGGATCCATATGCCAACCTGAATGGAGTTTCTCCTGTAGGTGTTCGAACCGTAGTTCTATAAGCCCACAGTACATTATGCAGTTCTTCGACCCAAGAAGCTTTGTCAGCTTCGAGTCTTCTCTTTATTCCTTCCAGTAGCGTTCGGTTAGTAACCTCTACCTGGCCATTGCTTTGGGGGTATGCCACTGAGGACATACGATGCTCGATCATATATGTTCCACAGAATTGCTCAAATTGTGGACGATCGAACCGAGTACCATGGTCGATGACAATTATCTTTGGAATCCCAAAGCGATATATGATCGATTCAAGCACAAATTTCTCCACTTTTTTCTCGGTGATTGTCGCCGATTGCAACGGCTTCTACCCATTTTGTGAAGTAATCAATTGCTACTATAAGATATTCCCGTCCGCTTTGATGCCTTGGTGAATTTGCCCATGATATCAATTCCCCACATTGCAAAGGGAATGGGATTTAGAATTGAAGTCATAATTTCCGCCGGGCGCTTCGATCTTGTAGCATGAATTTGACAAGTTACTACATCGACGAACGTAGTCCATAGCAGCCTCTTGGATCTTAGGCCAATATAACCCAAGTCTTAGAATTTTGTGGGCCAGGGCTCTGCCACCCATGTGAGTGCCACAAATTCCTTCATGAACCTCAGCCAAAGCCGATTTTGCTCCTTCGGGGCCTATACATCTCATAAGGGGTCCAACATAAGATCTTTTGTATAGTCTCCCATTCTGAATGACAAATCTAGCTGATTGAATCTTGATCAACCTTGCCTCAACTGGATCCTCGGGTAGCTTTGTCATCCCTTAGATACTCGATTATTGGATCCATCCAGCAACGTTCTGCTTCAATATAAGAAATTTCTTTCTCATGATAACTTGGAAAAGTTATCTCTTCAATGTAGACCGAAGGGTCTAGATTCTTTTCCTTGGCATTGGCTAGTCGGAATAGCTCATCTGCCACTGAATTTTCATTTCTCGAAATCTTAGATATCTTCAAATTCCGAAATTGGTTCTGAAATGCCTACACTATCTCCCGATATTTTTGCAAGCATGGTTCTTTAATGCCATACTCCCCCTGGACTTGGTTGACTATAAGCTGAGAGTCACTATAAATAGTAACATCTGCAATAGCTAATGCTTTTGACAACCGAAGTCTTGCTATCAGGGCCTCATATTCCGCTTCGTTATTACTTGCATTAAATGCGAATCTCAAAGCATATCGAATAATAAATCCTGCTGGACTTTTTAATAGAATTCCAGCGCCTGCTCCATCTTTATTACTCGATCCATCCACATATACCTCCCAAGTGGTTGGTATAATGGGATCCTCAATGGTGGGTTCCACTGGTGCAGTAGTTTCTACTACAAAGTCGGCTAATGCCTGAGCCTTGATTGCAGTTCTGGGCTTAAAGCTCACTTGGAACTCACTGAGCTCAACCGACCAGGATACCATCCTTCCGGACAAATCAGGTTTGTTAAGAACTTTACTAAGAGGAAAAGTTGTAAATACCTCAATTGGATGAGCTCGAAAATATGGCCTTAGCTTCCCGGCGGCCATCATGAGAGCCGAGCACGCTTCTCAATCTGCGAATATCTCGTCTCCGCATCTAGCAACACGTGGCTTACATAGTAGATCAGCCACTGTTTCTTATCTTTCTCCCGAACAAGTATTGCACTGACCGCCGAAAGGGATGTCGCTAGATATAGCTGTAATATTTCCCCCTTCTCCGGCTCGGGACAGGATCGGTGGTTGTCCAAGTGCTTCTTTTAATTCCTCAAAAGCTTTCTGGCACTCTTCAGTCCACTTTGCTTCCTTATTGCGCTTCAGGTCTTTAAGTGCCTTGAAGAAAGGCAAACATTTTTCTCCTGACTTGGAGATAAATCGATTTAAGGCTGCAACTCTCCCTGTCAAACATTGTACATCCCGAACGGTTTTGGGAGCCTCCATATCAATTAGAGCTTGTATTTTGGCAGGATTAGCCTCAATTCCCCTCTGTGATACCATGAAACCCAAAAAATTTGCCCGAGGAGACTCCAAAGGCACATTTTTCTGGGTTTAACTTCATTTGATGCTTCCTCAGTACTAAGAAAACCTCAGTCAAATCTGCAATGTGATTTGCTTTTGTAAAGCTTTTCACCAGCATATCGTCAACATATGCTTCAACATTCTTTCCTATCAGCTCTTTGAAAATCTTGTTGACGGCCCTCTGATATGTTGCTCCTGCATTTTTCAGGCCAAAAGGCATGACCTTGTAATAATAGCTCTCACGATCAGTCATGAAAGCCGTATACTTCTCATCCTCCTTATTCATAAGGATCTGATTATACCCTGAGTAGGCATCCATAAAACTTAAAGTTTCATATCCTGCAGTCGCATCTATGAAGAGGTCAATCCGAGGCAATGGGTAGCAATCTTTTGGGCAAGCTTTGTTTAGATCCGTGTAGTCTGTACACATCCTCCACTTCCCATTCGCCTTTTTCACCATCACCACGTTGGCCAACCAAGTTGGGCACTCGATTGGTTCTATGAAACCAGAATTCTTAAGTTTTTCAACTTCGCTCCGAACCGCTTCATACTTTTCAATAGAGAAATTTCTTCTTTTCTGTATCACTGGTTTTGCCTTAGGGTCTATCCGAGTTTGTGCTCTGCAATGGCCCGATCGATCCCGAGCATGTCCTCGGCAGACCATGCGAATACATCTTTATTCTGTTGAAGAAATAACTTCAACTCTTCTTTAAAATCTTCCAGCTGTTCAGACCCGATATAAGTAATCTTTTTCTCATCCTCGGTACACAGCTGGATTTGCTCCAGTTTCTCCACTGGTTCGGGCCTTTGCATCTCTGTCTCTTCCCGATCATCTCGAACTTCTATGGGGAGGGCAGTTACCTTCCTCGGACCCTCCTTGTCTTTCAAATAGGCAACATAACACTGCCGAGAGGTCTTCTGGTCAGAGGAGACTTGACCAATTCCCATATCAGTCGGGAATTTTATCTTCAGGTGCTTTGTCGAAACAATAGCACCTATCTTGGATAAAGATGGTCACCCGAGAATCATATTATAGGCTGGTAGTTCTCGAACCACCAAGAAATTGATTCGGACAGTTGTTTCTTTAGGAAAACTTCCAATGGATAGATCCAACTGAACCGATCCTTCCGCTACTGCAGATGACCCCCACAAAGCCATATAGGTGTGTAGATGAGGGTTTCATCAAGTCTTGATCCACCTACAATTTTTGATACACTTCGTAGGAAATTAGGTCAGCTGCAGACCCTGTATCAATCAAAACTCTATGCACCTCCCGCCGTGCAATCTCTACCTTGATGACTATAGCATCATCATGAGGTAAACAAACGTCTCTTTCGTCTTCTTCGCTAAAGGTGATAGAATCTTCACCACTCAGCTTCTTCCGCTTCTACGCCTCTCCGGCTCCAACAAATTTGGATTTGGTTTTTAGACTCCGGAATGATTCGGGCTCTGGACCCCCGAAGATGGTAAGGATTGGTGACCGAGTAGTAGCTTCAATCACCTCCTTGCCTTTTTTAGACTTCGGGGCCTCCCTCGATCGTTCTGAACTAACCGAACGATCCCTTTTTGGAGCAGCCGCACGTGGCCCACGTGGCTCCTCCCTTCTCCTGCTAACAAAACTGGACAGATGTCCCTGAGATATCAATCTCTCAATATCCGCCTTCGAGATGACGACAGTCATTAGTGTAATGACCATAGTCCTTGTGGAATCGGCAATACTTTTCCCGATCCTGCTGCTCTCCGGGTTTCAAAAGAATTTTAGGCGGCCACTTCAAAATATTTTTTCTTTTGAGGATATTCAAAATATCGGCCCGAGGAGCATTCAATGGAGTGTACTCACTTCTACCGGGGGATCTTTGGCGCCAAGGCTGGGATTTTCCAACCCGATCGCGAACATTCTTCTTTGGCTTCTTCGCTCGCTCAGGAGCCTTTTGTTCCTTATTGGAGACTTTATTATCTCCTTGGCGCGCATCTAGAATCTCCATGACTTCAGCACTTCTTCGGCATCTCTGTACCAACTCAACATAAGTCGTGGGTATATCCTGTAGTAATAACTCCGGGAGTTTCCGATTAGTGAGTCCCGTGAATAGAGCGGTTCCGGCTACTTGTTCATCCAAGTTCTCTATCTCCATCGTCACTTTGTTGAATCTCTTCGAAAACTCTCCGATCGATTCGTTCTTTCCTTGTTTGACAAGAAACAAGGTTTCTTCCGTTTTCTTGACCTGTATCCCACTCTGGAATTGCCCTATGAATTGGCGCGCCAATTCGTCAAAGTTTACGATCCTTCCAGAGGGGAGGTTAGAAAACCACTTTTGTGCCGCTCCGAGTTAGAGATGAACCGAAAACCCGCACTAAAATTTCATCGAATTACCCGAAACTGCCATGGTGCTGTTGGTAATAGCCGATGTGAGCTGTTGGATCTCCGGAGCCATCGAATGTTGAGAAGGTAGGCAAATGGAAGTTATGGGGAAACCGATATCCCGCAATTGGCTCAGCAAAGGAGTTTTCCGAATGACTGAGTAAATATCCTCAGTTATTCTTCCCTTAGCCAACTACCCTAACTTCTCATTGATGTTGGCCAATTCTTGACCAATCTGGGTCGGGTGATCTTCAGCAATATGATCACGACCTCGATTAACACGATCATCCCGCGCTACTCGATCATCACGATCAGCCCGTCCTTCACGAACATTCCTCTCGTCACGAACTGCTCGATCATCACGAACGGTTCTTCTGACAGTGGGTGAGTGAGTTCTTACCCCAGTATCCAACCTTGTATTTGAATCAATTGTACTCTCTTGCGGTCTGTCGAACCGATCGCCTCGCCTTGGTTGATCATCAATCCTCCGAAGTCCTCGGTCTCCTTCACGAAAATTCTGATCAACATTCCGGTCTTCAGCCATTCTCTGGTCACGTGGCAATGCACGTCTCCCTGAATCGCGTTGATCAGGCTCTTGTGGTAAAACCACTCGTCTGGTGAGCACGCGGAGTGCTTGGCTCACCTCCAAGAGTTGAATCTTTACCTGATCCAATTGATCTTGGATTGTATCAGGGGGAGGATTACGTCCTCCCTGGCCATCATCCACTTCGATAGGATTTTGGCTTTCCTGGGGAATATCTGGATTATTCACTCCAAGTATCTGAACACCGGAATTGCGTTGTGCAGCGGCTGCTGATCTAGTCACCATGGCTTTTCAAGTCTTTCCCACAGACGGCGCCAAATGATGCGTCCAAAATCTGCTCAGCCCTTGGATCTCCACGTGATGTCCTGCAAAACGAAAGCGTCAGATGTGGCCCGACCGCTGGGGTCGGGAGTCCACCTCCGAAGGCTAAGTTAGTTGATGAACTTAATCACAAACGGCTTTGCTAGAAGCACAGAGCTAATGAATGAAGAAACGGGAAAGGTGATCTAGATAGCAGAACGCTGATAGTTTAGGTCTATCAGTATGTATCTGAACCTGAGTCTCAGATAGTATTCGTATTGATCGATTGATCCGTCCCTCACCTTGTATGGTAGTGAGGTTTATATAGAGTGTACCTTCGAATCTCCTTCGTTGGATGCACTCGAGCCTTCTTCGGGTAGTCGTTGGATCTTATCAGTGAGATCCGTTGAGCAATAGACTTCTACTAGTTTGGGCTAGTAGAGGACTCCTGAGATAACCGTTAGGTTATGCGATAGTTATCCCTTTGATGATGATTATCCGCAGCCGTCATCTTGAGTCTGCCATCATCAGGGTGATTACCCTAATCCATAAGTAAGATTAGGGCACGCTTGCAGCTGAATAAGCTTTCTTCTTCAGCAAGCCATCTTCCGGATCCGGCTCGCTCGGGAGCTATTCAGTTTTCTTCGTCTCGACCGGGGTCGAGGGTCGGACCAGGCATGAACCCGGTCTGATCATAAACTCTCCATATCAACAACTAAGAGAAATAAAGAAAGATTGAAATTATTCTAAGTACTACAAATCATTTTCTTATCAAAAAGGTAATGTCTATATTCAAAAATCTTCGTATCCAGTACGGGGTAGACTAGGTCTAGAGTTGGGCTAATCCTAGTATGCGAAGTTGACACACAAACATTCTTCACCGTGATATTCGTGATTGCCAACACTTCGTTTACCGTATGGATCACTCGTCGGGTTTGGTCTTGACATCATCAACATCTGCGCCAACGTCTAAAGCAAACATTGTCCCCTAAGGGTGAGCTCAAAAGAACCCAGTGAATAGTTCACATTCAAATAACAATTTCAATCCAATTCAATAACATAGCATGATGCAATATGCAAGGATGCAACTAACTATAACAGATGCTAGTCTCTAATGGTGGACAAACATTAAGATAGAACATTAGCCTCCTCTGGGAAGGTCTTGTCACTTTGATCCCTCACGAACTGGCAACTTCTTTTGGGATCATGGGTAAGGGGTTACGGGCATCCCTCTCGGACTATCACCATGGCTTGGGTTTAGGTCACCTCTCTCTCACCACACCATTTGGTATGAGTACATGCACGTGTCAGAGTTATACCTAGCCCAGAGCAAGTCATCTATTGAGTCACATCAACTTAGGGTCGGATACTTCCCTTCATGCCTCTCACAATCGGTTCCGATATCCTTCCCCCTAGAGTCATTGTATCCTATGTCACCAACAACTCAGACTATGGACTCTTAACCCTATTGGTCATTCACATATAATAAACGGGAAGCTCTCATATCCTCTCATGGGTTGTCTACTAGTCTTGAGCACCCATGAGCCCATGCTTATAATAATGCCACCCTACCAATTAATAGCCCCCACAATGTAATTGTGTCCTCTCACGGGTTGGCTATCAGTCTTGAGCACCCACAATTCCCATTGCTACCATGGGTCACTAAGCCTCAATACCCACGCCGATAGGGTATAATATGATGGGGTTTCTAACCAAACACATCTAGATATCCTAGGTATGACATCAAGTAATCATGAAAAGCTCCAAGGGGCATCATACAATTTTGTCCCATACCACCTCCACTGATGTCCCAAGACAGAACTCCCAAATGGCATTCCCCAATTAAAAATCACAACCTAAGCATTCACATTACAATATGATTCCAAACACATCATCATATCATAATTCATTCTCATTCCAAACATCCACATATTTAACAAATAGGCATAACATCATTACTAACAATATTATGAAATTACAGAAGCATAGCAATCATGTTTAAGTCCTAAAAACAACAATATAGAACATGCATTCAAGTCCTATTACAAAGAAGAATATAACTGAGGTTTTATGTAAGTGAATGTCCTCACCTTGTTGTCGATTTGAAACCTTTGAAGAGTAGATCAAAAGATGAGTTCAAACTTGCCAAAAAGGTCCTAATAGTATGATGATTCAATGTTAGGAACAAACCTAAAGGTTTGAAGATGAAAAGAGGGCAAAACTAGGCATTTTGCTGTCACAAGCAACATGGTTGGTCGCCTGGGGCTGTCAAGCAAATTGACCAAGGCAGCTGTGTACGGATAGCAAATCCTACAATCGATAGAAAACTTATCATTTGAGTTCCAAACCACTCCAAAATTAACTAGAAAATTCTGAAATCATGGTAGGACATTATCAAGCATGGTTTAAGCATTAATCATTGCCAAACGAATGAAAACCTATCGTTCCTATGTTAGGTTTCATCCAAAATCAAACCACAGATTTATAGATAGACTAGAGTGAATGGAGATTAATCAGGTCTGAAAACATCATAGGATACGATACGATCTAAAATGGATTGAAAATCAAACTAATCAAAGAGAATAAAAATCACATATACTTATACTAGGTCTTTACAGAAATCATATCGTGAAGTTCATGGATGAGCTACTCTAGATGTGTCACATCCCGCCCTGAATCCACTCAGGGGGTACCCTATCTGGGTTACTCAGGAGTGATCCACAGCCCAAAAGATCCAGTTTAGGAACGATCATATCTACTTATCACAATAATATAATCAAAAGCAAGAAAAATTTATAGTATTCAAGTAATTTAATAATAAAAGTTAAGAAATGATCACAGAAGGATCACAAAGAACATCAGAGTGCGGAATAACAAGTACCGAATCAAAAGACCACTATAGAGTATAGGGGAAATATACTCTACAAACGTGTGCGGAGGTAGATCGAAATAAGGTAAAGATTACAACCAGATCTCCAAAGAAGGGAAATAACAAGGTAAGCAACTAAGTTATAGTTTCTTCTAACTTATACAATGTCTCCTCAATAACATAATCATAAGAAACTAAGCCAGGCCGGATCTACTCCTGACAAAAATGAGTCTTAAACTGATAACCTTCACAGATGTAGTCACCGTAGCCAAAGTGGTATGAGTCACCAACTTAGTCCTCAAAGTGTTGACCATCACAGTCAACAGTAGTAGTACCTACGAAAGTCCGCCGGTAGTAGTACCCCGAAAAGTCTAACAAAATATGTTGCAAAAAGGAGTGAGTTCAAAAGAACTCAGCAAGGAAAGTTATTCCATAATAACATAAATTATATGATGCACAGCATAGCATGATGCAATATGATATGAGACAATGATGATATATGATTCTAACCCTAAGTATGCTAGTCTCTAAGGTAGACATGCTTTAAGTCATAGCACTATACTTCTTTAGGTAGTCTCAGTCACTCATCACCGGGGGGAATTGGGTCCTACATCCCTCTCGGACAAATCCATGGTTGGGGGTTTCGGTCACCACTCTCTCACATCACCATTTGGTCTAAGTATTGGCGCATGTCAAGGTAAAGCCTAGCCCAATGCAAGTCATCTACTTAGTCATATCGTGTCAGTTCCAGATACGTCCATTCCTCCCCTCTCCGGATCCTTTCCGGTATCCTTCACACTAGAGTCACGGATATTACTCACCGGACTCATCAACCCTATTGATCATCCACAAATAGTAGACTGGAAGCTCTCACATCCCCTCACGGATCATTTCACCGGTCTTGAGTTCCCGTGAGCCCAAGTCTAGCCATTTGCAACCCTACCAATAAATGGCCCCTTTGGGGTATCCGCAATGCAATTTATGTCCTCTCACAGAGTGGTTACCGGTCTTGAGCGCCCACAAATCCACACTACTACCACGGGTCGTTCGGTCTCCATGCCCTTCCGATTCGGATCTGATATGACAGGGACATCCTAGCCATACATCTAGACAAGTCCTATGTATGTCATCCAATGATCCAGGAAAGCGTCGATGGGCATCTTCAGAGAACATCCCATACTATTCCCTCCGATGTCCAAAGATAGAAGTACCAGTAGGGCACTCGCCAATCCCAAATCATACCTAAGCAATCACATGCTTATTTCCATCCATTACATATCAACAATACATTATCATATTGAAAACATGTCATAACATCTCATAATACAGTGTATAAATAAATGACAAGAATAAGTAAACATGATAAATCAAGTAATTAAGCATGGTGCTACTGTCATAAGGTAACTACAATAGTCATATGATGTCTAAAATCAATTAATAAGTTAAGTCTACTAAGTTACCAACAATAGTGTAAAAGTCACACAGTCTATTTTCTATGGCAATAACCGTCCTTACCTCAAATTGTGAAGAAGATGATCCGAAGTCATAAGAGAATGGTCCAATTATAGTCTTAAAGCCCTAAACAAACATACGTGAAGGATTAGAGAAGAAATCAAAACAATCGGAGATCAAATGGATCAAAATTGGGCAAAAGTTGCTGATAGCAACTCTGTTGGTCAATACATTGGGTCGATAGTATCGACCAACAACCATCGACCAAAAGAATCTCGGATAGCAAGCTGACTTTTTGGGTTTTGGCCCAAATTTGGTCTTCCGGGTCTCGGATCGATACAAAACTTGGAGGGAATCCTAGGAACAATAGCAGGAGACTATGTAGCAATAATTAAAATGATCCGATGGTCAAATTGAAAACCCCCAAATCGAGGTCCTAGGTTCAAACTTGCAAGAACCATGTTCTTCAATGAAATCAATTGTAATTGCAAGAGAATTTAGGACTTCAATTAAGGGGAAGATGGGGAGTAGATTAGAGATACATACTAACATATAATCAGACCTAAATGAAAGAGAAAATCAGATTAAGAGATGAATTCATGTTGTAAAGAAGAGAAAAATAAAAATAAGAAGGCAAGAACATCATGTATGAGAATCATAGCATGGAAAGGGTGAAGAGAGGTTTAATCAAAACAAAAGAGCTTGTAGAAGAGGTGGTTGCAAGGTTGCAGCACCTTCTTCATGAACTCGGTACAAGACAAGAGTAGATAGGAGTAGAATAGAGAGAAGTGAGAGAACACATACCTTGTAGATGAAATTTGAGAAGAGAGACAAAGGATTCTTGAAGAAGATCAACACCCAAGCCAAGGAGGAGGCTTAGAGGAGCTTCCCACGTTCTCAGATGTTGAAATGAGTGAAATAATGATTTAGGTTCGAGGTTTCACTTAAAAGGAGGAAGGAATATCCAAAAAGCACATTTTTATTCGAATCTGGGCTTGTTGGTTGATACCTTTGGTTGATAGTATCAACCAACAGTATCGACCAACAGAGTCTCAACATAATTTTCAGGAATAGTTCAACAACTTCGGATGTGGATTCGGAGGGCCATACAGGGTCAAATTGAGTGAGGTTTTCTCCTACAAGTCAATAAAGAAGTCTAGTTTCCAAAAATACATTTGGATCAAGCATGGGAGTTCATTAGGTCCACCAAATAAGATCACCTTCTTCGATGCACAAGCAGGATTTGCCAGACATAGTTCAAGAACTTCGGACAGGGATTTGGAGGGCTATATGGGGTCAAATTGAGTGGGGTTTTCTCATACAAGTCCATCAAGAAGTCTAGTTTCTGGAAATATAATCGTATTAAGCATAGGAGTTCATTAGGTATTTCAAATAATTCACCCCTCTTCGGTGCGTAGATTCAAAACTAATACTGACAATGCTCTCAAGTGAGGAGCATCATCGCCAATGTCTATGGGCTTGGGCTCCGACACCAAATCATCAACCAAAAGGGTCCACAAGGATTTCTCCCACCACTTCGGGTCATTGGATCTATAGACAATACAATTTCCGGGCCAGGTCAGGGTAAGGATAAGGCCGGACATGGCCTCCTAAGGCTTTCAAGGATAACAACATTGAAATCAAGGTCCAAATTCAAGGTCTAACATTAAACAAGTCTTTCTTTATCCCAAAACAAATAGGGTATCCCGGGCTAGGTTTGGGCTGGATTTTACAAGATGAATAGAAGATTAGGTACTTACAATAAGTATAGACCTTGAAGAAGGTCTACACAGTAGGTAGAAACAATAGAATAAGAAAAACTAGAAAGAATAGAATGAATGCTAACCTTGCAGAACAAGAATTGTCGGACAAAAAACATGACAGATGCTCCTAAACCTTCCTTCACCTTGGAGTGTCTAGAGTGTCTCTGACGTTTTCTGACAGCTTTAGAACATAATGACGTGTTTTAGAATGAAAAATAATTAAATAGGGCTTCAAAAACCTAATTTCCCAAAAGTACCAATTTTGCCCTGAAACAGGCTTGGTCGCCTAGGGCGACCAAGGCAGGCTTCCAACCTAACACTTTTGGTCAAGAAGTGTATTTTGGTGCTCCAAAAGCCCTACCTTTCTCTTGGGTTCTTTTCCAAGTTATAGAATGGTCTTACTTGGTTTTCTCGGACCTTCCACTTGTGTCATTACTGTACTCTTGATCTATCTATCGAGTCTGTCAACGTTCAAGTTAGTTCTTCTTCCGAAATTTGACAAAGTTCCCAACTTAGCAACATCTCCATCTACTTCCGTCAGTTCAAAGTCAAATCCAATGGTTTCAGTTCAGATGTCCCCCAATTGCCTTCTTCCTGCACTCTTTGTTTTCAGACATACAATATGGATTTTGGATTAGGGTTATGAGGGATTTCATAGCTTTTCTCCATTTGGTATACCATATGCTACTCAGAGTAGGTTTGCCTCTAATTGAAACTTAAATTTCTCACTGGGGGCTTTGAATAAAGCACACATTCTCAGATTAATATTGTAACAACCTATGTTTCTAACCTGAAATCAGTATTGCAGGTCAAGATGGAATAAGTTGTGGAGTATCTGGATTGAAGTCCATGGTCCATATCCTGAGTCCATGGATTTGGATTCTTTTGATGAAGAACCTACCTTGTTGGGAAAGTGGATTTCCAGTAAGAGTCAAGAGGTGTTTGAAGATGTCTGGATTGAAGGTAAGACCTCCCCCACATGTTGTTTAGGGTTAGGTTTGAGTTGGGGATCAACCCCTTGAGCAAACCACCCAAGTACTGAATAGTATGAGGGGGTGGTTGCTTAAGGCGGTTGATTGGCCAATCAACTGCCCCAAGCGACCGCCATGGTCTGCTTGCATGGTTTTGCCCTAATTTGCCCCCTGTTCCCTATATAAAGCAAACCTTGACCTTTTCACTCATTATTTTACTCGAAATTGCTGCCATGGATGGTTAGGGTGCAGAGAACACGTGCTGGAAGGTGAGAGAAGCGTGGATTGCGAAGTGGAACCATTCCACCGTCTATTTTATGAATCTAGAAGAGGTAAATGATCTCCAATGACTCCATTCTCTTCCCTCATCTTTTGGAATGGTGTAGATCTATTTCCCTTTTGTTGGTAGTGTGAAATCCAGCCCTAATCCTAACCCGGAAACCAGGTTGTTTGTAGGTCCGAAGACCCGAAGTGAAGGAAGAAGGCAATTATGGGCCATCTCAATGGAAGACATGGTGTTTGACCCAGAACCCATGGAGATTGATGATGGAGTTCCATACTTGGAAACCTTGTCACAGTTGGAGAAGAAACTACACCTTGAAGAAGAAGAGCTTGGTTGATTGGACTTGAGGCCTAGTTGGACATCGTTTAAGGGTCCCTCAATGCTAGGTGAGTTGCTTGTTGAGGTGGGAGAAGGCCCATTGAAAATTTTGAGATTTGGAGCTTTAATTCCCTATTTTGGGCTTGCTGTCAGCTTGGGTCGACTGGGTCTAGCGACCCACCCAAGCGACCCACAGTGACAGGGGCTAATGCGTGAAATCTTTGATTTTAGGGTTTTGATGCTCTATTTAATGGGGCTACGTGGTTTTCAGCCCCACTTGTTTCTAAAGCCTCTAGAGAATGTGGGAAGTCTCTCTCAAGCCCTCTCTTTGGTGTTGCGAATTCTCAAGTTCTTCGGTGAATCTTCTTCATTAAGGTTAGTAATCATTCATACTATTCAATTGATCTACACTTCTATTGATTTCTTCTCATCTCTGTGATTATGAAGATGGTTTTCTATCATTGCAAATACCACTTCTTCAATCTTTGTAGTTGTGAGTGAATCTCCATTCAGTCCAATGCTTTGATCTACACAACTTGATTTTTAGAAGAGATCTTTTGAAATCTTCATGGATGTGTGATCAGTCTACTATTTTGATTTTTAAAGTGATATGGAGAAAATATGAACGAACTTGGTTCAACCTTGGTTCGACCCTCAACTCCGGTCGGGACGAAAGAAATCGACTCGCTTTTGAGCGAGCCGGGTCCAAGAGATAGCTTGCTGAGGAAGAAAACTAACTCAGTCACAAGTACGCCCTAATCCGATGCGATCGGAATAGGTTAATCAACCTAAAGACGGCTAGCAGTATTTGGCGGCTGTCACTCATCGTTATTATATGGATAACTACCATATAACGATCGTATTATCAAAGGAGTCATCTACTAGTCCAACCTAGTAGAGATATATCACTCAACGGATCTATCTGTTGAGATCCAACAACTATCCGAAGAAGGCTCAAATACATCCAACGAAGGAGATTCGAAGGTACATTTTATATAAGACATCACCTACCCACAAGGTAGGGGACGGACGAAGACATACACAAATACATACAATCTGAATCGTATTCTCGTTATTCATTCCTTTGCTCTGTGCTTCAACAGAGCCGTTTGTGATTAAGTTCATCAACTGACTTAGCCTTCGGAGGTGGACTCCCGTTCCCAGCGGTCGGGCCACATCTGACGCTTGTTTTTGCAGGTCACTCTCAGGAGATCTAAGGGCTGAGCAGATTTTGGACGCAACATTTGGTGCCATCTGTGGGAAATGTTTCAGAAAGCAAGTGTGACTAGATTAGCGGCAGCAGCAGCAGCTGCTGCGGCCCAACGAGATGCTAGCGTCCAAATTCCCGGAGTGAACAATCCCGATATTCCAGAGGGAAGTCGACCCCTTGAAGTAGATGGTGGTCAGGGAGGTAATAATCCTCCAGATCCACTCCAGTATCAACTGGATCAACTGAAACTCTAGATGTTGGAGATAAGTCAGGCACTCCGTGTGCTGACCAGACAAGTGGTGATACCACAAGCACCCGATCATCATGATGCGGGAAGGCGCGCATCACAGCGGGATCAAAGACTGATCGATGAGCAGAATGTCAGTCAAAACTTTCGGGAAGACGACCGGTTGCGAGAAAGAGAGCCTAGGAGAACTAGAGATCTCCCTCGAGCGAGATGATCTGTTCGACGGACCGCAAGGAAGTACAACCGATTCAAATACGAGGTTGGTTGCAGGAGTACGCACTCACTCACCAACTATCAGAAGTTGCTCGAGAGAATGATGGTGTCGCTCGAGATAATGATCGTGTTGTCAGAGATCGGTTAGCACATATTGGTCAAGAATTGGCCAATATCAATCAAAAGCTCGGACAGTTGGCGAGAGGGAGAATAACCGATGATATATATTTGGTTATTCGAAAAAATCCATTTGCCGGGCCCATAGCCAGATATCAGTTTCCTCATAATTTCCGTTTGCCAACTTTTTCCACGTTCGATGGTTCAGGAGATCCCACGACCCACAACAGTTATTATCAGCAGACTATGGCAGTTGCAGGTAATTCTGATGAGATCCTTTGCAGGGTCTTCGGTTTGTTCTTGACTGGAGCAGCACAAAAATGGTTCTCGAATCTCCCGTCGGGAAAGATCGTGGATTTTGACGAATTGGTGCGCAAATTCATAGGATGATTCCAGAGTGGAATCCAAATAAAAAAGACCGAGGAGACCTTGTTTACTATTAGACAAGGGAAGAGTGAATCGATTCGAGAATACTTAAAAAGATTCAATAGGGTTACAATGGAGATAAAAAATCTAGATGAGCAAGTAGCTAAAATTGCTTTGTTCACTGGACTCACTAACCGACGACTCTTGGAGTTATTACTTCAAGATATGCCTACCACTTATGCTGAACTGGTGCACAGATGCCAAAAGTAGGCAGAGGTCACGGAGATCCTAGACGCACGCCAGGGGGACAATAAAGCCTCTGCAAAAGAACATAAGGCTCCTGAGAACAAGCAAAAGCCGAAACAGAATGTTCGCGATCGAGTTGGAAAGCCTCATCAGGCGTGGCGGCAAAGATCTCCCGGTAAAAGTGAGTATACTCCACTAAATACTCCTCGGGCTGATATTTTAAATATTATCAAGAAACAGAATATCTTGAAGGGGCCTCCAAAGCTTCCCACCAAGCCTGGGGAGCAGGATCGAGAAAGGTATTGCCGTTTCCACAAGGATTACAGTCACTATACCAATGATTGCAGACATTTAAAAGCAGATATTGAGAGATTAATATCTCAAGGACACTTGTCCAATCTCGTTAGAGGAAGAGGAACAGAACAACGAGACCCAGGTAACAAAAGGGACCGTTCGGTTACCCCAGAGCAACTGACGGAGGCACCTAAATCTAAGAAAGGTAAGGAGGTATTGATGCTACTCGGTCACCCATCCTAACAATATTTGGAGGTCCCGAACCTGAGTCACTCCGGAAGTTGAAAGCAAAAATCCAAGTTCGTTGGGATCGGAGAAACGCAGAAGCGTAAAAGGCCAAATGGTGAGGGTTTGATCACCTTCGATGAGGAAGATGAAGAGGCGTCTGTTTACCTCATGATGATGCCATAGTCATCAAGGTAGAGATTGCACGCCGTGAAGTACATAGGGTGTTAGTTGACACCGGGTTTGCTGCAGACCTTTTATCTTATGAAGCTTATCAAAAGCTTAAAGTGGATGAAGACTTGATGGAGCGATCGATCATCCACGCATCTATATGGCTTTGCAGGATCGTCGGCAATAGCGGAAGGATCAGTACAATTGGACCTGTCAATTGGAAGCTTCCCTAAGGAGGCTACCATTTGGGTAAACTTCTTGGTGGTTCGAGATCTCCCGACTTACAACGTCATCCTTTGGAGACCATCCTTATCAAAGTAGGTGCTATCGTTTCAACGAAGCACCTAAAAATAAAATTCCCGACGGAGATGGGGATCAGTCAAGTGTCATCTGACCAGAGGATTTCTTGGCAATGTTATGTTGCATATTTAAAAGATAAGGAGGGCCCAAGAAAGGTAACGGCGCTACCAATTGAAGTACGAGATGATCGGGATGAAGCAGAAATGCAAAGGCCCGAGCCGATAGAAAAATTGGAACAAATCCAGTTGTATCCCGATGATGAAAAAAGAGTTACTTATATCGGGTCTGAGCAGTTGGGAGAATTTAAAGAGGAGTTGAAGTCTTTTCTTCAACAAAATAGTGATGTGTTCGCGTGGTCTGCGGATGACATGCCCGGAATTGATCGGCAAGTTGCAGAACACAAACTTTTGATAGATCCAAAGGTGAAACCAGTTATTCAGAAGAGGAGAAATTTCTCCATAGAAAAGTACAAAGTCATTCGGGGCGAAGTTGAGAAACTGAAGAACTCTGGTTTCATTGAACCCATTGAATGTTCAATCTGGTTGGCCAACGTGGTAATGGTCAAAAAAGCGAATGGAAAATGGAGGATGTGTACAGATTACACAGATCTCAACAAGGCTTGTCCTAAAGACTATTACCCATTGCCCAGGATTGATCTGTTGATAGATGCAATAGCAGGATATAACCAAATCCTCATGAACCAGGAGGACGAAAAGTTTACGTCTTTCATGACTAATCGTGAGAGCTTTTATTATAAAGTCATGCCGTTTGGCCTGAAAAATGCAAGGGCTACTTATCAGAGGGCCGTCAACAAAATCTTTAAAGACTTGATTGGGAAGAATGTAGAAGCATATGTTGACGATATGCTGGTAAAAAGCACTATGAGGACGAAGCATATTGAAGATTTGACAGAGGTATTTTCAGTACTGCGAAAATACCAAATGAAGCTGAATCTGGAGAAGTGTGCCTTCGGAGTTTCGTCGGGCAAATTCTTGGGCTTTATGAGGGGCAGTAAGGAGGCAAAGTAGACTGAGGAGTGTTAGAAAGCTTTCGAAGATTTGAAGGAGACACTAGGAAGACCACCGCTATTGTCCTGACCCGAGAAGGGGGAAATTCTATAGTTGTATTTAGCAGCATCTCCTTCAGCAGTAAGCGCAGTACTTGTTCGGGAAAAGGACAAGAAGTAGTGGCCAATCTATTATGTTAGCCACGTACTACTTGACGCGGAGACACGGTATTCTCAGATTGAGAAGTAGGCTCTGGCTCTTATGATAGCAGCTAGAAAACTACGGCCATACTTTCAGGCTCATCCAATTGAGGTATTTACCACTTTTCCCCTTTGTAAAGTTCTTCGTAAACCTGATTTGTCTAGAAGAATGGTAGCTTGGTCGGTCAAACTTAGTAAGTTCCAAGTAAGCTTTAAGCCTCGAATGGTGATTAAAGCCCAAGCATTGGCCGATTTCGTAGTAGAGACTACTGCTCCGATGGAAGAAATTGCCAAACCCACTATTCCAACCATTTGGGACATATACGTGGATGGTTCGAGTAATAAGAAAGGAGCAGGGGCTGGAATTCTCTTGAAGAGTCCAGAAAGATTTATTATTCGATATGCATTAAGATTTGCATTCGAAGCAAGTAACATTGAGGTAGAGTACGAAACCCTAATAGCTAGACTTCGATTGTCAAAAACATTGGCGATAGCAGATGTGACTATTTTTAGTGACTCACAGCTTATTGTTAATCAAGTACAAGGGGAGTATGGCGTTAAAGAACCCTGATTACAGAAATATCAAGAGATTGTGCAAGCATTGCAGAAAGAATTCAGGAATCTAAAAGTATGTCAGATCCCAAGAAAAGAAAATACAATGGCAGATGAGCTATCCAGATTAGCCAATGCCAAAGAAAAGAATTTAGACCCTTCAGTCTACATAGAAGAAGTAACATTCTCGAGTTATTGGGAGACAGAAGTATCCTATATTGAAGCAGAGCGTCGCTGGATGGATCCGATCGTAGAATATCTGAGAGATGATAAACTACCAGAAGATCCGAAAGAAGCAAGATTAATCAAGGTGCGCTCCACACGATTCATAATGCATAATGGAAGGCTATATAGAAGATCTTACTCTGAACCCCTTTTGAGATGCTTGGGTCCCGAAGGATCGGAATCAGCTCTGGCCGAGGTGCATGAAGGAATTTGTGGTGCTCACATGGGCGGTCGGGCCTTGGCACACAAAATTTTGAGGCTCGGGTTATATTGGCCTAAGCTCTAGCAAGCTGCTATGGAATATGTTCGTTGGTGTAGCAATTGCCAAATCCATGCTACAGTATCTAAATGCCCAGTTGAAACCTTGACTTCGATTCTAGACCCCATCCCTTTCACGATGTGGGGAATCGACATCATGGGAAAATTCACCAAGGCGTCGGGCGGAAGAGAATATCTTATAGTAGCAATTGACTAATTCACCAAATGGGTTGAGGCAAGCGCCCTGGCAACCATCACTGAAAGAAAGGTGGAGAAGTTCGTGCTCGAGTCAATCATATATCGGTTCGGGATGCCAAAAATAATCGTGACCGATCATGGCACTCAATTCGATAACCCACAATTTGAACAATTTTGTGGAACTTACCTGATCGAGCATCGTATGTCATCAATGGCATACCCCCAAAGCAATGGTCAAGTAGAGGTTACAAACCGAACGCTACTTGAGGGGATAAAGAGAAGACTCGAAGCTGATAAAGCCTTGTGAGTTGAAGAATTGCACAATGTACTGTGGGCCTACCGAACTACGGTTCGAACACCCACAGGAGAAACTCCTTTTAAGTTGGCTTACAGATCTGAAGCATTGGCACCTGTCGAAGTAATGGCTGGAACACTACGGGAAAGAGAGTTCGAAGAAAAAGCGAACGAACAAGGACTGCTGGATAGCCTTGACTTGTTGAATGAAGTTTGTGCAAAAGCAATAGCACGAACTCAACATTATCAACGAAGGATTGCGTCACATTATAATTCCCGAGTAAGGAATCGTTGATACATAGCAGGAGACTTGGTATTGAGAAATACCTTAGCTTCAGATCCACGCCATTAAAGGAAATTGGACCCTTCATGGGAAGGTCCATATATATGGTTATTAAACCGGTCGGTTCGGGAGCTTATAAGCTAAAGAACATGACAACCCAGAAAGAGTTGGATCGTTTGTAGAATGCCAGGCATTTGAAGAAATATTATCCTTGAAGAGATTCTCATTTTCATTCATGATGTAACAAAATTCAACTCAAGCAATACAATTCTCAGTTTTCAACATATTGTCTTTTGATTGGGGGTATCACACAACACTCAAGATCAGATCCAGCGACAAAATCAAAAGGCATCGGTTTAAAACCCGTGTGGGACCTTCTACAAGGCATCGGGATTAAACCCAAGTGAGTTCCTTCTCAAACTTATTGAATTTCTCCAGAAATTCTTAAGTAAAGGCATCGGTTTAAAACTCGTGTGGGACCTTCTACAAGGCATTGGATTAAAACCCGAGTGAGTTCCTTCTCAAACTTATTGAACTTCTTTGGAAATTCTTAAGTAAAGGCATCGGTTTAAAACCCGTGTGGGACCTTCTACAAGGCATCGGATTAAAACACGAGTGAGTTCCTTCTCAAACTTATTGAATTTCTCCGAAAATTCTTAAGTAAAGGCATCGGTTTAAAACCCGTGTGGGACCTTCTACAAGGCATCGGATTAAAACCCGAGTGAGTTCCTTCTCAAACTTATTGAATTTCTATGAAAATCTTTAAGTATAGGCATTGTTTTGAAACAACTAAGACCTACTGCAACAAAGACTCAAGTGACTGACAAAGTTCAAAGATGAAGTTAATTCTTTATTTCTTTAAACGACCAGAAGGGGCCAACCTTTACATCAAACATACATATGAGGTAACAAGTGTTGGGATACAATCTTCGTTCGGTCAAAAAAGAAAGTCATCGTCGGTGGTCGTCCAAAATTTAAACAAGATCGAAGTAGCTTTGTCAGAAGCAACACAGAGTCAAGAAGCAACACAGATTCAAGAAGAAGAAGAAGAACAGAGTTGGGAAAACATATGTTATCATTTGTTTATCTCCCTTGGGGATTGCGAAGCATTCTGCAAGTACAAAATCCTCTGCAATTCCATACTCTTTATCCAACTTTTCCAGAAGATGCCTGATCTTTGATCAAACCTGCATTCAAGGCAAGCTCTTCATAGCTGAATCCTTTAAGAGGAGAATAGGGAGGAGAATCATCAAGAGGATGCAATATATCCGGATCTGGAGGTGGAAGGTCCGTTGCATCCTTGGTCCAGGCAGGAAGAGGAAGTCCTAGCTTGGCAAACACTTCAGGATGACAATTGGCGCGGCGGGGAGTCGTGTTGAAATAAGGATTTCCCCTTTATATCGATTCCCATACCTCGTTCTCACCATCCCGGTATGCTTGCAAGTTATAAGCGTTCAGCATGTCAACAAAAGGCTTACTGAGAAAATATTTGAAGATGCAAGCCCTGTGAACACCAGTTGAAAGGGACTAAGGCAAAAAGGTTACAACTTGCCTTTGGGACGTTGACACAGCTCCAGACCCTTTCGCCCCTGCTGAAAGCTTTCCTACTTCCCGTTCCAGCTGCCGGATCTTCTCCCTAACATCATCCAAATCCGAACCTAGACGCTTGTTCTCGGAATTCTTCTTTCGGGCAATCTCCCAAGCTTGGTTTCCAAGACGAGCAATCTCAGCATCTTTGGCTTTGGATTATTCCCGAAGCCTGGAAACTTCATCACTCAGTCTACTGAGTCTAAAGGCTGCTTCCACTTGATTGTGGAAGTTACCAGTGAGACTTCTGCAACAACTTAAGAGTTAGTCAAGAGCAAAAGAAAAATCTTTAGAAAGAAAGGTAATGAAGAAAAACTTACATCACCAGTGATTGTATAAAATCCCTGTCTGGGATGGTGGAGAGGGCTCTGCTCTCGGCAGGCATTTGAATAGCAGTGCACCACTCTAGTGCCTTGTCAAAATTTCCTGTCACCAAGTCAGACCTCTTCAGCGACCAAGAAGGATCGAACACATCATCGGTCAACCGAGGGCGCTTCCTAGTGGCAAAATCCTCCGGCTCCAGGGTAGGAGTGAAGGAGGATGTCAAACAAGCACTGGAGTTAGAAATATGAGCAGAACCTATGGAGACCACATCTTCCTCAGATGCTCGAAGGGTCTTCATCATGGAAGAAGACTCTAGCGTAGTGCCAGCAGGGCGTCAACAATGCAAGCGACGACGAAGGGAGCCACATCCACCTTAGAAGACCGAACGGTCTCTCTAGGCAGAGGAAGCGTGGGAGAAGCATCAACAAAAGCTATGGGAATCTGATCTGAAGATTCACCAACAGCAGTCTCCCCATGTTTAGAAGATTCACCCACGGCAATCACCTCATAGGGAACAACCTTCGTCGATACTGGGGCAATCTTCTTGCAAGAATTCGCCCTAATAAAGTCCAAGTTAATTCTTGGAGACACTGCAAATAAAAGGAAAGCAGTGTCAATACGAGAATCCAACAACTTACAGCAGAAAAGGGAAAACCCTAGATTTCAAATGAAGTAACGAACATCATCAGGGAACTTTCGTAATGAGTAAACCCCAAGTATGAATACTGTGGAGATTACTCAGGGAGAAGAAGAAGTTCGTGACAAAACTAAATGACAGAGCAGAAGACTTACTTGTTCAAGTTCTGATCGAAGAAATTGTTGGAGGACAAGAGTACAGAGACAGCAAAGGAAGACAAAATATTACTTTGCAAATCTACCGGACAGAAATAACTTGCAGAGAGCGAGATAAGGATGAAGTACCCTTGAGGAACTTAAATAGCCTCAGGGAGAGATGCGACGGTTGAAAGCCCAAGTTAATCAAGGGATAGGAAGGAAGAGACACTTCAAATTCCTAAAAATGCAGGATCAAACGGTTAGGGGATAACAACGCTTCAAATTTGAAACTTGAAGGCTGAACTAGGTTTCCACGTGGAACAATATGCACCTAATACGAGCATACTGCCAAATACTAACCGTCGCACTAGTATTAAATAATAGAGTATTTCCAATTCCTTGGGAAGAGCAACTTGTATACGAATACAAAGAAACATTTGGGCTTCGTCATAAAGAAGGAGCAGTTGGGAGATAAAGTTCAAGTGTCACAAAAGGTTTGGAATAATCAAATTGACCGAACGCATCTCTCTGATGTCCCGAACGTTGTCTCCAGTTAAGGTACAAATTGATCTACGTGATAACTTATCTCCTCTTGTGAGAAGGAATACACAATTCTTTGGGTACGATATGAGAAAGTATTAACGCAATCAGAGGAAGAGTTCAAGAAAAAGAAGAAAGATTTCTATTTCATTATAGAAGACTGTAGAGGGCCAACTGTCACATCCACCCAGCCGGTACCCTATCTGGCATACCCGAATGTGTGATCCACAGCCCACAAGATCCAGTATCTAGTAAATCAACCTCCCACATTCACAACAATATAATCAAGAACAAGACTAAATCAAGGTTAACAATATTATTCAAATAAATCAAAGTAAAGTAACGAGATAATCATCAGAGTGCGGAAATGATACCAATAGATATATAAAATCAAATATAGAGTGAGGCGGAATCTCACTCCACGAGTACAGCTGGAATGTAGATCGAAAGTCAAGGGAGATTACAACTGGTTCTAAAGGCAAGAAAGAAAGATATAATCTAACTAAGCTAAAGTCTATTCTACATTATAAAGAACGTCTTCATAAACATAGACTTCATCAATCACGCTCAGACGCTCCCACTCCACAGTAGGGCTAATCTTGGTAACAAGTGAGACCACTCGAGGAATCCTCAAGGTAATCTTCATAGTTGCCAACACCTTGCGTATTGTACGCTTCTTCATCTTGTGCTTCTTCATATTGCGCTTCATAGTCATCAATGCGTGTAGAATAGTCTAACAAAAGATGTTGTACAAAAGGAGTGAGTTTCAAAAGAAACCCAGTAAGGCAAGTAATTCCATAATAGCATAAATAACATGATAACATAAGCAAAGCATAATGTGATATGATATGAGACAGACAATGCATGTATGAATCTAACTCTATGTATGCTGGTTTCTATACGCAGACATGCTTTAAGTCATAGCACCATACTTCTTTGGGTAGGTCTTAGTTCACTCATCCTTGGTTGGCAAAGGGTCCTTCATCCCTCTCGGACAATCCATGGCTGGGGGTTAAGTCACCTCTCTCTCACATCACCGTTTGGTCTAAGTACTGGCGCATGTCAGGGTACAACCTAGCCCAATGCAAGTCATCTACTTAGTTACATCAACTCAGATCCAGATACGTCCATTCCTCCCCTCTCGGGATCCTTTCCGGTATCCTTCACACTAGAGTTAGCGTGACTCTCTCAAATACAGACTCATCAACCCTATAGGTCATCCAAATATAGTAAACGGGAAGCTCTCATGTCCTCTCACGGGTTGGTTACCGGTCTTGAACGCCCATAAGCCCAAGTCTATCCATATGCAACTCTACCCATAAATGGCCCCCACAATGTGATTCATGTCCCCTCACGGATATAACTCACCGGTCTTGAGCACCCATGAATCCCCATTGCTACCATGGGTCGTTCGATCTCAATACCCTTCCGAATCGGGTCTGATATAACAGGGAATATCCTAGCCAAACACTGCTAGACAAGTCCTAGGTATGAAAACCAATAATCCGGGAAAGTGTCAAAGGGCAACATTGGAAATATCCCATACTACTCCCAATGAGGTCCAAGGACAGAAATGTCAAAAGGACATTCCCCAATCCCAAATCATACCTAAACAATCACAATCATAATTCAATCATATCATCCACGACAGATATCTCATCATATGAAAGAGTATAATAAGACAAGATTAAATAAATAAGAAACATACATGAATAAGTATTCATACATAATCAAGTACATGAAATAAATAAGGAAATAAGATCCTACTGTACTTACAGCATTCATATCATAATAGAAACTAACATAACATTAGCAAATCTAAGTAGTTCTCAAATTAGAAACTAAATCTATGCAATCTATGTTAATATGGTAACAACTTTCCTTACCTTAAATAGATTCGAATATATTCTGGACGGACAAGAGGATGAATCCAGAGTTAGCATACAAACCCTAGAATGGCATCACACAATCATTAGGAAGTAGTCCTAAAAGAATAAGCATCAATCGAATTGAAACGGACGAAGAAATCCAATTCTGTCATTGCGGGTTGATTGGCTGGGTTGACTGAGCCAGTCGACCCAAGCAGTCTTCCCAAGAGCAAATCCGAAATCAAAAAGAGAATCTTGATCCGAAACCTATGCTACACAATCCAGAATGCGACGAAACTTGGAGAGAATGTCTAACACAGTAGTCTAAGACTAAAAATCAAAATTTAGACATCAAACAACGATTAAAACCATTACTTACTAATTTGAAATCATAGTTTCTATTTTGGTAAAAATCATGGTTTTCATTGGAAACATGCTATGAATGAAAGAGATGAACTAGAGATGATGAGGTCTCATTCTAGTACAAGAACACAGTAGATTAGAGGTATGAATAATCATGGAGAGGCATCTACAATGCTAGAATAAATCAAAATAAGAATATGATCATAGTTTAAGAAGAAATCATAAGAATCATATTAAGAATGAATAAGATGATCATGGCATAAGAGAATGAAAAGAGATTGTAAAGATATGACTACAAGGTTGCATCATCTTCATCATAATCCCAGTTCAGAGATGAGAGTGATCATGGAAAGAATGAATCAAGAACACAAAAGATTGAATACTAACCTTTGATTGAAGAACAAGAGAGAGAACTAGCAAGTTTGCAAGATTAGGCCTTCTTCTACACTTTTGGAGGCTTGGAGATGAGTTCCCTTCGTTCTCTAAGTGCTTTGGAGGCTAGGGATACTAAAATCACGAAGTCATGGGGTATATATAGCAATATAACTTAAACAGAAGATTCTGCTCGAGTTCAGCATCTCTGGGTCGATTGGATGGGTAGCCTGGCCCAGTCGACCCAAGCAGTCAACCCAGGCAGACAAAAATCCGAAGTCAAGGATTTGAGGGTCTTCCACTACTCGGAATCAAACGAAACTTTAAACACATATTCTATAACTTACCTAGCATGGAAAAATGGCTTTAAATCATATCCCACCAAGCTCTAAGGTCATCAACCAATCTTCTCTTCATCAAGGCGTAGTCTCTTTTTTATATCCAACACTGTCTTCAAATATGGGGCATCATCTTCAATCTCCATAGGTTCGGAGTCGAACACTATATCTTCTACTGATATGACCCATAGTTGACTTTCACTTCTACTTCGGGTCTTCGGACCTACAGACAAAAGAGTATCCGGGTTTTCACATTCCTCCCTCCTTAAAAGAAATTTCGTCCTCAAAATTGAAAGCATACCATAACTTCCAAAAAGGTGAGGAAACTTCTCCTTCATGTCTTCTTCCTTCTCCCAAGACGCTTCTTCAGGGGTATGGTTCTTCCACTGAATCTTCACCAAAGAGATAGTTTGATTCCTTAACTGCTTGTCCTTTCTATCCAGGATTTTGGTCGGTTCTTCCTTATAAGATAGATCAGCACAAAGTCCTTCAGGTTCTTGCTGTAGTATATGATCCGAGTTCTCAACATACTTCCGAAGCATCGAAACATGAAATACATTATGAGTCTCAGCGAGTGACGGAGGTAAGGCCAAATGGTAAGCAACAGATCCAATCCTTTCAAGAATCTCATAAGGTCCAATGTAACGAGGACTAAGCTTTCCTTTAACATTAAACCTCATTACACCCTTCATAGGCGATACCTTTAGGAAAATGTTCTCGCCAACTTCAAATTCCAAATCTGACCTTCTTCTATCAACATAAGATCTTTGTCTTGACTGAGCAGTCTTAATCCTTTCTCTTATCATGTCTACCATCGCACTTGTACCTTCAATCATTTCTGGGCCTAACACTTTCCTTTCTCCAGTTTCAGTCCAATACAGAGGTGTCCTACAAGTGTTTCCATATAAAGCTTTAAATGGAGCCATGCCTATCATCGACTGATAATTGTTGATATAGGCAAACTCAACCAAAGCTAAATGTTCATCCCAATTACCACTCATATCAACAACACAGGATCTAAGCATATCTTCCAAAATCTGAATTGTCCGCTCAGACTGTCCATCAGACTATGGGTGATGAGCAGTACTCAAATTCAATTGGGTTCCCAAAGCTTTCTACAAACTATTCCAAAATCTTGGAGTAAACCTAGGGTCACGATCAGACACAATACACACAGGCACTCCGTGCAGACGAACAACATTGTCCACATAAAGTCTAGCTAACTTATCCATAGTATGAGTGATCTTCATAGGAATAAAGTGGGCTGATTTGGTCAACCTATCAACAATTACCCATACAGTGTCATTACCTCTTCTTGTTCAAGGCAAGCTAGTCATGAAGTCCATAGTAATGTTTTCCCATTTCCAACCAGGTAAGGGTAGGGGCTGCAATAATCCAGATGGAGGTTGTCGAATAGCTTTAACACGTTGACAAGTCTCACACTTAGCTACAAAATCTTCTACATCAGCCTTCAATCCAATCCACCAAAAATGTTCTTTCAAATCCTTATACATCTTAGTACCTCCTGGATGTACGGTAAAGATCGACTGGTGTGCTTCCTTCAAAATTTCCTTTTAACTTCTTCAACTGCAGGCACACAAAGTCTTCCTCTGAACAAAAAGGCACCATCCATAGATATACTAAAATCAGGGTCCAAATCAGAATTTAAAGAAACCTTCTCTATTTTCTCTTTCAATTCCGGATCCGAATCTTGCAAGGCAACAATTCGATCCCTAAGGGTGGATCTTGCTGTCATGGCTGAAAGCACAACATCTGAACTTTGTGAGATAACTTCCAATTCAAAATCTGAAATTGACTTCAACAACGACTTGCTCAAATCATTCAAATCTAGTTCCTTCTTGTTACTTTTTCTACTAAGAGCATCCGCAACAACATTTGCTTTACCAGGATCATACTGGATATCATAGTCATAATCAGAGACTAACTCCAACCATCTTCTTTGTCTCATATTTAACTCCTTTTGGGTAAAGAAGTACTTTAAGCTCTTATGATCTGTGAAGATAGCAATCTTCTCACCATCCAAGTAATGTCTCCAAATCTTTAGGGCAAAAACAACGGCTGCAAGTTCTAAATCATGAGTGGGATAATTCCGCTCATATTCTTTCATCTGCCTTGAAGCATAAGCTATCACCTTCCCATGTTGCATTAAACACAACCCAAACCAATCTTAGATTCATCGGTATAGATTGTCAGACCACCGGAATTATCGGGTATTGTCAAAACCGGGGCACTTGTCAATCTATCCTTCAATTCTTGAAAATTCTTCTCATATGCGTTCGACCAAACAAACTTTTCCTCTTTCCTAGTTAGCTTAGTCATAGGGGCAGCCAACTTAGAAAAGTTCTCAAAAAATCTCCTATAATAACCAGCCAAACCTAAGAAACTTCTTATTTCTGACACAGTCTTCGGTCTTTCCCACTCAGCAACTGTCTTAACCTTGCCGGGATCGACACGAATACCTTCGGCTGAAACGACATGACCAAGAAATACCACTCTTGGAAGCCAAAAATCACACTTACTAAACTTGGCATACAACTTCTTCTCTCTTAGTCTTTGCAAAGTAATACCAAGATGCTAAATCAAAATGTCATCGATAAAGACAATAACGAACTTATCTAGCACATCATGAAATACTCGATTCATCAAGTCCATAAACACAGCAGGAGCATTAGTCAAACCGAAGGGCATGACTCTAAACTCAAAATGATATCTTGTCCTAAAAGCTGTCTTACAAATGTCACAAGCTTTCACCTTCAATTGATGATATCCGGATCTCAAATCAATCTTCGAGAACATTGCTGCACCTCTCAACTGATCGAAAAGACCATCAATCCGAGGCAGCGGATACCTATTCTTAATGGTCAATTTGTTCAACTCACGGTAATCAATGCACATACGCATACTACCATCCTTCTTCTTAACAAACAAAACCTGGGCTCCCCAAGGCGATACACTAGGCTGTTTATAACCTTTATCTGAGAGTTCATTCAGCTGGTCTTGTAGTTCTTTCAACTCGGTAGGCGCCATTCTATATGGAGCTTTAGATACCAGAGCAGCTCCTGGAATTAATTCAATCGAAAATTCCAACTCTCTATCTGGAGGTAATCTTGATAAATCATCCGGAAAGACATCCTTAAAATCAAAAACAACTTCAACTTCTTCAAGCTTCTTCTTCACTTCCTTGACTTCACTTTCAGCTGTAGCGCTTTCCACTAGTGCACAAACTTGCATCAAAGCAGTCAAAGTCTTCTTGCTAACTCTTCCTTTATCACCTTGAAACTCAAAGGCTGAATTACTACTAATCTGAAATTGAATTTTCCTTGAAGAACAAACAATTATAGCCTTATGGGCTGTCAACCAATCAATTCCAAGAATAACATCAAAGTCCTTCATGTCAAGAATCACTGAATCGGCTTTCAATTTCTTCTCGCAAATCAAAATGGGACAATCTTCTATCACTTTATCTAGTTTCACAACTGATCTAGTAGGAGTACTAATCATTAAACAACTAGAAAAATTCTTAGGTAACAAGTTAGTCTTCCTAACAAATGCAGATGAGATGAAAGAATGAGATGCACCCATATCAAACAATACAAATGCAGGAATAGAAGCGATTAACAAAGTACTTGTCACAACTTCATGACTTGCATCTTGTTCAGTACCAGATATACTAAACACTTTTCCAGGCACAGGGGCAGGTACACTCTTCGCTACAAAAACATAGGGCTGATTAGGCTTCTTGGGACAAGTACGCGCAAAATGACCGGGCTGCTTACAAAAGAAACAAACAGGCGGCCCAACTGAAGGTGCTACTACTGGAGGCTTCTGACCCATAGGTCTAGGGTTCACACTCACTGGCCTAGCATTTGGAACATTCACAATTGGTCTGTTCCCATTGAATTGACGCTGCTGTCCAGCCGGTGCAAAACTAGAATTTTGGCCTACACTTCTAGGCTGAAAATTAGAAGTAGGATACGGTGTAGGTCTAGTGAACCTTCTCTCCGTACGGTCAACCAAACCAGTGTTCCTTGGCTGCCACGTCCTTTGCACACACGCATTTTCCTTCTCAATTTCTTCAATCTTCTTCGAAACTTGAACTACTTGAGTGTAGCTCTCAATCGAAATCACAGTAAGATAAGCCTTGATTGCAGGACGCAATCTCTTGAAAAATTTATTTGCCTTGGCACGATCAAGTCTCATAGAATCCGGGGCAAAGTAAAATAGCAAACTTCTGTTGGTACTCCAACACAGACAAAGGTCCTTGCGTAAGGGCCATGAACTCAGCTTCCTTAGCATCAGTCATTGCTTTAGGGAAATAGTTCTTACAAAAAGCATCCTTGAAAATTTCCCAAGTCAGTCCACCAATATGCAAGGTTTCCAAAATAGGACTAGTGGAGGTCAACCAAGCGTCGGCTTCTTGCTGAAGCTTCTGTTTGGCAAACAAGATCTTTTGTACTTCAGGGCACTGCAGGTGACGGAATGCTTGCTCTAATTCCCTCAGCCACTTGTTAGGGAACAAGGTGTCCTTAGTAACACCAGTGAAAGAAGGCACTTGCAACTTCAAAAAACTTTCCATCAGACGAGTATGAGGAGTTCTAGCTAGCCTTTCCGCATTAGGGACTGCGGTATGAGGAATTCCATTCACACCAGTATGAGTCTCAGTATGCAGTGTCATGAAACCCGTCATCGTCTGGTTGAACTGATTCGACTCCTGCTGCATGATGTTGCCCGTGATATTGGCAATATCACGAAAACTATTCACTTCCGGAGCATTAGGTATACCGGTCATATTATCACCATTCACATTAGTGTGCTGACCAGTACTACCATTTGGAGTATCTTCATGAAACACTTCTTCCTCATTTCCAGTACTATTAGAACCAATATTGCGATTCCTTAGCACAACCATTCTGCAAAAATCGAAACAAGTCAAAAACACCGAATTTCCAATATACCATCAATAATCACTTAACCTTAGTCTTAGCATATCCAAATAAGGCTTAAAATCATCACTTTAATTATCAAATAGTCATTCATCAACCATATATCAAAATCCCCAAATTTATCCAAATTTCCAAAAATTTACTCTTTAAGTCGATTGGCTGGGTTGAGTGATCCAGTCGACCCAAGCAGTTGACCCACGCAAATAGTGCGCGAAAAACACCTTAAAAATCACATTTTTCATTTCATACTCATTCCAAAACACAAGACTTCGTGGGAGAGCTCTAAGGCAAGGTTCTTTAAGGTCTTCAAGAGTCATTCTAGGCCATTTAGCATCATCAACAAGTTTCCAACATTCTTGCAACATCAACTAAGGTAAAATTCCTTATTTTCCTTGCTTACAACTTCAAAACTGATATGTATTCTTCCAAATATCATGATCTACTTGTTATAATTGCTAGGAAACATGTCTAGGAACATATAGGAACGTGTTCTAGGTGATCTTAACACAATGCCATGTCTTTACAACGCTTGCTATCCATTTCATGGTCTCTTGTTAATGATTTCTCAACCGAAAACCCTCTTTTGAAAATCTTCTCTCATTTTAAACCACAAGGAGTTTCGTCTTCAAATAAATTCCTACATACTTGCAATGATATGATGAACATGTGTATGTAAATTGATTGAGCCAAATCCAAACTTCAAAAATCGCATTTTGACCTAAATTGAGAATTTTCCCCCTTTCTATACTTACTGCATTTTGACCTTTAAACCATCAAATTGAAATGTTTTTCTTGAATAAAACATGCCAACACACTATTCTAAGTACCGTGAACATGCTAGTATGCTCAATTTGAAATTTCGCCAAAATTGAAATTTTTCGAAAAATTACGAAAATACCCTTCATGCTGAATTTTTGTAATTCTACTAACGTCAAGTCTCTTTTTGTCTTCTTTACAACTATACAGACATCATGTCACATCCCCCTAGCCGGTACCCTAACTGGCATACCCGGGAGTGTGATCCACAGCCCCGAAGATCAAGTATCGAGGAAATAATCCTCCCACATATACAATAACATAATCATAAACAGCAAATAATCAAGGTTTAAATGTAAAATCCAGCTTTTACCTAACCTTGACCCAACCCGGAAATTGTTGCATTCGTAGGTCCGAAGACCCGAAGTGGTGGTAGAAGGGACTTGTGGACCCTACTAGTTGATGACGTGGTGTCGGAATTCCATTCTGTGGATATTGATGATGTTGCTCCTTCCTTGAGCACATTATCAGGGTTAAGTTAGAATTTGTGCACTGATGAAGAGTAAGACAATTGAGATATCAAATGGACTTCTGTGCACAATCCGAAGGTATTCCCTGGAACTAGACTTCTTGAGTGAACTATAGGAGAAAACCCCATGTAATTTGACCTTGTATAGCCCTCCAAGTCCACACCTAAAGTTGCTGAACTATTCTGAAAAAAGTCTGCAGAAATATGTTTTGGTCGATACTATTGGTCGATACCATCGACCCAATGTATTGACCAACAGTGTTGCTGAATCCGGATTTACAGATTCTGTGGAATATTCCCTACTCTATTTATTACATCCTCATGTTTTGAACCCTATTCTAATCATTGAGGCACCTGAGAACGTGGATGAGACTCCCAAGAACTCCTCCTTGGTAATGGTGAAGCATCTTCCCCACTAATCATTGCCAACCACTCACTTCCACTCTCTTACTCTACTCTCAAGGTATGACTCTCTCTCCTAGTCTCTTTCTCACTCATCTTTACTCTCATTTTTACTGTTTGGACCATAGCCAAGGTGCTGCAACCTTGCAAACACCTTGCCATGAGTCTTCTATACCTCATACATTGATGTTTTCCCCAACCTTGCTATGATTTACTTACCTCTTGACCATTAACTATGCATTTCCATGATTTGTTGCTTACCAACTTACTTTATTTACCAAAACTGAGATGAAGCCTATGATTAACCTAATCTATACCTTACATATGATTTCAATATTGCTCCTAAGTTATTCCCTACCTAATCCACTATGTTTTCCCCCAATTTGTATTAAGTAATAACCAATGCCATGATTTCCAACTCTTGAACTTGATATGCCAATTTGGGGATTTCTAATTTGACCATTCGATGATGTTAATTCTTTGATAATTAAGGTCTCTATAGTGTGTTTAGACTGTTCCCCAAGTTTCGTATCAATCCGAGACTCGAAAGACCAACTTTGAGCCAAAACCCAACTTGCTGTCCGAGACTCTTTGGATCGATACTATTGGTCGATACCATCGACCCAAAGTATCGACCAACAGAGTCGCTGTCAGCAACTTTTGCCTAGTTTTGATTCGTTCGATCTCCGATTGTTCTGATTTCTTCTCTAATCCTTCATATATGTTTGTTTAGGGTTTTAAGACTAATTGGGCCACTTGCTTGTGATATTGGACCATCTTCTTCTCCAACTCAAGGTAAGGATAGTTATCGCTACAATCACTTAGGATGTGTGATTTTGACTTGATATTCCTAACATAGTGAACATAGTCTCTATCTCATTTTCTTACCATTTTAGACTTGCTACATATGTCTTATAACAATAGCATTGTGTTTACATTAGTTTTATTACAATGCCTTATTGCTTAAGTATAACTTGGGATTGAGGAGTACCCTACTGGTGCTTCTGTCCTTGGACATCGGAGGGAATAGTATGGGATGTTCTCCGAAGATGTCCATCTACGCTTTTCCGGGTTATTGGATGACATACATAGGACTTGTCTAGTGGTGTTTGGCTAGGATGTCCCTAATATCAGACTCGAATCGGAAGGGCATTGAGACCGATCAACCCGTGGTAGTAGTGTGGATTTGTGGGCGCTCAAGACCGGTAACCACTCCGTGAGAGGACATAAATTGCATTGCGGATACCCGAAAGGGGCCATTTATTGGTAGGGTTGCAAATGGCTAGACTTGGGCTCACGGGCACTCAAGACCAGTGAAATGATCCGTGAGGAGATGTGAGAGCTTCCCGTCTACTATTTGTGGATGACCAATAGGGTTGATGAGTCCGGTGAGTAATATCCGTGACTCTAGTGTGAAGGATACCAGAAAGGATCCCGAGAGGGGAGGAATGGACGTATTTGGAACTGACATGATATGATTAAGTAGATGACTTGCATTGGGCTAGGCTATACCTTGACATGCGCCAATACTTAGACCAAATGGTGATGTGAGAGAGCGGTGACCGAAACCCCAACCATGGATTTGTCCAAGAGGGATGCAGGACCCAATTCCCCCCGGTGATGAGTGACTGAGACTACCTAAAGAAGTATGGTGCTACGGCTTAAAGCATGTCTACCATAGATGACCAGCATACTTAGAGTTAGAATCATATTACATCATATGTCTCATATCATTTGCATTATTTTATTATTGTTATCATGTGGATTATGTGTTGTGGAATAACTACCTTGCTGGGTTCTTTTGAACTCATTCCTTTTCGGTTGCAATGTTGTGTTAGACTACTCTACAGGTGATTATTCTGATGGTATGTTCCCCAAGGAGGACCTAGATACCCCATACTACTATCCGGAGGCTAGCTACAATGAAGACTTCGGTGACGGTACCAAAGAAGATCATTCGGCGTATCAGGGTTAGCCCTTGGATATTTTGGGAGAAGCCATGTTGGATCTCTATCATCTTCACTTTTGAAGAGAACTTATTTATTGTTGAGGAGACTTATGGGTAGATGCCCACCCTCTTTCTTTTGTGTCTGTTAAACTTGGAGGAATTGCAATAACTTTTGACTTATCTTCATAACTTGAGATTTGTAATTAACTAGTTTTGACCTCACTTTCCGCTTTGGTTAAAGAGTGGATTCCGCCCACTGCCTTCTTAATTTTATCTGATAAGATATTTATTTCCGCACTCTGATTATCCTTGATATCTCATTTCCGAATTCTATTATTATCAATTGTTTAGCTTGATATTAATTGTTCATGATTGTATTATCGTCGATGTGGGTGGTGTGGTCCCTAGACTATGGATCTTTGGGGTTGTGAATCACATCTCGGGTATGCCAGATGGGGTACCGACTGGGTGGATGTGACATTAAATATTATAAACAAAAGATTAAAATCAAGAAATGAATAATCAATATAATCAGAGTGCGGAAAATGATACCAGATATCCGAATATATCAAAAGAAGTAGAGAGAGGCGGAAACTCACTCCACAGATACAGCGGAACGTAGTATGTAAGTCTACAAGGAATAACAATTGAAACAAAAGAAAATAAGAAAGACAAACTAAACTTAAGAGTTTTCTATCATATAGATGACATCTTCAAAAAAGTGGACTTCGTCAATCCAACAAAGATGCTCCAACTCTACATTACGTCTAATCGTAGTACGAAATGTGATTGCTTGCGGGATCATTAGAGTAATCTTGATTGTCGCCAACACCTTGCGTGTAATACGCTTCATCGGCTTGCACTTCATTGTACTGTCCTTCATAGTAGTCAGTACCTGTAGAATAATCTAACAAAACATTGTACAAAAAGGAATGAGTTTCAAAAGAAACTCAGTAAGGCAAGTTAACTCATAACAACATAAATAACATATAACAAATCATAAGAAGATGCAATGCAGTATGAAACAAATAATGTATGTATGCATCTAAACTCGATGTATGCTGGTCTCTATTGGCAGACATGCTTTAAGTCATGACACCATACTTCTTTGGGAAGGTCTCAGTTCACTCGGCTCCGGTTGGTAGTGGGTCCTTCATCCCTCGGGACATTCCATGGCTGGGGTTAAGTCACTGCTCTCTCACATCACCATTGGTCTAAGTACTGGCGCATGTTAGGGTAAAGCCTAGCCCAATGCAAGTCATCTACTCAGTTACATCAACTCAGATCCAGATACTTCCATTCCTCCCCTCTCGAGATCCTTTCCGGTATCCTTCACACAAGAGTCAGCGTATCCAACTCTCTCAAATACGGACTCATCCGATTACACTGCTACCACAGGTCTTTCAGTCTCAATACCCTTCCGATTAGATCAGTCATGATATACACAACCAACAATTCATCATATAAAAGAGAATGTAAAAGCATAATCCGATCAAGTAGTAATAAACATTTCATATAAGCTTGAATAATGAAAAAGAATACACAAACAAGTGCTACTGTACTTATAGTAGTATATCAGAAGTATAAAGTACAAGAACAGTAAACAAACTCATAGTTTCATAAAGTACAAACCAGAGAGTATGCGATCTATGTTATTATAAAATAACTATCCTTACCTTGATTATCGCCGATGATAATCCAAAGATCAAAGAGAGCAACACCAAACTTAGCAAATAGACTCCTAACAATCATAGATACAACATTAGGAAAGATGCCTAAAAGATCAGAGAGCAAACGAATCAAATCGGGCGAAAAACAAAGCTACTGACATCATTGGTCGAGTGCTTGGTAGACTGGCCCAGTCGACCAAGCAGTCGACCAAGCGAGTCAAGACGGAAAAGTGAAAACTGATTTGGTCATAACTTCTTTGTTTGAAGTCGGATTGATCCGAAATTTGAAGGGGAACTTCCTAGGATGTATTAGAATCATATGGGAAGATAAAAGCATCAAATCATGGTCAAACTATGGGTTCTTAATTTGACCCAAGAAATTAGGATTTCAACCTTTATGGTTCCCATAAAAAGGTTATGATCACAGAATGAGAGGGAATGATTGTTATCAAGAAAATAACAAGAAATCATAGAAAATCTAGTCTAGATTAATAGAAACATTGCCCATGAGGTTACCCTCACATGGGAGGTTACCAAAGGTTTCCAGAAAAATCATACAAGGGTCAGGGTTTTAAGAAAATATTTGGCTAGGGTTAAGATCATGATGATGATCATAGATCTCAAAGAATAGAATGAGATCATGGAATAGATGGTTGCAAGAATGCAGCATCTTCTTCCTAATCACATTCAAGAACAAGATCGAAGAAAAGAAATTAGTAATGTTGAAGTGTTTACTAACCTTGAATTGTCGGATCAGAGATGAGAGGCTTCAGATCTGCAGAGGAGTCTTCGAAATCACCAGAGAGAGTTTCGAGGAGGTCTTCTCACTTTCAAAAAGTGTTTAGGAGGCAGCAGTAGCAAAGAAACACGAAGTAGGGTTTAAATATAAGTGAAAAACCCTAAAATTACCTTTTCTCGGCTTTGGCAATCCTTTGGTCTTGGTCTAGTGGTCTAGTCGACCAATTAGTCAACCAAGGCAAATAGTAAGGTTCAAACAGGGAATTGAAGGATCAAATGGGTTCTAAACCTTATGGGCTTTTGCACACATATCAAGTGACATATCTAGTGTGTAGAAATACATTCAAACCAAGTCAGATAATACTCCAAGTCCTTCAACTAATCTCATCTTCAAACAGGTGCAACTTCCTTTCCAAATCTGCACAGACTTCCAAGTATGGAACTCCATCATCAACATCCATGGGTTCAGAGTCAAACACCATGTCTTCTACTGAGATGGCCCATAGTTGGCTTCTTCCTTTACTCAGGGTCTTCGGACCTAAAAACAACCGGGTTACCGGGTCAAGGTCAGGGTTAGGTTAGGGTTGGGTTTCACACATCATGCCTCCTCGCGGACGACATATGGGTGGTCGAAGAGGTAGAGGTAGAGGCAGAGGCAGAGGTAGAGGTCAGGTTCCACTTTTGGAGCCACGAGATGTAGTCATTCGCAGAGACCTATTTAGTACACCCCAAGTGGAGTACTTGTATGAGGCCTTCTTAGAGCAGTGCCGCATTGAGTATGGCCGAGTACTCAGGCTACAACAACTTAGCACTTTTCGGATCCGTCAGAGATTCGATACGATGGAGTGGACGCATCTTTTTACTGAGGATCTTCTGGTCTATCCGGAATTACTGAGGTTGTTCTTTAGCAACCTTACATCAGTCGAGGAGGGTCGGAGGTGAGGTCCATTCGAGTTGATCCTAGAAAGTCGAGTTCGAGAGACACGGATTTGATTTTCTACTAGCACACTGGCTGAGATTTTCCGGGTACCACACTACCCTCATGAGTTTGTATGGATACCGACTGGAGCAGAGATAGATGCTTTTCTACTACCACACGAGTTGCATGAGGTTTGTATCACACTTTGGAGAGATGATGGGTGCTATACACCACGGACTAGTGCACAGATGACAGATTCAACTAGAATCATCGATCGCATTGTGGGTCTCAACATCATCCCGAAGGCGGGGCATCATGAGAGAGTATTAGTGATGGATGCTCTACTGATTTACCGCATATACCGGGGTTTCGAGATTGATCTTTCCTTCATCATCCAGAACGTCATGCTAGAGGTTGTGACGTCTCCAGGCGTACGGAACCTTTGCTTCGGATGTCTACTCACACTTATCTTCCGGCATTTCGGAGTGAGGCTAGAGGATACATTGATGCAGACACGATTGCTGGGCTATGACATCGGGATGAGGACTATTCATTAGAGGCACATTACTCAGACTGAGAGGTCAAATGATGAGGATGGTCATGAGACAGATGAGGATGATGAGTCGGATGGTGGTGACTACGATGCTGGTCTAGATAAAGATGACCAGGCAGGAGATGACATTGAGATGCATGAGGTAGATCAGGGTCATCAGGAGATCCCCACATCATCATTTTGAGATCGGAGGTCCTTCACTAACAATTCCAGAGACTACGGAGCTGTTTGCACAGATGCGCTCTATGACTTCCATCTTAGGGAGGATAGAGGCGAGGCAGGAGAGGATGGAGTCACAGTTGACTCAGGTTGTAGAGGATGTTAGAGTACTGAGAGAGCAAAGACAGTAGTCTAGATAGAATGTACTAGGATTTCCTTTTATGTTTCTCAAATGTAACTTGTTGTAGAACTTTCCTAGAATTAATGAAGTTCACTTTTGTTTCACCATCTTATTGTGTATTATGCATTTTCTTTTGTTGCATTATGTGATGTTTGTTAAATTAGACTTATTGTGTATTATTCAGAGTATATTATTCTTCACTTTTAAGTTTCTAATTCAAGTGTTCTATTATTCAATTCTAAGAATACTTGAGTCACTTTTGGATTTATGACTCAGGAATGTTCTATCATTGTTTCTGTGGTTAGGATTTTACTTGGAACTGTGGGCTCTGATACCACTCTGTCACATCCACCCAGCCGGTACCCTATCTGGCACACCTGAGTGTGTGATCCACAGTCCACAAGATCCAGTATCTAGTAAATCAACCTCCCACATTCACAACAATATAATCAAAAACAAGACTAAATCAAGGTTAACAATATTATTCAAATAAATCAAAGTAAAGTAACGAGATAATCATCAGAGTGCGGAAATGATACCAATAGATATATAAAATCAAATATAGAGTGAGGCGGAATCTCACTCCACAAGTACAGCAGAATGTAGATCGAAAGTCAAGGGAGATTACAACTGGTTCTAAAGACAAGAAAGAAAGATATAATCTAACTAAGCTAAAGTTTATTCTACTTTATAAAGAACGTCTTCATAAACATAGACTTCATCAATCATGCTCAGACGCTCCCACTCCACAATAGAGCTAATCTTGGTAACAAGTGAGACCACTCGAGGAATCCTCAAGGTAATCTTCATAGTTGCCAACACCTTGCATATTGTACGCTTCTTCATCTTGTGCTTCTTCATATTGCGCTTCATAGTCATCAATGCCTGTAGAATAGTCTAACAAAAGATGTTTTACAAAAGGAGTGAGTTTCAAAAGAAACCCAGTAAGGCAAGTAATTCCATAATAGCATAAATAACATGATAACATAAGCAAACCATAATATGATATGATATGAGACAGACAATGCATGTATGTATCTAACTCTATGTATGCTGGTCTCTATAGGCAGACATGCTTTAAGTCATAGCACCATACTTCTTTGGGTAGGTCTCAATTCACTCATCCTCGGTTGGCAAAGGGTCCTTCATCCCTCTCGGACAATCCATGGCTGGGGGTTAAGTCACCTCTCTCTCACATCACCGTTTGGTCTAAGTACTGGCGCATGTCAGGGTACAACCTAGCCCAATGCAAGTCATCTACTTAGTTACATCAACTCAGATCCAGATACGTCCATTCCTCCCCTCTCGGGATCCTTTCTGGTATCCTTCACACTAGAGTCAGCGTATCCGACTCTCTCAAATATGGACTCATCAACCCTATAGGTCATCCACGTATAGTAAACGGGAAGCTCTCATGTCATCTCACGGGTTGGTTACCGGTCTTGAATGCCAATGAGCCCAAGTCTATCCATATGCAACTCTACCCATAAATGGCCCCCACAATGTGATTCATGTCCCCTCACGGATATAACTCACCGGTCTTGAGCACCCATGAATCCCCATTGCTACCACGGGTCGTTCGGTCTCAATACCCTTCCGAATCGGGTCTGATATAACAGGGAATATCCTAGCCAAACACTGCTAGACAAGTCCTAGGTATGAAAACCAATAATCCGAGAAAGTGTCAAAGGGCAACATTGGAAATATCCCACACTATTCCCAATGAGATCCAAGGACAGAAACGTCAAAAGGACATTCCCCAATCCCAAATCATACCTAAACAATCACAATCATAATTCAGTCATATCATCCACGACAGATATCTCATCATATGAAAGAGTATAATAAGACAAGATTAAATAAATAAGAAACATACATGAATAAGTATTCATACATAATCAAGTACATGAAATAAATAAGGAAATAAGATCCTATTGTACTTACAGCATTCATATCATAATAGAAACTAACATAATAGTAGCAAATCTAAGTAGTTCCCAAATTAGAAACTAAATCTATGCAATCTATGTTAATATGGTAACAACTTTCCTTACCTTAAATAAATTCGAATATATTCCGGACGGACAAGAGGATGAATCCAAAGTTAGCAAACAAACCCTAGAATAGCATCACACAATCATTAGGAAGTAGTCCTAAAAGAATAAGCATCAATCGAATCGAAACGGACGAAGAAATCCAATTCTGTCATTGCGGGTTGATTGGCTGGGTTGACTGAGCCAGTTGACCCAGGCAGTCTTCCCAAGAGAAAATCCGAAATCAAAAAGAGAATCTTGATCCGAAACTTATGCTACACAATCCGGAATGCGACGAAACTAGGAGAGAATGTCTAACATAGTTGTCTAAGACTAAAAATCATATTTAGACATCAAACAACGATTAAAATGTGAAACCCAGCCCTAACCTTGACCCGGAAAAACCCTGTTGTTTGTAGGACCAACAACTCAAGGTAAGGCAAGAAGTCAGCTTTGGGCCATCCCAGTGGAGGACTTGGTGGCTGGCTTTGAATCCATGAGTGTTGATGTCATTGTTCTATTTATGGAAATTGAATCTTGATGAAGATCGGATTAGTTGATGGACTTGGAGTGTTCTCTATCATGGTTTGAAGGCATTTCTACCTATTAGGTAAGTCACTTGGTGTGTGTGCAAAACCCCTTTATGTTTGGATTTGATCTGAGCCTTCAATTCCCTGTTTTGAACTTGCTGAACTAATTGGTCGACTCATTGGTCGACTGGACCAGTCGACCAATCCAATCAACCAATGGGTTTTGTCTTTGGTAATTAGGTCTTGCTTGCTCTATTTAAGTCCAATCTCGAGTCTACTTCGTATTTTCTGCCTCCAAACTCTTTGGAACGAACCAAAGACCTCTACAAGTCATCTCCCTTGCGCTCTTGGTGTTTATCTTGACGGATCTTCATCAAAACTTGTGTTCTTATACAAAAAGGTATGTTTACACTCTCTTCTTCTTCATCATCCTTGTTTTCTTTCCTTTTTGAGTTGAGACAGTAGAGGAGATGCTGCATACTCTGTTGCAAACATCTCTGAACTTATCTCTCATGATCTTTCTAAGGATTAATGGCTAAAGCAATGTCCGTAATCATTGATCATTGCAAGCTTTTGAAGGAATCATGATCTAAATCATGATCTTGTCTTCGTTTGTCTTTGATTTAAATTCTGATCTTCTTAGATCTATTTTACTGATCATATTAGTAGACAATCGCTGTGTTTTCCTTACATGATCCATGATCTATCAATCTCTAGTTGTTTCTCCTCTATTATACCATGCTTTCTTCAAGTATCATGACTGATACATCTATGGTAAGTTTTGTTTCCTTATTTAGATTCATGTTCTTAGATCTATTTCTTGAAGATCTATGTATGCCTTCTATGATATCTTTATCAAAATCAATGATTCATCCTCCTATTGTTCTTGTCTATGATTTGTATTTTTAATTCTTCAAGAACCATGATTAATCTAATTATGGTAACTTTTATTTCCTAATTTGTAACTCTAAGACTTGATTCGATTAGTGTTTTGAAGTCCTCTTTATGTTAGGATACTACCAATGTAGTTTACCCCTTGTTTAGTACCCTTTTGAACCACCAAATTCGGTTCTTTATTCTTAAAACTCTGATTTTGTAGGCCACTGTCTCTGTTGGTCGATTGATTGGTCGACTGAGACAGTAGACCAATCCAATCGACCAATGAGTACAGCAACTCCAGATTTGGTCTGTTTTGGATGTTTTGATATATTTTCTCTTAGGGATCTTTCCTAATATGTTGTATACACTTGTCCAGGACTTTCTTCTCAAGTTTGTCAAGGTCTTACTTGAATTCTTAAGATTCCTTTACAAGTTATAAAAGGTAAGGATGGTTACTTCCTTAACAACATAAATTGTATATCTTAGTTTCTATATTTGAATCTTGTTAGTTTATTTCTTTAATTGGATTCTTACAATGTTATACTACTGTTGTACTGTCTTGATATCAGTAGCATTACTTGTTTATATTAAATTGACTCATGTATGATTTACTTACCAGTTATATACAAGTTGAATGTTATTATTGATTTCTTTCCATATATGAAGTTACCATATATGTGAGGTTATGGATTGATGCTTGTGTATGCTTAAGTATGGTTTGGGAAGGGGAGGTGTCCTCTTGACACTTCTGTCCTTGGACTACTACGGGAATATTATGGGATGTTTCCGAAGATGCCCTTTGGACACCTTCCTAAACTGTTGGATGACATATTTAGGAATGTCTAGTAGTGTTTGGTTAGGATGTCCCGTTATGTCATACCCTAATCGGAGGGGTATTGAGACCGAACGACCCGTGGTAGCAATGGGGATTCATGGGCGCTCAAGACCGGTAACCAACCCGTGAGAGGACAGGAATCACATTGTGGGGGCCATTTATAGGTACGATTGCATATGGATAGACTTGGGCTCACGGGCGCTCAAGACCGGTAACCAACCCAAGAGGGGACGTGAGAGCTTCCCGTTTACCATATGTGGATGACCTATAGGGTTGATGAGTCCGTAGTCAGGGACTATGAGGAAGTGTGAAGGATACCGGAAAGGATCGCCCGGGGCGAGGAATGGACGTATCTGGATTTGACTTGATGTAACTGAGTAGGAGACTTGCATTTGGCTAGGCTTGACCCTGACATGCGCCAGTAGTTAGACCAATGGTGATGTGAGAGAGCGGTGACTTAACCCCCAGCCATGGAATGTCCCGAGGGATGCCGGACCCACTACCAAAAGGCGTTGTGTGATGAGACCTTCCCAAAGAAGTATGGTGCTATGACTTAAAGCATGTCTGCCAATAGAGACCAGCATACATAGAGTTAGATTCATACATTCATTGTTTGTTTCATACCATATTGCATTTATGTTGGTTTTGAAATTCTGCCATTTATGTTATTACGGTTTAACTGCCTTACTGAGTTTCTTTGAAACTCATTCCTTTTTTACAATATTTTGTTAGATTACTCTACAGGTTCTGAGTATCAGGACTGCTCGTATGAAGAAGCGCAAGGAGAAGAGGCATATCTCTAGGAAGGTGATTGCGGTTACGACAATTACACTGAAGATTCCGCGGGTGGTTATGCTCCGTACAATGCTTAGTTCGACATAGAGTGGAAGCGCCCTTGTGCCATTTTTGAGATTTATACTTATAGAGACGTTGTCTATAAGATTGAGAACAATTTAGTTACCTATTGTACCTGCTATCGAGATTAGATTTTGTCTTGTTCCTTTTCTTTTAGAACCACTTTTCCGCTGGTTGTAGAGTGGGATTCCGCCTCACTTTACTTATTGATTTAGACATTCTGATTATTTTTCCCTCTTTCGTACTCTGATCATATACATGGTGTATTCTTTCCTTATTTGGATCTTTGGTTTATCTGATTCACATCGATTATTATTGTTCATGATTATGTTATTGTTTATGTGGGAGGTTGATTACTCGATACCTGATCTTCGGGGCTGTGGATCACACTCTTGGGTATGCCAGTTAGGGTACCGGCTGGGAGGATGTGACAAAAACCATTACTTACTAATTTGAAATCATAGTTTCTATTTTGGTAAAAATCATGGTTTTCATTGGAAACATGCTATGAATGAAAGAGATGAACTAGAGATGATGAGGTCTCATTCTAGTACAAGAACACATTAGAATAGAGGTATAAATAATCATGGAGAGGCATCTACAATGCTAGAATAAATCAAAATAAGAATATGATCATAGTTTAAGAAGAAATCATAAGAATCATATTAAGAATGAATAAGATGATCATGGTATAAGAGAATGAAAAGAGATTGTAAAGATATGACTACAAGGTTGCAGCATCTTCATCATAATCCCAGTTCAGAGATGAGAGTGATCATGGAAAGAATGAGTCAAGAACACAAAAGATTGAATACTAACCTTTGATTGAAGAACAAGAGAGAGAACTAGCAAGTTTGCAAGATTAGGCCTTCTTCTACACTTTTGGAGGCTTGGAGATGAGTTCCCTTCGTTCTCTAAGTGCTTTGGAGGCTAGGGATACTAAAATCACGAAGTCATGGGGGTATATATAGCAATATAACCTAAACAGAAGATTCTGCTCTAGTTCACATCTCTGGGTCGATTGGCTGGGTAGCCTGGCCCAGTCGACCAAGGCAGACAGCAAATCCAAAGTCAATGATTTGAGGGTCTTCCACTACTCGGAATCAAACGAAACTTTAAACACATATTCTATAACTTACCTAGCATGGAAAAATGGCTTTAAATCATATCCCACCAAGCTCTAAGGTCATCAACCAATCTTCTCTTCATCAAGGCGTAGTCTCTTTTCTATATCCATCACCGTCTTCAAATATGGGGCATCATCTTCAATCTCCATAGGTTCGGAGTCGAACACTATATCTTCTACTGATATGGCCCATAGTTGACTTTCACTTCTACTTCGGGTTTTCGGACCTACTGACAAAAGAGTATCCGGGTTAAGTTTAGGGCCGGGTTTCACATCAACCCTTACAAAAAAAAAAAAAAAAAAAAAAAGATGGTTTCCTATTGTTCCTTCTCATTGTCGGCCGGAGAATCTTTGTCAGAATCTTTATCTGAAGCAGGCTTCTGAGGTTCTTCGGGAAGAGGTGGCGAATCAGGCAAGATACTTCTCGATGTCTGGGTCTGCTGGAATGGGATCCTCCTCTTCCAAAACCCTATCAGGGAAAGACAACTTAAGCATCTCTAAGATTTCCTTGTGACACACCTCTCGGAAGGGAGTTGTGTCAAAAGAAGGATTAGATTCAAGGATCTTTCTCCAGACATCATTCTGCCCTTCTCGATAAGCTTGAAGGTTGAAGAAACCCAACAGGTCATTGAAGGGAACGCTGTTCATATATTTCCGAATGCAGTCCCTCTGAAGATCTTATGAAAGATGTTTGGGCTTGCTAGGAACTGTCATCTTCTTTATCCGTTCGTTATCCTTGGCCTGAAACTTGAGGCTTTCACCGAATGCGATAGCAGCATTTTTCTGCTTCTTGGCCTCACGTTCAGTAGCAACAGCACGACTAGTCAACGAGTCAAGTTCTTTCCTCAAAGAACTCATCTCCTCATCATGCTTCTCCTTCAACTCTTCGGCTATTTTCCTCAGGCGGTCCACCTCAGAATTGGCCTTTGCCAGATTCTCTTCACAAGTCTGTAGCAAGGAGCAGCTATGACCAACTCGGCTCAATGCCTCCATGTGTTGATAGAAGCTCAACACAGCATTCCTAGAAAGACAGGGAGATTATCAGAAAGCAAGTAGTAAAAGCTCAAGAAAAATAATACCTTGTGGAAAGGCGAATGAGAACATTGTCTTGCAGGGTCTCAAAGGCCTGACGGTCAGCAGGCATAAGGCCGAGAGAGCTCCATTCAGTGGCCTTCTCAGGATCCTGCGTGACTCATTCTGTCTGCGTTAGCGACCACTGGGGGACGAAGATATCCTCAGAATCTCTATTCTTTTTGGATTTCTTTAGGGCAAAAGCATCGACAAAGTCATGCTTCCTTTTGGTTCGGAAGGGAGAAGGGATTTCGACCTCTTCAACCATTGGATTTTTCCCTCTCCCCGAAACCTCAACCACTGGCTTCAGGTTCCTGATACCCTTGTAAGAAGGGTCTAGAGGCGGCACAGAGGCTACATGTTCTACAGTCAAGGCTCGAGGAGACCGTTGCTGTAATATCCAGCCCTATTCTAACCTTGACCCTGACCCGGATCCACTGTTGTATTCAGGTCCGAGGACTCGAAGCGGTGGAAGAAGAGATCTATGGACCATCCTGATTGATGATCATGATTCGGAGACCGAGCCCATGGACATTGACAATGATACCCCTTGCTTAAATGCATTGTCAGTGTTTAAGGAAAGTCTGCGCATCGGAGAAGATTAATATGGTTGATGTACCAAATGACCTCCTGTACAGAATCCGAAGGTATTCCCCAAAACTAGACTTCTTGATTGAATTGTGGAAGAAAACCTCACTCAATTTGACCTTGTATAGCCTTTCAAATCCCTACTTGAAGTTGCTGTTCTAAACCTGAGTTTTCTGCTGAAATCATCTTGGTCGATCATTTTGGTCGATACCATCGACCAAAAGCATCGACCAAAATGTCCCAGTCTGCCAAGTTAATGATTCCATGGAATATTCCTTTTCTATTTAATATGACCTCGAGCCTTGAGCCTTTTGCAATCATTTTTCTCACCTGGGAACGTGGGGAGAGCTTCCCAAAGCAGCTCCTTGGTTAGTGTGAAGGGTATCTCATCAAAGACACTTAGTTTATCATTGATTCTTGCATTCATCTTCTACACTAAGGTAAGACTCTTCATTCCACTCTCTACCCTACCATTTTCTACTCCTTTCTATTGTCATCTTGCTGATGGGACATTTGGAATGGTGCTGCAACCTTGCAACCACCACTCCAAGTGCCTACTCATGCTCAATCCATGATTCCCTTAGCCATTCATTGATGCTAATGCTTATATCTCATGCCTAGCATATGTATTCCATGCTTTACCTATTAACATCATACCATTTGATATCAAACTGAGCTATAAAGTGTGTTTTGTTCATGTTTAACATTACCATATGATTCCAATCGAATTTCTATTAGTTCCTCTAGCTATTGCATGCTATTCCTCATCAATGCAATCAATTCCAACTCATGCCATGATGTTTATCACTTGAACTTGATAGCTCAAATTGGGGCTTTTTAATTAGACCATTGGATTGGGTTAATTCCTTGATTTATAGTGTCCTACTACTGTTGTTAAGTATGCCTCCAAGTTCCAGATTGATCCGAACACCGGAAGACTCATTTCGGACCAAAATCCCCAAAATCCACTATTCTGCCCGAGGACTATTTTGGTCGATCATTTTGGTCGATACCATCGACCAAAACCATCGACCAAAGTTGTTGCTTTGACAAGCAACCTTGGTCAGTTTTGACTCGAATGACATCCGATCTTCCCGACTTCTTTTCTAACTTATTATTGATGTTTGTTTAGGGCCTTAACACTTCTATTGGACTATTCTTGGTATTCTCAATTCATCATCAATTCATCCAAGGTAAGGATGGTTATATCCATAAACATATAAGTCATCAAATATTGAACTATGCTTTATTCAAGAATGAAGTCCCTAAATTTCTTTCAATCATTATGATACTGATACATATGTGTTGGAACAGTAATATTTAAATCTTTATACAATTGTTGTGTTACTCTATCATTTTGATTTACTTATGTTTATAATGATTCGTTTTAATATCATGATTTGAGTACTATTATGAATATGCATTGGATGCATGAGAAATGATGAGATCTGATGTGTGATTGCTTACGTATGACTTGGGATTGGAGGGTGTCCTCTGACGACACTTCGTCCTTGGGCATCGGAGGGAATAGTATGGGATATTCTCCGATGGTGCCTATCGACACTCTCCCGAGTTATTGGATGACATACATAGGAGTGTCTAGTTGTGGGGCTAGGTTCATCCTTGTCGTGTCAGACCCGAATCGGAAGGGCATTGAGACCGAACAACCCGTGGTAGTGTATGGTTGGATGGGCGCTCTAGGCCGGTAGCCAATCCGGTAGGGGACATAAACCATGCTACGGATACACGAAAGGGGCCATTTATTGGTAGAGTTGCATATGGATAGACTTGGGCTCACGGGCGCTCAAGACCGGTAACCAATCCGTGAGAGGACGTGAGAGCTTCCCATTTACTATATGTGGATGACCAATAGGGTTGATGAGTCCGAAATCCGGGATTTCGCTGACTCTAGTGTGAAGGATACCGGAAAGGATCGCCGGGGGCGAGGAATGGGCGTATCTGAATCGACTTGACCGGCTGAGTAGATGACTTGCATTGGGCTAGGCTTTACTGTGACATGCGCCAGTACTTGACCAAATGGTGATGTGAGAGAGCGGTGACCGATTCCCCTTACCATGGTTTTGATGACTTTACCGATCTTCCCGGGCATTCCCAAGATATGGAAATGGAAGAGTGACTGACGACCCGAGAAGTACGGTGCTATGACTTAAAGCATGTCTACCTTAGAGACCAGCATTCATAGAGTTAGGCTCATATCTGCATCATATGTTCCATATCACATTGCATTATTATATGTTACGAATGTGTATGATTTCTAATTATGGAATAACCTCCTTGCTTGAGTTCTTCGAACTCATTCCTTTTGTGCAAATGTTTTAGATTACATTCCAGTACCGAAGATTACGATGGCACCTCCTATGAGGCGGACTATGATTCCACATACTACCCTCCGGGTAGTGGCGTCGGTGAGGATTCGTATATTGGAGCCGAGGAGGATTATTATTCGCACCGGGGTTAGCCCCACGGTTGTGCGGGAGCGGCAGCGCTGGGTTTACTTCATCCGTCTTGTTGAGGAGACTACTATTAGTATAGAAGAAACCCTAGCATAGTGCCCCATTCCCCTGGTGTATTTGTGGAACCATTGGTCTTGTAACTAACTTATCTTTGAGTTTATCTTTTGACACTTAGACATGTATTTGACGTTATCACACTTCTTTTCCGCTGTTACGAGAGTGGTTATCATACCTTCTCTCACCCTTATGATTATGCTTTAATGTTATTGCCTTCCGCACTCTGATTTATTTAGTCTTATCTTATTCATGATATTTAGTATTAACTTGTTTTTACCATTGATTATTATTGTTCATGATTGTGTTACCGTGTATGTGGGAGGCATGGACCTCAGATCATTGATCCTTGGACTGTGGATCACATCCCGGGTATTCCAAATGGGGTACCGGCTGGGTGGATGTGACATGATTGGTATCGAGCCCAAGATCAAGTGGAACCCCGACCACGAAACGGTGACGGAACATTCCGAGTCACAGATCCGGAAGTGACTCAAGTGCTCCTAGAAGTGAATAATAGATAACCTGGACTAGAAACCAAAATATGGAAACATAACTTGACTCATGAATAAGACACAATAATATAGACAAAACAACTGAACTTCATTGATTTCATAGGGAAATTTTTACAAGTCTGAAAAAGAGAAATACATCCATAATGACATAAAAGAAAATTCCTAGTGATGTCTATGTAGGTGAACGACTCCTGCGATCTGTCTGATCCCTCCTAGATCTGAACTCCTCTTCTAGTCGTGCAAACCTCTCACTTGAGGGTGCACATGTGTAACTCCATCCTCTCTGCCGAGCCTCGATCCTCTCAAGAATAGAGTAAATCGACGACGGTGATGGGAAGCCACATCGGAGCCTCGAAGTCGTGTGTGATGGGCCTCCGACCTCGGTAAGTCGTGGAGCGGGAACCTCCTCATGCCTCGGAGCATCATCATGACCCCGATCATCATCCTCACCTCACTATGCTCATCATCGTTACCACCGTCATCATCATCAGTACTATCATCCTCTGAGTCGTCATCTCCTGATGCATCATCGATATTATCCTCATCCTCTGATCTGACTGCATCCTGGAGCCCCATCTTCTTGATCAACCATGCACAAATGGGCTCACCTAAATCTCGACCCTGAATCGTGGGTGTATGCTCCAAGTCCACACCAAAGTACTCAAAGATACGAGTCAAGAGTCGACCGAAAGCCAAGTTCCTATCCCCAGGAAACTCGATCCAATCAATCATGACATTTTGCATGATGTATGCTAAATCGATTTGTACTCCAGTATACATACTATAAATGATCAGTGCCTCCATCGCCGACACTTTGCTATGATGCCCTGCCTTCGGAAGGATGTTTCGCCCGACGATGCGACGATAACTCTAGCTGAAGGACGCATCGCGGTACCACACCGGGGCACATAACGGTCAATGTCATCCCATAGAGTCATGCACACCTCGTATACCTCATAAGGAAGAAGCACCTCTGTGATATCTGTACCAGCAGGAATCCACCAACGGGAATCTCGTACGATCGGTACATCTAAGATGCGAGCCAGTGTCCTCGTGGTGAAACTGATCTCTCTACCTCCGACCATGGAATCTATGACAATCCTAGAACCATCCCTCGGATCATCCTCTATACGGTAAGTCAGATTACTATAGAAGTATCGATAAGAGGCTGGGTAGGCTGCTGTGTGCCGTAGTGTATAAGTGAAGCCAATCCATAGCCTCTAATCTCTCTCGGATGCGAAATACCTCTAAATCATCCACATCCACCAATCGTCCGTGCTCGATCGGTATATCATGGAAATAATGCTCGTATAGAAACTCCGCCATAGGAGTAGTGAAATGCTCCTCGTCTATGACCTCAGCCCGGGGAACAAGTCCTCTACCCCTGTCCACTCGTCTCCCTCTTCTAGGCATGGTGTATCTGTTGAAACAAGGAAAGAAACTCATTTGGATTAGTCTTAGTGTATGATTGTTAGATGAAGGGCATTTTCGTAAATTTTCAGAAAATTCGATTTTTGGTGAAATTTTGGTTTGATCATTCTAACATATGCATAAGACCTACACAAGCATGCTAGAATACTTTATTTGGTGAAAATCCATCTTTTTGGCATATTCAAAGTGAAAATTCAGCAAGTAAGAGAGAGAAAAATCCCTCTTTTGGCTTGCATTTGTGATTTTTGAAAAATTGGAATTTGACCGAATGGAGAGTGGGAACACTTTACCCCTAGTAGATCAGTGTTGTAGAAATTTGTTTCATGTCAAAATTCCTTTTGGGTTGAAAATGAGACAAGTGCTTGTAAAGTTGAGTTTTTGTGAAATGAATAGTGTTTTGGTAACCAAAATGGATGCAATCTTGTGTTTGGAACTTAATCTTATTTGAAAAGTTATGAAAACATGTTTCTAATCATGTATATGTATGATTCTAACCATTAGCTGCAAGTATTACTCAGTTTTATTGAAGAACACAACAATGGTGAACGAAGTTTATAAGAAAAGAGAAAAAGAAAGAGAACTTACTTGTGTAGATGATCAAGTGAGATTATCAAGAATGATTGAAGCCTTGAATCAAGTCCTAGCACTCTTGAAAACCCTAGAAAATCGCTTTCTCCAGAGCTAAACTCGAAATGGTTGAGTGAGAAATGAAAATGAAATGAGAAGTGGGCCCTTTAAATCTGATTTTTCGCGCAGAATTTATTTTGGTCAATCATTTTGGTCGATACCATCGACCAAAAGCATCGACCAAAATCCTTCATTTTTCTGCATTGGGTTATTTTGGGAGTTTTTGATTCTTGGACTCATTTCCTTTGGATTTTGATCAATGCTGATTTATTTCCTACTGTTATATTGATAATTCTAACCATGATTTGGTTATCCTATTCGTTGGCCAAGTTGTCTTTGTCAAATTTGAAATTTTGGTATCCTTATCTTTGATCCTTGCAGAATGGTCTTACTTAGAAATCGTTTCGTCGGATCCGGAAGCAACGGAAGCGAAGAAACCCCTGCTGGGGGCTACCGATCAGCGGAGACACGGGACGATAGCCACACCACGAATGGCATTCCTGGTGCCCCCGATATCGGAAGCTTTAGAGATATCGCCGGCGTCATGACCAACATGATGCAACAGCGGCTGCCCAATTTAATCAAATGATGACTGGTTTTGCTACCCTTCGCAATGAGAACCGTGCCGGAATTGGAACTTACGGAGCCGCAGCCCCTCTTATGGAAAGATTCACCGGGACACCCCACACCCGTTTGATGGAAAGTTTCCTAAAGTTGCAAGTACCTTCCTTTACTTGGTGTAACAAAGGACACCCTCTTTCCGAACAAGTGGCTTCGTGAGTTGGAGAAGGCCTTCGAGACATTTGCAATGTTCGATGCTCGAGAAAGTGTTGTTTGCCGAGCGAAGCTTCAGCAAGAAGGCGATGCATGGTGGGCTTCCACTAGGCCTATCCTTGAGACCTTGAATGGTGGTGTCGTTACACGGAGAAGTTTAAGGAAGCTTTTTGCAAGAACTACTTTCCGGAAGGCTGTAAAGGACGCAAAGGAGGCCGAGTTCATGGCCTTAGTACAAGGTACTTTGTGCGTGCTTGAGTATCGGCGAGAAATTTGAAGAACTTTTCTTCTTCGCCCCGAGTCTATTAAGTGCTGAAGAAGCCAAGGCGAAAAAGTTTTTCAAGGGTTTGCGACCTTCTATTAAGGCATACCTCACTTGTCTTGCCTCTTGAAGGATATGCTCGGGTGGTTCAAAACTCGAAGAAGCTTGAAGAGAATGAAAAGGAAAATGCTCGAGTTCAGAAACCCTGGCAGCCTAGATCTTCTGGATTTGTGGACCGCACTGATCGGCGTTTTGCTAGACCTACTCCTTATCCTGCACCCGCCTTTCAGCCGAGACATGTTGGTCAGAATCCTAATTCCCTTCCTGTGAGCTATTATGGTCAGTCCAGTGGAGCCAGACCTCAGGGAGCTACTTATCCTCCTAGGCACAGGATGGTGAATCCTAGACCAGCTTATCGAGAGACCTCCCCCTGCTGCAGCCCCTATTGGACCGAAAGATACTACTTGCTTCCTCTGCAAGCAAGCAGGCCATTATGCTCGTTCTTGCCCCAACAAGTCTGTGCAATCTCAAGCTCCTGTAGTGAAGAGTACTCCTGCTGCTACTTCTGCCCCTCCCTCTGGCAGAGTGTTTAGTATATCTGGTACCGAGCAAGACCCCTGCCACGATGTTGTAACAGGTACTCTGTTAGTAGCTTCTCTTCCCGCATTTGTATTATTTGATACGGGTGCATCACATTCATTCATATCATCTACTTTTTCCTTGAGGACTAACTTGACACCTCGATGTTTATCTAGTCATTTGTCTATTTGTACCCCTGTTGGATCTGCTGTTAAACTAGATAAAGTGTTAGAAGATTGTTCTATTTTGATTTGTGGAAGGAATCTGAAGGCAAACCTTGTATTATTTGACATGAGAGATTTTGATGTAATCTTGGGAATCGGCTGGTTGACCTTCTACAATGCCGTGATCTTATGTTCCTCAAAGAAGATTCGAGTTCCGTGTAGAAGAGAATTCAGTTTTGAATTTCAAGGAGAGAAGGGAAGATTTAGCAAAAAGACCTTGTCCACTCTAATGCAAGTCCATGCCTTTTTGGGAAATGCTTAAATGCGGAAGTAAGGTCGAGAGAAGAAGAAGAGACTTGAAGAAGTCGAGTTGTTAGTGAATTCCACGATGTTTTTCCGGATGACTTGTCGGGTTTGCCTCTCGATAGGGAAGTTGAGTTTTCTATAGACTTAATTCCTTGAGCGGCTCCTGTATCCAAGGCCCCTTACAGAATGGCACCTACCGAACTCGAAGAGTTGCAAACTCAATTAAATGAACTCTTAGAGAGAGGTTTCGTGCAGCCAAGTGTGTCACCTTGGGGAGCTCCGGTCTTGTTTGTAAAGAAGAAAGATGGTAGTATGCGTCTGTGCATTGACTACCGGGAATTGAACAAGCTGACAATCAAGAACAGATATCCTCTACCTCGGATTGATGACCTTTTTGATCCATTGAAAGGTGCTGCTGTCTTTTCAAAGATTGGTTTGAGATCGGGATATCACCAGCTGAAGGTGAAGTCAAGTGACATCCTTAAGACAGCGTTCAGAACAAGGTACGGACATTATGAATTTAAAGTGATGCCTTTCAGCTTGACTAATGCCCCCGCCGTGTTCATGGATCTCATGAACCGAGTATTTCACGATGTACTCGATAAATTTGTAATCGTCTTCATTGATGACATCTTGATTTACTCAAAGAATGAGGAAGAGCATGCGGAGCACCTGAACTGCACGTTGCAAAGGTTGAGAGAAAAGAAACTCTATGCTAAATTTAGCAAGTGTGACTTCTGGCTCTCAAGTGTAGTGTTTCTTGGCCATGTTGTTTCAGCCGAGGGTATTCGTGTTGACCCAGAGAAAGTCCAAACTGTTACCGATTGGGAAAGACCGAAGACCGTGACCGAGATAAGAAGTTTTCTTGGATTAGCAGGATACTACCGGAGATTCATTGAAAACTTTTCTAGGTTGGCTGCCCCTATGACTAAGCTAACTAGAAAAGAGGAGAAGTTTGTCTGGACCGATTCTTGTGAGAAGAACTTCGAAGAGCTGAAAGTTAGATTGACAAGCGCGCCGGTTCTGACTATACCTGATAGTTCCGGTGGATTGACGGTCTACACTGATGCTTCTAAAATCGGTTTGGGCTGCGTGTTGATGCAACACGGAAAGGTAGTGGCTTATGCCTCTCGACAACTAAAGGATTATGAGCGGAACTACCCCACTCATGACTTAGAGCTTGCAGCTGTTGTATTTGCTTTGAAAATTTGGAGACACTATCTATACGGTGAGAAGATCGCCATCTTCACGGATCATAAAAGTTTGAAATACTTCTTCACCCAGAAGGAGTTGAATATGAGACAGAGAAGATGGTTGGAGTTGGTCTCTGACTATGATTGTGACATCCAGTACCACCCGGGTAAAGCAAATGTAGTGGCGGATGCTCTTAGTAGAAAGAGTCAAAGAAAAGAGTTGGATTTAAATGCTTTGAGTCGGCCTTTGTTGTCCTCAATGGAAAGATTTGGTTTGGAAGTGATCCCTAAGGGTTCGGATTGTATTCTCTATGCCATGACTGCAAGATCCTCCCTTAGAGATAGAATTGTTGCCTTGCAAAGTTACGATCGGGGAGTTGAAAGAGAAGATTGATAAGATTGCCTCGAATTCAGAAATGGACCCTGCTTTTAGTACATCTACGGATGGTACATTATTGTTTAGAGGTAGACTCTGTGTGCCCGTTGTTGATGAAATCAAGAAAGAAATATTGAAAGAAGCACACCAGTCCATCTTTACGAGACACCCTGGAAGTACCAAAATGTACAAGGACTTAAGGGAACATTTTTGGTGGATTGGTTTGAAAGTAGATGTCGAAGACTTTGTTGCCAGGTGTGGAACTTGCCAACGTGTGAAAGCTGTTCGCCAACCCCCATCTGGATTACTTCAGCCCCTTCCTATTCCTAGTTGGAAGTGGGAAGATATCTCAATGGACTTTGTGACTAGCTTGCCGCGGACGAGTAAGGGAAATGACACTGTGTGGGTGATTGTTGATAGGTTGACTAAATCAGCCCATTTCATTCCTATGAAGATCACCTACTCTTTGGATAAGCTAGCTAGACTTTATGTGGACAATGTAGTTCGTCTACACGGAGTACCAGTGAGTATCGTTTCGGACCGTGATCCTAGGTTCACCTCAAGGTTTTGGAATGGATTGCGAAAGCCTTGGGAACCCAATTGAATCCGAGTACAGCTCATCACCCACGATCGATGGACAATCGAGCGGACAATTCACATTCTTGAAGACATGCTTAGGTCTGTGTGGTTGACATGGGTGGAAATTGGGATGAACACCTAGCCTTAGTCGAGTTTGCCTATAACAACGGTTATCAAGCAACAATAGGCATGGCTCCGTTTAAGGCTTTGTATGGTAACACTTGTAGAACACCCTTGTATTGGACTGAGACCTGGTGAAAGAAAAGTCTTAGGTCCAGAGATGATTGAGAAGCTACCGGTGATATGGTTGACATGATTCGGGAAAGGATTAAGTCTGCCCAATCTAGATAGAAGTCGTATGCCGACAAGAGAAGAACCGACTTAGAATTTCCAATTGGAGAGAAAGTCTTCCTTAAAGTATCACCTATGAAAGGGGTGACAAGATTCAATGTGAAAGGAAAGCTTAGTCCCCGCTTCATTGGACCTTTTGAGATTCTGGAAAGGGTTGGACCGGTAGCATACCGCTTGGCCTTGCCTCCGTCACTTGCTGGAGTTCACAATGTGTTCCATGTTTCAATGCTTCGGAAATACCTAGAAAACCCGGAACACATACTACAACAAGCACCCGAAGGACTTAGTGCCGATCTTTCTTATGATGAAGGACAAGCCGAGATCCTAGATAGAAAGGACAAGCAGTTGCGGAATCGCACCATCCCTCTGGTGAAGATCCGATGGAAAAACCATACCCCTGAAGAAGCTTCATGGGAGAAAGAAGAAGACATGAAGGAGAAGTTTCCTCATCTTTTTGGAAGCACAGGTACGCTTTCAATTTCGAGGACGAAATTCTTTTAAGGGGGGGAGAATGTAATATCCAGCCCTATTCTAACCTTGACCCTGACCCGGATCCACTGTTGTATTCAGGTCCGAGGACCCGAAGCGGTGGAAGAAGAGATCTATGGATCATCCTGATTGATGATCATATTCAGAGATCGAGCCCATGGACATTGACAATGATACCCCTTGCTTAAATGCATTGTCAGTGTTTAAGGAAAGTCTGCGCATCGGAGAAGATTAATATGGTTGATGTACCAAATGACCTCCTGTACAGAATCCGAAGGTATTCCCCAAAACTAGACTTCTTGATTGAATTGTGGAAGAAAACCTCACTCAATTTGACCTTGTATAGCCTTTCAAATCCCTACTTGAAGTTGCTGTTCTAAACCTGAGTTTTCTGCTGAAATCATCTTGGTCGATCATTTTGGTCGATACCATCGACCAAAAGCATCGACCAAAATGTCCCGATCTGCCAAGTTAATGATTCCATGGAATATTCCTTTTCTATTTAATATGACCTCGAGCCTTGAGCCTTTTGCAATCATTTTTCTCACACTGGGAACGTGGGGAGAGCTTCCCAAAGCAGCTCCTTGGTTAGTGTGAAGGGTATCTCATCAAAGACACTTAGTTTATCATTGATTCTTGCATTCATCTTCTACACTAAGGTAAGACTCTTCATTCCACTCTCTACCCTACCATTTTCTACTCCTTTCTATTGTCATCTTGCTGATGGGACATTTGGAATGGTGCTGCAACCTTGCAACCACCACTCCAAGTGCCTACTCATGCTCAATCCATGATTCCCTTAGCCATTCATTGATGCTAATGCTTATATCTCATGCCTAGCATATGTATTCCATGCTTTACCTATTAACATCATACCATTTGATATCAAACTGAGCTATAAAGTGTGTTATGTTCATGTTTAACATTGCCATATGATTCCAATCGAATTTCTATTAGTTCCTCTAGCTATTGCATGCTATTCCTCATCAATGCAATCAATTCCAACTCATGCCATGATGTTTATCACTTGAACTTGATAGCTCAAATTGGGGCTTTTTAATTAGACCATTGGATTGGGTTAATTCCTTGATTTATAGTGTCCTACTACTGTTGTTAAGTATGCCTCCAAGTTCCAGATTGATCCGAACACCGGAAGACTCATTTCGGACCAAAATCCCCAAAATCCACTATTCTGCCCGAGGACTATTCTGGTCGATCATTTTGGTCGATACCATCGACCAAAACCATCGACCAAAGTTGTTGCTGACAGCAACCTTGGTCGTGAGCAGCAACCTTGGTCAGTTTTGACTCGAATGACATCCGATCTTCCCGACTTCTTTTCTAACTTATTATTGATGTTTGTTTAGGGCCTTAACACTTCTATTGGACTATTCTTGGTATTCTCAATTCATCATCAATTCATCCAAGGTAAGGATGGTTATATCCATAAACATATAAGTCATCAAATATTGAACTATGCTTTATTCAAGAATGAAGTCCCTAAATTTCTTTCAATCATTATGATATTGATACATATGTGTTGGAACAGTAATATTTAAATCTTTATACAATTGTTGTGTTACTCTATCATTTTGATTTACTTATGTTTATAATGATTCGTTTCAATATCATGATTTGAGTACTATTATGAATATGCATTGGATGCATGAGAAATGATGAGATCTGATGTGTGATTGCTTACGTATGACTTGGGATTGGAGGGTGTCCTACTGACACTTCTGTCCTTGGGCATCGAAGGGAATAGTATGGGATATTCTCCGATGGTGCCTATCGACACTCTCCCGAGTTATTGGATGACATACATAGGAGTGTCTAGTTGTGCCCCCCCCCCCCCCCCCCCCCCCCCCCCCCCCCCCCCCCCCCCCCCCCCCCCCCCCCCCCCCCCCCCCTTTTTTTTCCCCCCCCCCCCCCCCGCTGCGCCCAAAGGCTGGTGTCGGCTTTGAATCCATGAGTTGATGATGGTTCTATTTATGGCTAATCGTGAGTCTTTGTTGTGACTTGGGTGCTCTCTATCTTGGTTTGAAGGCATTTCTACCTATTAGGTAAGTCACTTGACTTGTGTGCAAAACCCTTTAGGTTTGGATTTGATCTGGACCTTCAATTCCCTGTTTTGGCCTTCTTGTCGATTGGTCGCGTCGGTCGATCCCCTCGACCAATGAGTCTTGTCTTTGGCAATTAGGTTGATTCTTGCTCTATTTAAGTCCAACCTCGAGTCCACTTCGTATTTGCTGCCTCCAAACCCTCCGGACGACCAAAGACCTCTGCAAGTCATCTCTCTTGCATCCTTGGTGTTTTCTTGACGGATCTTCGTCAACTCTTCTTTTGCATCAAAAGGTATGTCTACTCTCTCTTTTTCTCCTCCATCTTTGTTTTTCTTTCCTTTTTGAGTTGAGGCAGTAGAAGAGATGCTGCATCCTCTGTTGCAAACATCTCTCGAACATGTTCTCATGATCATCCTAAGGATTTAAGGCTAGAACAATGATCTTAACCATGATCATTGCAAGCTTTTGAAGGATTCATGATCAAACCATGATTTAATCTCTGTTAATCTTCTAATCTGAATTCTGATCTCTTTGGATCTTCTTTCATTGATCATGTTAGTGGTTAATGGTTGTGTTTTCTTTCCATGATCCATAATCCATAGAATTCTAGTTGTTCTCTTCTACCTTACTATGTGTTCTTCATGATGCATGATAGTTACATATATGGTAGGTTTTATTTCCTTATTTAGATTTATGCTTCTAAGCCTTATTCCATGAAGACCTATGCATGTTTTCATGTTTTCATTACCAAAGCAATGATCCATCCTCCTATAGTTCTTGTCCTTGTTTTCTATTTCAAATTCATCAAGATCCATGTTTGAGTTAATTATGGTAACTTTTTGTTTCCTAATTTGGATCTTGATACCTTGATTTGATTAGTGTTTTGAGGTCCCCTATATGCTAGAATACTACTGATGTAGTCTACCCCTTGATTAGTACCCTTTTGAACCACCAAATTCGGATTTTATATCTTAAAACTCTGATTTTATAGGCTATCGTCTCATTGGTCGATTCGACTGGACCATCGACCAATCCACTCGACCAATGAGTCAGACTCCCTCGATTGGTCCGTTTCGGATGTTTTGATATATTTTCTGTTAGGGATCTTTCCTAATATGTTGTATATACTTGTTTAGGACCTTCTTCTCAAGTTTGCCAAGATCTTACTTGATTTCTTAGGATCCTTTTGCGAGTTATAAAGGTAAGGATGGTTATTTCCTTAATTACATAGATAGCATGAATCTAGTTTCTATATTTGAATATCATGAATATGTTTCCTAAATTAGATTCTTACAATGATATACTACTGTTGCATAACTTTGATTACGTAGCATTACTTATTCATATTGAATTGATTCATGTATGATTTACTTACCAATGTTTTACAAGTGATTGTAATATCGATTTCTTTCCATATATGTAGTTACCATATTGTGATGATATGAATTGATGCATGTGTATGCTTACGTATGGTTTGGAAAGGAGAGGTGTCCTTTCGACACTTCTGTCCTTGGACTACTACGGGAATATTATGGGATGTTTCCGGAGATGCCCTCTGGACACCTTCCTAAACCGTTGGATGACATATCTAGGATTGTCTAGTAGTGTTTGGCTAGGATGTCCTGTTGTGTCGGACCCTAATCGGAGGGGTATTGAGACCGAACGACCCGTGGTGCAATGGGGATTCATGGGCGCTCAAGACCGGTAACCAACCCGTGAGAGGCGGAATCACATTGTGGGGGCCATTTATTGGTAGGGTTGCATATGATTAGACTTGGGCTCACGGGCGCTTAAGCCGGTAACCAACCCGTGGAGGCGTGAGAGCTTCCCGTTTACCATATGTGGATGATCAATAGGGTTGATGAGTCCGTAGTCCGGTTGGTCGGTGCCATAGGATCGCCGACTCTAGTGTGAAGGATACCGGAAAGGATCGTCGGGGACGAGGAATGGAAGTATCTGGATCTGACTTGATGTAACTAAGTAGAAGACTTGCATTTGGCTAGGTGTTACCCCGACATGCGCCGCTTATCCAAATGGTTGTGAGAGAGTGTGTTGACTTAACCCCCGCCAAGGTTTGTCCCGAGGGATGAAGGACCCATTACCAATCGGCTGCTCAAGACCGGTGAAATGATCCGTGAGAGAATCCAAGATATCTTAAATGGTTGAGGATGTGGTGGACTTTCCTAAAGAAGTACGGTGCTATGACTTAAAGCATGTCTGCCAATAGAGACCAGCATCCATAGAGTTAGATTCATTCATTCATTGTTTGTCTCATATCATATTGCATTTATGTTGTTCGAATCCGCCATTTATGTTATTATGGATTTTAACGCCTTCGGGTTTCTTTGAAACTCATTCCTTTATTGTACAATGTTGTTAGACTATCCCGCAGTCTTGGTATTATGCGGTCCCTATGAAGAAGCACAAGGCGAAGAGACATATCTCCGGGAAGGTGATTGCGGTTACCACAATTACTCGAAGATCCCGCGAGTGGTTATGCTCCGTCGATGCTTAGTCCGCCATTGGTGGAGCGTCCTTGTGCTATTTATGAGATCTATACTTACAAGGATGTTGTCTATAAAGTGGAGAATAATTTAGTTACCCAATGTACTTGCTCTGGGATTAGTTTTGTCTAGTTTATTCTTTAGGCTACTTTTCCGCTGGATGTAAAGTGGGATTTTGCTTCACTTTACTTATCCGTTTGATACTCCGATTATATCTATTATTCGATTCGTTTATGATTCATTCTTTCATTATTGGATCTATGATTTATCTTCGCACTCTTGTTATGATTGTTCATGATTATGTTATTGTTTATGTGGGAGGTTGATCACTCGATGCCGATCTTCGGGTGTGGGTCCGCTCTCGGGTATGCCGGTAGGGTGCCGGGGGGGCGTGACAGGAGGGCATTGAGACCGAACAACCCGTGGTAGTGTATGGTTGGATGGGCGCTCTAGGCCGGTAGCCAATCCGGTAGGGGACATAAACCATGCTACGGATACCTGAAAGGGGCCATTTATTGGTAGAGTTGCATATGGATAGACTTGGGCTCACGGGCGCTCAAGACCGGTAACCAATCCGTGAGAGGACGTGAGAGCTTCCCGTTTACTATATGTGGATGACCAATAGGGTTGATGAGTCCGAAATCCGGGATTTCGCTGACTCTAGTGTGAAGGATACCGGAAAGGATCGCTCGGGGCGAGGAATGGACGTATCTGAATCGACTTGACCGACCGAATAGATGACTTGCATTGGGCTAGGCTTTACTTGTGACATGCGCCATTACTTGACCAAATGGTGATGTGAGAGAGCGGTGACCGATTCCCCTTACCATGGTTTTGATGACTTTACCGATCTTCCCTGGGCATTCCCAAGATATGGAAATGGGAGAGTGACTGATGACCCAGAGAATTACGGTGCTATGACTTAAAGCATGTCTACCTTAGAGACTAGCATTCAATAGAGTTAGGCTCATATCTGCATCATATGTTCCATATCACATTGCATTATTATATGTTCTAAATGTTTATGATTTCTAATTATGGAATAACCTCCTTGCTGAGTTCTTCGAACTCATTCCTTTTGTGCAAATGTTTTAGATTACATTCCAGGTACCGAAGATTACGATGGCACCTCCTATGAAGCGGACTATGATTCCACATACTACCCTCCGGGTAGTGGCGTCGGTGAGGATTCGTATATTGGAGCCGAGGAGGATTATTATTCGCACCAGGGTTAGCCCCACAGTTGTGCGGGAGCGGCAGTGTAAAACCCAGCCCTAACCTTAACCCGGAAACCTTGTTATTTGTAGGTCCAGTGACCCGAAGTAAAGTAAGAAGTCAGCTTTGGGCCATCCCAGTGATGGACTTGGTGTCTGGCTTTGAATCCATGAGAGTTGATGATGAAGTTCTATTTATGGAAACTGAATCTTGATGAAGATCGGATTAGTTGATGGACTTGGAGTGCTCTCTATCTTGGTTTGAAGGCATTTCTACCTATTAGGTAAGTCACTTGACATGTGTGCAAAACCCCTTTAGGATTGGATTTGATCTGGGTCTTCAATTCCCTGTTTTGGAATTCTTTGTCGACATTGGTCGACTGATTGGTCGACTGGACCAGTCGACCAATCCACTCGACCAATGAGTGCTGTCTTTGGCAATTAGGTTTTTCTTGCTCTATTTAAGTCCAATCTTGAGTCTACTTCGTATTTGCTGCCTCCAAACTCTTTGGAACGAACCAAAGACCTCTGCAAGTCATCTCCCTTGCATCCTTGGTGATTTTCTTGACGGATCTTCGTCGAAACTCTTCCTTTTGCATCAAAAGGTATGTCTATACTCTCTTCTTCTCCTCCATCTCTGTTTTTCTTTCCTTTTTGAGTTGAGACAGTAGAGGAGATGCTGCATTCTCTGTTGCAAACATCTCTGGACTTGTCTCTCATGATCATCCTAAGGATTAATGGCTAGAACAATGATCTTAACCATGATCATTGCAAGCTTTTGAAGGAATCATGATCAAACCATGATCTAATCTTTGTTTAATTTCTGATTTGAATTCTGATCTCCTTGGATCTTCTATATTGATCATGTTAGTAGTCAAATGCTGTGTTTTCTTTTCATGATCCATGATCTATCAATCTCTAGTTGTTCTCTTCTACCATACTATGTGTTCTTCATGAATCATGATAGTTACATATATGGTAGGTTTTGTTTCCTTATTTAGATTTATGCTTTTAAGCCTATTTCCTTGAAGATCTAAGTATGCTTTTCATGATATCTTTACCTGAAGCAATGATCCATCCTCCTATTGTTCTTGTCTTTGATTTCTATCTAGAATTCTTCAAGATCCATGGTTGATCTAATTATGGTAACTTTTTGTTTCCTAATTTGGATCTTGATGGCTTGATTTGATTAGTGTTTTGAGGTCCCCTATATGTTAAAATACTACTGATGTAGTTTACTCCTTGATTAGTACCCTTTTGAACCACCAAATTCGGATTTTATATCTTAAAACTCTGTTTTTTTTAGGCTACTGTCTGCATTGGTCGACTGATTGGTCGACTGGACCAGTCGACCAATCCACTCGACCAATGAGTACAGTAACTCCAGAATTGGTCTGTTTTGGTATCTTTCATGTTAGGGATCTTTCCTAATATGTTGTATGCACTGTTTAGGACCTTCTTCTCAAGTTTGCCAAGATCTTACTTGATTTCTTAGGATTCCTTTGCGAGTTATAAAAGGTAAGGATGGTTATTTCCTTAATTACATAGATAGCATGAATCTAGTTTCTATATTGAATATCATTGATATGTTTCCTTAATTAGATTCTTACAATGATATACTATTGTTGCATAACCTTGATTACAGTAGCATTGCTTAATCATATTGAATTGACTCATGTATGATTTACTTACCAATTATATACAAAGTGATTGTAATTATTGATTTCATTCCATATATGAGGTTACCATATATGTGATGATATGAATTGATGCATGTGTATGCTTAAGTATGGTTTGGAAAGGAGAGGTGTCCTTTTGACACTTCTGTCCTTGGACTACTACGGGAATATTATGGGATGTTTCCGGAGATGCCCTATGGACACCTTCCTAAACTGTTGGATGACATATCTAGGACTGTCTAGTAGTGTTTGGCTAGGATGTCCCGTTATGTCAGACCCTAATCGGAGGGGTATTGAGACCGAACGACCCGTGGTAGCAATGGGGATTCATGGGCGCTCAAGACCGGTAACCAACCCGTGAGAGGACAGGAATCACATTATGGGGGCCATTTATTGGTAGGGTTGCATATGGTTAGACTTGGGCTCACGGGCGCTTAAGACCGGTAACCAACCCATGAGGGGATGTGAGAGCTTCCCGTTTACCATATGTGGATAACCAATAGGGTTGATGAGTCCGTAGTCAGGGACTATGAGGACTCTAGTGTGAAGGATACCGGAAAGGATCTTCAGGGGCGAGGAATGGACGTATCTGGATCTGACTTGATGTAACTAAGTAGAAGACTTGCATTTGGCTAGGTTTTACCCTGACATGCGCCGGTACTTAGACCAATGGTGATGTGAGAGAGTGGTGACTTAACCCCCAGCCATTGAATGTCCCGAGGGATGCCGGACCCATTACCAACTGATGCTAAGTGATTGAGACCTTCCTAAAGAAGTACGGTGCTATGACTTAAAGCATGTCTGCCAATAGAGACCAGCATACATAGAGTTAGATTCATTCATTCATTGCTTGTCTCATATCATATTGCATTTATGTTTGTTCTGAAATCCTGCCATTTATGTTATTATGGATTTAATCGCCTTTACCGAGTTTCTTTGAAACTCATTCCTTTATTGTACAATGTTTGTTAGACTATTCTGCAGTGCTTGAGTATTATGACGGTCCCTATGAAGAAGCGCAAGGCGAAGAGGCATATCTCCAGGAAGGTGATTGCGGTTACAACAATTACACTGAAGATCCCGTGAGTGGTTATGCTCCGTACGATGCTTAGCCCGACCATTGAGTGGAAGCGTCCTTGTGCCATTTATGAGATTTATACTTATAAGGATGTTGTCTATAAAGTGGAGAACAATTTAGTTACCCATTGTACTTGCTACTGGGATTAGATTTTGTCTAGTTTATTCTCTTTTAGAGCTAGTTTTCCGCTGGTTGTAGAGTGGGATTTTGCCTCACTTACATATCTGTTTTTGACACTCTTATTATATCTAGTACTCTAATTTATATATGATTCATTCTTTCCTTATTGGATCTATGGTTTATCTTCCGCACTTTTATTATGATTGTTCATGATTATGTTATTGTTTATGTGGGAGGTTGATTACTCGATACCTGATCTTCGGGCTGTGGATCACACTCTCGGGTATGCCAGATAGGGTACCGGCTGGGAGGATGTGACAGGCAGCGCTGGGTTTACTTCATTCGTACTGTTGAGGAGACTACTATTAGTATAGAAGAAACCCTAGCATAGTGCCCCATTCCCCTGGTGTATTTGTGGAACCATTGGTCTTGTAACTAACTTATCTTTGAGTTTATCTTTTGACACTTAGACATGTATTTGACGTTATCACACTTCTTTTCCGCTGTTCTGAGAGAGTGGTTATCATACCTTCTCTCACCCTTATGATTATGCTTTAATGTTATCGCCTACCGCACTCTGATTTATTTAGTCTTATCTTATTCATGATATTTAGTATTAACTGTTTTTACCATTGATTATTACTGTTCATGATTGTGTTACCGTGTATGTGGGAGGCATGGACCTCAGATCGTTGATCCTTGGATTGTGGATCACATCCCGAGTATTCCAAATGGGGTACCGGCTGGGTGGATGTGACAGTTGCTCTGCAGTCACAACGGCCTTGGCAGCCTTCACCTGAAGGCTGTATAGATTCATTCTTGAAGGCACTACAAAGAAAAACAAAAGTCAGAAAGTTGAAAAAAGTTAGCAGTATATTCAAGAAAGTGAAACATGGCAGTTAGAAAGCTCACATTGAGCCAGCCCCCAATATTGAAGAATGGAGTTGTATTCCATCCCATATTCATGTATCTCTCGATACCATGGAATTGACTTGATCTTCCCGTTAGCAGCTCAGTCTTCTTTGGATAATTGAGGGATCCGGTTACCCTCAGAATATGAAGTGTACAGCTTCCAGGCGGTCGGGAAGTTAAGATCTGATTGAGGCGCACGGCAGAAAAAATACCGCTTGTGCCACCCTTTATGATTGGAAGGGCAAGTTCCTTTGGCAAGAATGATGCCCGACCAGTCAAGCTCAACTTTGTTGCGCTTAGAAAGCACAACCTAGCCAGGAGGATGGGAAAGAGAAAGAACATGAAAATGTACAAAAAGAGGAAGAGAAGGTATGATGCCAAGCTCAAAACATAAACCCAAGAAGCCGACGATGAGTTGCCAGCTATTGGGAAGAAGCATTCTGGGACAGATGTCCCAATGATTCAGAATGGTAGAAAACAAAGTATTAAACAAGGGAAAGTGAACTCTGCTTTCCAGTGTATCTATATATAGAGAGAATTCGCCCAGAAGGATCGAATCAACCCTCTCGTCAGAAGTGGGAGCCCTAAGTTGGTACGAGGAAGGAAAGTCAAAACATTTGACGGCTGAAGGAAGGTTTTCTTCAGTTTAGGAGGAAGCAACAGAACCAGGTCCATCAGCGGACCTGGTGGGTTGTTTGGACTGCCCAGAAGATTTGGCGGTCACCTTTGGAGTCATGGATGGTCCAGATTCAGGAAGGGTAGAAGAAGTCCCAGCTTTTTCTTCTGCTTTTCTCTGTTGGCTAACTTCTGCGAAGTCATGCCAGAGAGCAGTTAGGGTTTTCTTGTCACTATCCGACTACTCAGAGGGGACAGAGGCAAAGGCCTCATCACCACTATCGCCCTTACAGGCGCCAAGTACATGGGAAATTTCAGAAGAAACCCTACCGTCCTCCATTACTAAAAAGTCTGATTGTGGTTTCTAGAGAAAAAAAGAAACCTAGAGACGAAAGTAAACTTTGCAAAGGAGTCAGTAAACTTACTGAATCACTGAGGCAGAAAGCTTAAGAGCGAGAGGATCGTGAGGGCGCAAAGAAGACGACGAGGTTTCAAAATTCCAGACAAAGAGAATGAAACCTACGGAGACAACGAACCGCTTTTAAGCACCCACACGAGTGTTCGAGGACATGTGTGATCGAGATGAATTCAGCATCAATGATCAAGATTTGAAGACGGTTCAAAAGTTTGAACTCACGAATCCAAAACAGGCATTCAGAAACCATTGTTTTGATTGCGTGAGCAACGATAGTTTCAGATGCAAAGGACGCATGGGGTCACCCCCACAAAAAGTGAGAATACTCACAATGCTCGAGGAAAAAGCGACACAACCGCATTAAATGTGATATGACATTTAATGGGTTGAGGATTATGCAAAACTATCGTTCAATGGAGAACCTAGTTAAAAACCAAGCCCTTGGGATCGACCGAAAGCTTGGTCTGGGGGGCTCGTGATATGGAGAAAATATATACGAACCTAGTTCAATCTTGGTTTGACCCTCGACTCCAGTCGGGATGAAAGGAATCGACTTGCTTCCGAGCAAGCCGGGTCCAGGAGATAGCTTGCTGAGGAAGAAAACTAACTTCGTCACAAGCATGCCCTAATCCGATGCAATCGGAATAGGCTAATCAACCTAAAGACAGCTAGCAGCATTTGGCGGCTGTCACTCATCGCTATTATATGGTTAACTACCATATAACGATCATATTATCAGAGTCATCTACTAGTCCAACCTAGTAGAGATATATCAGTGAGAAGGATACTGGAAAGGATCGCGAGAGGCGAGGAATGGATATATCTGACTCTGACTTGATATAACTAAGTAGAAGACTTGCATTTGGCTAGGTTTAACCTTGACATGCGCCAATACTCATACCAATGGTGATGTGAGAGAGCAGTGACCTAAACCCCAGCCAAGGAATGTCTGAGAGGGATGTAGGACCCAATTACCACCGGAGAACTCAAGATATCGAGATGGTTAAGGGAGAGTGATTTGGGACCTACCCAGAGGAGTATGGTGCTATGACTTAAAGCATGTCTGCCAATAGAGACCAACATACATAGAGTTAGATTCATACATGCATGTCTGTTTCATATCATCTTGCATCATGTATGTTTTGCTATCATGTTTTACTACGTTACTGTGGATATAACCTGCCTTGCTGAGTTCTTTTGAACTCACTCCTTTTGCAAATATCTTTGTTAGACTCTCCTGCAGGTACTGACGACTATGAATGCCAGTACTATGAAGCACAAACAAATGACGCATACTACTCCCAAGCTGGTGGCTACGGTGACTACAAAAGTGAAGAATTCATGGGTGAAGACGTATCACGCCAGGACTAGTCATTCTCATGTGCTAGTTACTCGTTATTTGGATTCTGAGACTTATACTTTTAGAAGTTGTATTTATAAGTTAGAAGAGACCTTAGTTTAGTCATGATTACTTCTTTTCTTTCATTTTGGGAATCAATTGTAATCTTTCTTTTGACTTTCAATCTACTATTCCGCTGTGTTATGTTGAGTGATTTTCCGCTACACTCTACATTGATTATTATATTGGTATCATTCTTTCCGCACTCAGATTATGTTGTTTGTCTATGAATCTTATTTCGGTCTCTTTGTTAATGTATTATTATATTGATTATGTCTTGTTCATGATTGTATTATTGTAAATGTGGGAGGTTAACTTCCTTGATACGGATCTTCGGGGCTATGGATCACACACTCGGCTATGCCAGATAAGGTACCGGCTGGGTGGATGTGACACTCAAGACCGGTAACCAACCCATGAGAGGACATGAGAGCTTCCCGTTTACTATTTGTGGATGACCAATAGGGTTGATGAGTCCGTAGTCCGAGTTGGTTGTAGCCATAGGATACGCTGACTCTAGTGAAAACGATACCAGAAAGGATTGCGAGAGGCAAGGAATGGAAATATCTAACTTTGAGTTGATATAACTAAGTAGAAGACTTGCATTGGGCTAAGTTTAACCTTGACATGCGCCAATACTTAGACCAATGGTGATGTGAGAGAGTGGTGACCTAAACCCCAGCCATGGAATGTCTGAGAGGGATGCAGGCCCAATTACCGCCGTAGAACCCAAGATACCGAGATGGTTGATGGAGAGTGATTTGAGACAAGGAGTATGTAGCTATGACTTAAAGCATGTCTGCCACTAGAGACCAGCATACATAGAGTTAGAATCATACATGCATGTCTATTTCATATCATATATGTCTGTTTCATATCATATTACTTCCTTTATGTTTTGCTATCGTGTTATTTGGAATAAACTAACCTTGCTGAGTTCTTTTGAACTCACTCCTTTTTGCAAACATCTTTGTTAAATCTATCTATAGGTGTTGATGACTATGACAGATCAGCATATGAGATTGCCCCGAGAGGACTCATACTACACCCAAGGTGTTGCCTACGGTGACTATGATTGTGAAGAATATCATGGTGACGGAGGAGCGTATCAGGATTAGTCGTACTCATGTGCTAGTACATCATTATCTAGATATAAAGACCTTTAGTTTTAGAAGTGTTCTCTATAGACATGAAGAAACATTAGTTTAGATTTTGATTACTTCTTTTCTTTCCCTCTTATTTTGGGAATTGGTTGTAATCTTCTTTTAGTTTCGATCTACTTTTCCGCTGTTACTGTAGAGTGATTTTCTGCTACACTCTACATTTGATTTATTCTATTGGTATCTTTTTTCCGCACTTTGATTATATTGTTTATTCTTTGAATCTTATCTTGATCTCTCAGTTAATATAGTTAACATTGATTTTAGTCTTGTTCTTGATTATATTATTGTAAATGTGGGAGGTTGATTTCCTCGATACTGATCTTTGGGGCTGTCGATCACTCACTCGGGTATGCTAGATAGGGTACCGGCTGGGTAGATGTGACAGAGTGGTATCTGAGCCCACAGTTTAAGGACAATCCTAACCACAAGAAACAATAATGGAACATTCCTGAGTCATAGATCTAGAAATGACTCAAACTTTCTTAGAAGTGAATAATAGAGAACTTTAGACTAGAAACATAAATAATGAAGCATAATGTGTTTGTTGAATAATGCACGATAATTATGATGGAACAAACATAACTTAATGCAATAAAAGAAATGCATAATACACAATAAGAAAGTGAAACAAAATGAACTTCATTAATTTCTAGGAAGTTTTTACAAAAGAGTTACATTAAAGAAAACATAAAAGGAAATCCTTGTATAATCTATCTAGGAGATCGTCTTTGATCTCTTAGTACTCTAACATCCCCCACAACCTATGTAAGTTGAGCCTCCATCCTCTCATATTTGACCTCTATCCTCTCCAAAATGGAAGTTATAGCAAGCATCTAAGCATAAAAGTCTAGTGCCTCAGGAACTATATGTGAAGGACCCTCGACCTCGAAGTGTGGTGATGCGGGAATCTCATCATGACCTAGATCAGCCTCGTGCATCTCCACATCCTCTCCTGCCTGGTCATCACTATCTGGACCAGCATCCTCCTCATCCTTTGTATCCTGATCATCCTCAAACTCATCATCCTCATCATCATCCTCTCCCTTGGACCTCACAACATGACTAAGTTACATCTGTCTGATGGTCCTGGCCCCGATGTCATAACCCAACTTCCTGCTAAGCATCTCTGTGTTCTCCAAGCTCACCCCAAAGTGACTAAAGACAAGTATCAAAAGCCGACCAAAGCAAAGGTTTCGAACTCTAGGATGCTCCACTATATTTATCATAATGTTCTGGATGATGAAGGACAAATCAATCTGGAATCCCATGTAGATACGGTAGATCACCAAGGCCTCCATCACTGACACCCGATCATGATGTTTGGCTTTCGGTATGATGTTTCGGCCCACAATGCGACCGATGACTCTAGCAGAAGGGGTCATTCTTGCACTGGTATGTGGACTGTAACACCACAAGTCGTCCCAGAGTGTGGCATAGATCTCATAAAGCTTGTATGGAAGAAGGAATGAGTCTACCTTGCACCCATAGGTATCCATCTACACTCATCTGGATAGTATGGTACTTGAAGAATGCATGCCAATATGCTAGTGGAGAATCTGATTCGTGTCTCCTAGACTCGACTCTCAATCAATAGCTTAAAAGTACCTCGACCTCTGCCCTCGTGGAAGTAAGACAAGTTACTGAAGAACAATCTCACTAGATCTAGATAGACCGGTAGATCCTCAGTGAAAAGATGTGTCCACTACATCGTGTTGAATCTCTGACGGATCCAAAATGTCCTAAGCTGTTGTAACCATTATATGCCGTCGTACTCTATAGGATAATGCTTGAAGTGTGAAATCCAGCCCTAACCTAACCCTCCTTGACCCGGAAACCCGGTTGTTTGTAGGTCCGAAGACTCGGAGTACAGGAAGAAGCCAACTGTGGGCCATCTCAGTAGAAGACATGGTGTTTGACTCTGAACCCATGGATATTGATGGTGGAGTTCAAATCTTGGAAGCATATGCTGATCTGGAAAGGAAGCTGCAGCTGTCTAAAGGATGAGATTAGTTGAAGGACTTGGAGTGTTATCTGACTTGGTTTGAAGGCATTTCTATACCCTAGGTATGTCACTTGATATGTGTACAAAAGCCCTTGAGGTTTAGAGCCCATTTGATCCTTCAATTCCCTGTTTGTTCCTTACTGTCTACCTTGGTCGACTCCTTGGTCGACTGGGCCAGTCGACTCCTTGGTCGACTGGGCCAGTCGACCAAGCACTCGACCAAAGGTTTGCTAAATCCAAGAAAATGCAATTTTAGGGTTTTTCACTTTTATTTAAACCCTACTTCGTGTTTCTTAGTTACGGCAGCCTCCTAAACACTTTTTGAAACTCTCTCTGGTGATTCGAACGGTTCCTCTGCAGATCTGAAGCTTCTCATCTCTGATCTGCCAATTCAAGGTTATTAATCACTTCGACATTACGAATTTCTTTTCTTTAATCTTATTCTTGATTGAGATCAGGAAGAAGACGCTACATTCTTGCAACCATCTATTCAATGATCTCATCCCCTTTTGTAACCATAAATCCTTTTCCATTGGTTGAGATCTCATTCTTGGTGTCCATTCCGTTGTAGATAAACGATCTTATCGTAGATCCATTGTAGTCTGTCTTGAAATTATATAATAATGGAAACAGCAACCCTAGTCGCCACTCTATACCGGTTCACTTGTAAGTTTTCGCCTTGAATACCGCTTTTGGGCGAACCCTCTCAACAACTAAGAGACCCATTCGAGGACCGGGGACTAATTGAGTATGGCCCCCAACATGGAGGGCTCTTTGCTTCAATTGAGATACTCAAAAATCATTTCATTTTTTAGTCGGAACTTTAGGCGGTTCTCGAAAAAAAACCCTAGCTTGAATAATTTCTTGAAACCCTGACCTTGTATGATCTTTCTGGAAACCTTTGGCAACCTCCCATGCGAGGGAAATCTCATGGGCAATAATTATGTTAATCTAAACTTTTCCATTGATTTTCTTGTTAGCAATCATTCCCTTTCATCCTGTGATCATAACCTTTTCATGAGAGCCATAAAGGTTGAAACCCTAGTTTCTTGGGTCAAATCAAGAACCCATATTTTGACCATGACTTGATGATTTTACCTTCCCATATAGTTCTAATACATGCTAGGAAGTTCTCCTTCAAATTTCGGATCAATCCGACTTCAAACGAAGAAGTTATGACCAATCTAGTTTCTGCAATTCCGTCCTGACTCGGTTGGTTGACTGGGTCAGTAGACCAAGCACTCGACCAAAGGAGGCAGTAGCTTCATTTTTCACCCGGTTTGATTAGTTTGTTCTCTGATCTTTTAGGTATCTTTCCTAATGTTGTATCTATGCTTGTTAGGAGTCTATTTGCTAAGTCTGGAGTTACTCTCTTTGATCTTTGGATTATCTTCGGCGATAATCAAGGTAAGGACAGTTATTTCATAATAACATAGATCGTATACTCTCTGGTTTCTACTTTAAGAAACTCTGAGTTTATTTACTGTTCTTGTATTTTATACTTCTGATGTACTACTGTAAGTACAGTAGCACTTCACTTATGTTTTCTTTTTCATTATTCAAGCTTATATGAATTGCTTATTACTATATTGTTTAATGATTAGATCATGACTTTATATTCTCTTTTATATGATGAATTGTTGATTGTGTATGACATGACTAATCTGAGAATGTGTTTGATTAGGTATGGTTTGGGATTGAGAGGTGTCCTTCTGACGCTTTTGTCCTTGGACATTACCGGAAATAGTATGGGATGTTTCTGGGGTTGCCCATTGACGCTTTCCCAAATCATTGATTGTCATACCTAGGACTGTCTAGCATTGTTTAATCGGAAGGGTATTGAGACCGAAAGACCCGTGGTAGCAATGTGATTCACGGGCACTCAAGACCGGTAACCAACCCGTGAGAGGACATGAGAGCTTCCCGTTTACCATATGTGGATAACCAATAGATTTGATGAGTCTATAGTCAGGGACTATTAGGACTCTAGTGCGAAGGATACCGGAAAGGATCGTCAGGGATGAGGAATGGACATATCTGGAACTGAGTTGATGTGACTGAGTAGATGACTTGTATTGGGCTAGGCTTAACCCTGGCATGCGCCGGTACTTAGACCAATGGTGATGTGAGAGAGTGGTGACCTGAACCCCAACCATGGTTTGATGAGGACTTTACCCAATTACCCTGGCAGACCCAATATGCCAGGATGGCTAAGGGGGAGTGACTGATGACCCAAAGAAGTACGGTGCTATGACTTAAAGCATGTCTACCAATAGAGACCAGCATACATAAACTTTAGATGCATACATACATTATTTGTTTCATACTGCATTACATCTTGTTAGGATTTGCCGCATGTTATTTATGTTGTTATGAATTAACTTGCCTTACTGAGTTTCTTTCGAAACTCATTCCTTTTTGTGCAATATTTTGTTAGATTATCCTACCGTTACTGACTACTATGAAGGACAGTATGATGAAGTGCAAGCCGATAAAGCATACTACACGCAAGGTGTTGGCGACAATCAAGATTACCCTGATGATCCCTTGAGTGATCATGTTGTGTACTACGATTCGATGTAATGTAGAGATGGAACATCTATGTTGGACTAACGAAGTCCACTATTTTGAAGATGTCATCTATAGGATAGAATACTTTTAAGTTTAGTTTGTCTTTCTTGCTTTTCTTAGAGACAGTTGTAATTCTTTTAGACTTATGCACTACTTTTCCGCTGTAGCTGTGGAGTGAGTTTCCGCCTCACTCTACTTCTTTTGATGTGACTACATCTGGTATCATTTCCGCACTCTAATTATATTGATTATTCATTTCCTGATTTGAATATTTTGTTTATAATATTTAAACCTTGATTATTTCCTGTTTATGATTATGTTATGTGGGAGGATGATTTCCTCGATACTTGATCTTCGGGGCTGTGGATCACACACTCGGGTATGCCAATTAGGGTACCGGCTGGGTGGATGTGACATGAAGTGTGCCTCATACAAGAACTCTGCCTGTAGTGTGACGAATAGATCTCTACGGATGACCTCATCCCGTGGCCTTAGGAGTGGTGCCTGACCTCCACCCCTACCTCTCCTACCACCTAAGCGTCGACCATGTGATGGCATGATGTTTGTATCTGTTGGGAAGACAAAGGAAGTTTGAGTTAGTGTTTTTGCAGAAAATTTAGCAAGAAGAGTGTTATCGTAATTTTTTGAAAAATTTTGATTTCAGAGAAATTGTGTTTTGATCATACTAGCATGTGCATACTACTTGGAATAATATTTTAGGATATTTTGTTTGTGAGAAATCCCTCTAAAACTTGGTCTACAGGAGAAAATTCAGCAAGGAAAGAAAGGGGATTTTCGTTTTAGGTCAAAATTTGGATTTTTGGAATTGTGAAATTGGTTAGATTGAATTGCATGCACACCTCTACCAGATCATTTCAGTCATGTAGAAAGTGGTTTGGTGTCAAAATTCTTTGTGGATTGAAAATGGGATAAGTTTTGCAAAAAGGAAATTTTTTGGTGTGAACAGTGAAAAGTGAGCATGAAATTGATAGAACTTGTTGTAGAAGTATGACATTGTGTAAAAATTACATGGAACATTTTTCTAAGTGTTCCTTAGACATGATTTCTAACTATTGCAACAAGTTTTTTTATGGTTTTGAAAGAATGCAAGTCAAGATTGGAAGCTTTTGAGAGAGGGAATAGTGTATACCTTTGGTTGATGATCAATGTGTATTTGGGTGTTCTTGTAGAAGACCTAAACCACCTTGGATGACCTTTGAAAACCTTGGAAAACCTTTCCCCAGAGCTCTTTCACAAGTTGACGGAAGTTGGAATGTGTTTTGATTTGAAGAAGCGGGGTCATTTTAAGTGATTTTCGTGCACTGTTTGTGTGGGTCGACTGAGCCAATCGACCTAGCCTAGCAACCCACGGAGTCAGTGAGCTATGATTTTGGTGATTTCTGGAAATTTTGATTTTCGACCCATGAATGTTTATATGATGACTATATTGAAGATTCTAAGTTTTATATGAACATTCCAAGCATGAGATCAAGCGGATATTGATGAATCTTCAAATTTTTTTGGTGTTTGATTTTTTCGGATTTGCAGGATGGTTAACCTAAGGAATCGTAACACTAGTGCAAGCCGTAGCGAGACCAGAAGAGTACCTAATGGGACCATACCTGATGGTGCCCCTGGTCATCACACTCCTATGAATGGCCAGCCTGTTGATGATCTCCCTGGTGCTCCACCAATGGGAAATTTTTAGGAATTGCCAACATTATGGGTAATATCATATAGCAGCAAGCTACTCAGTTCAACCAGATGATGACGGGTTTTATGATTCTGCATAATGAGACCTGTACTGCTGCTCATGGAAATCCTCAAGCTGCTTGTTGAATGCTGAAAGATTGGCAGGAACTCCCCATACTAGACTAATGGAGAGATTCCTTAAGTTTCAAGTGCCAACTTTCACTGGTGTTTCGAATGACACTGTTTTCGAAAAAGTGGTTGCAGGAACTAGAGAAGGCTTTTTGGAATCTGTAATGTTCTAATGCTCAGAAGATTTTGTTTGCTGAGCAGAAGCTCCAGCATGAAGTTGATGCTTGGTGGAACTTCACCTGTCCGATTCTTGAAGATTTGCATGTTGGTGTGGTTACTTGGGAAATATTTAAAAATGCATCTTGTAAGAATTATTTCCCAAACGCTGTGAAAGATGCTGAGGAAGCCGAGTTCATGGCTCTTGCTCAAGGACCTCTTTCTATGCTGGAATACCAGCAAAAGTTTGAAGAGCTTTTCTTCTTTTCCCTTGATTCTATGAGACCTGACCGTGCAAAGGCAAAGAAATTCTTCAAGGGATTGCAACTTGCAATCAGGGCTTCATTGTTATTCCTATAAAGAGCTATGCCCAGATTGTGCAGAATTCAAAGAAGTTGGAAGAAGCTGAGAAAGAAAGTGCTTGTGTGCAGAGACCGTGATAGCATAGTAACCCTGGTTTGATTGACAGATCGGAAAGAAGATTCACTAGACCTACACCCTACCCTACTCCTATCTTTTAGCCCAGGGAGTGTAGGACAAAGTTGCGGATATGCATAGGCCTGACAACAAAGCCAGTTCAGTGGGAACAGATAATCAAAAGCACCTGCTAGGCCAGTGAATGTGAATCCCCGACCAGTGAATCAGAAGCCTCCAGTGGTAGCACCTCCAATTGTGCCAAAGGATCCTATTTGCTTTTTTTGTAAGCAGACCAGACACTTTGCTCATACTTGCCCCCAGAAGACGAGTTAGCCGCCTGTCCCTGTAGCAAAGAGTGCTCCTGCCCCTCCATCTGGAAGAGTGTCCAATATATCTGGTACTGAACAATATGTGAACCATGAAGTTGTGACAAGTACATTGTTAGTCGCTTCTATACCTACATTTGTATACAGGTGCATCTCATTCGTTCATATCATCTGCATTTGTTAGAAAGACTGACTTGACACCCAAGAACCTATCTAGTTATTTGATGATTAGTACTCCTACAAGATCTATTGTAAAACTAGATAAAGTGTTAGAAGAATGTTCTGTCTTTGTTTGTGGGAAGAATCTGAAAGCCAATTTAGTGCTTCTTGATATGAAGGACTTTGATATTATTCTGTGAATAGATTGTTTGATAGCCCATAAAGCTGTGTTTCTTTGTTCTTCAAGAAGGATCCAATTTCAAATTGGTGGAAATTCAACTTTTGAATTTCAAGGTGAGAAAGGAAGAGTTAATAAGAAGACTTTGACCACATTGATGTAAGTATGTGCATTAGTGGAAAGTGCTTCACCTAGAAGCAAGGTCAAGGAAGAGAAAAAGCTCGACGAAGTCAAGGTAGTTTGTGACTTCAAGGATGTTTTTCTGGAAGATTAGTCAGGATTGTCTCCTGATAGAGATTTGGAGTTTTCGATTGAGTTAATTCCAGGAGCTGCTCTGGTATCTAAAGCCCCGTATAGAATGGCACCTATCGAACTGAAAGAACTACAAAACTAGCTGAATGAGCTCTTAGATAGAGGTTTTATACAGCCAAGTGTTTCACCTTGGGGAGCTCTGGTCCTGTTTGTGAAGAAGAAAGATGGTAGCATGCGTCTATGCATTGATTACCGGGAGTTGAACAAGCTGACCATAAAGAATAGATATCCGCTGCCTAGGTGTCACATCCACCCAGCCGGTACCCTATCTGGCATACCCGGGTGTGTGATCCACAGCCCCTAAGATCAAGTTTCAAGGAAATCATCTTCCCGCATAAGCAATAACATAATCATGAACAGAAATAATCAATGTTTAATAATATAAACAAGAGATCCAAATAAGGAAAGAGTAAGATTATATAATGTCAGAGTGCAAAAGATAACAGATAAGTATCTAATCAAAAGAAGTAGAGTGAGGCGGAATCTCACTCCACAAGTCCAGCGGAAAGTAGCTCAAAAGAAAGAAAAGAAAGTACAGCTGTTCTCAAAAAGAAAGTAAACAAAATTAAACTAAAGAGTTTTCAACTTTATAAAGAATGTCTTTATAAGTGTAGACTTCTGAAATCAGGCACAGACGCTTCCACTCCACGGTCGGGCTAATCATAGTACGAAGCATGATCACACGAGGGATCTTCACCGTAATCGTCGTAACTGCTATTACCTTGCGTGAAGTATACCTCTTCACCTTGCGCTTCCTCATATGGACCGTCATAATACTTAGAACCTGTAGAGAAGTCTAACAAAAGATATTGTACGAAAGGAGTGAGTTTCAAAGAAACTCAGTAAGGCAAGTTAAATCCATAACATAAATAACATGATGTAATATGATATGAAACAAACAATGTATGTATGAATCTAACTCTATGTATGTTGGTCTCTATTGGCAGACATGCTTTAAGTCATAGCACTATACTTCTTTAGGAGGGTCTCATCTCACAACGCCAGTTGGTAGTGGGTCGGAAACCCTTACGGACAACCTTGGCTGGGGTCTAGGTCACCTCTCTCTCACATCACTATTGGTTTAGGTACTGGCGCATGTCAAGGTTAAGCCTAACCAAATGCAAGTCATCTACTTAGTCATATCAACTAAGTTCCAGACACGTCCATTCCTCGCCCCTAGCGATCCTTTCCGATATCCTTCACACTAGAGTCCTCATAGTCCCTGACTACGAACTCATCAACCCTATTGGTCATCCAAGAATGGTAAACGGGATGCTCTCACGTTCTCTCACGGGTTGGCTACCGGTCTTGAGCACCCATGAGCCCAAGTCTATCCATTTGCAACCCTACCAATAAATGGCCTCTCACAAGTATCCACAATGTGATTCTTGTCCTCTCATGGATTGGTTACTGGTCTTGAGCGCCCATGAATCCCCATTGCTACCACGGGTTGTTCGGTCTCAATACCCTTCTAATTCGGGTCTGATATAACGGGGACATCCTAGCAAACACTACTAGATAGCCCTAGGTATGACAACCAACAGTTTAGGAAGGTGTCAATGGGCAACCCTGGAAACATCCCATTCTATTTCCGTTGATGTCCAAGGACAGAAGTGTCAAAAGGACACCTCTCAATCCCAAATCATACCTAATCAGTCACATTCTCAAATCAGTTTTATCATACACACTTCAGTCACTCATCATATAGAAAGTATACAATGACATGATCAATCTCATATACAACTGACAATAAAAGATATCCATAAACAAAAGAATATATATGTGTAATGCTACTGTACTTGAAGTACTTGCATCAATAGTATAACAACAAAAGAATACATTTATTGTAATGAATCCAAAAGAATCCAAATATAGAAACTAGATTCATGCAATCTATGTAATTATAGAAGTAACTGTCCTTACCTTATATAGCTTCGAAGAATATCCCAAGAATCAAGGAGAATGGTTCCAAACTTAGTAAGAAGATCCTAAACAATCATAGATACCTTATTAGAAAAGAGGTCTAAAAGATAGAAGGTCAAACCATTCAAAACAGACCAAACATAGAGCTACTGACTTGCTTGGTCGATTGGTTGCTCTACTGACCCAGTTGAACAAGCAGTCGACCAACTGAGTCAGTACCAGACAGAAATGATGTTTCTAATCCAAAACTTGATTTACATGATCCGAAACATCACTAAACTTGAAAGAGACCTCTATAATAGTGTTCTAACACTAAAGAGCAAGACTAGACACTAACACTGATCAAAACATAAAGGTACTAAATAGGAAACAAAACTTTCCATAAAAGTAACAATTAGGGTTTTTGATGAAAACATAGTATGACCATGAAAGGAGAACCAGAGATGAAGGGATTCTCATTCTAGTAAAGAAATAACAGAGATCATACACTAATCTTCCAAGAAAAATAGATCTAAACAAGTTAGGAATCGAATCAAAGATTAAATCAAAGAATAGACATTGTTTCATGAAGATTCCACAATGATCATGGCGAAGATCAATATGAAATCATGAAACAGAAAAACACAAGGAGATTTTAGAAGGAAATGGTTGCAAGAATGCAGCATTCACTTCATGATCCCAATCATAAAGAGATAAAACAGTAGAAGTAGATGATGAAAGGGATTTGCCAACCTTAGATGGAAGAAGAGGATGGATTACTTGTGTTCTTGCAAGATTCTCACCAAAGATGCAGAGAAGAGGCTTGGAATGGAGTCTCCACACTTTCCAGAGGGCTTAGGAGGCAGAGGAGACAAAATAAACTCGTAGACATCAATATATAGAGCAACCAAGACCTAAACAACAAAACAGATCTGATTGGTCGATTGGCCCAATCGACCAATCAATTGACCAAGCATGACAGCAAGGCCAAGATAGGGATTTGAAGGTCCAAACCAAAACCAAACTTAAGGAGCTTCTCCACACACCTCATATGACTTACCTAGTATGTAGAAATGCCTTCGAACCAAGTCAAATAATACTCCAAGTCCATCAACTAAACTCATCTTCAACTAGGTGCAGTTTCCTTTTCAATTCTAAACAAGTTTCCATATATGGAACACCATCATCAACTTCCATGGATTCTAGGTCAAACAAACCAAGTCTTCCACTGAGATGTCCCATAGTTGACTTCTTACTTTACTTCGGGTTATCGGACCTACAAACAACAGGGTTTCCGGGTCAAGGTCAAGGTTAGGATAGGGCTGGATTTCACACCAGAATTGATGACCTTTTCAATCAGTTGAAAGGTGCAGCCGTGTTCTTGAAGATTGACTTGAGATCTGGATATCACTAACTTAAGGTGAAGTCTAGTGATATTTTCAAGATAGCCTTCAGTATGAGATATGTCACTATGAGTTTAGGTTATGCCCTTTGGTTTGACTAATTCTCCTGCTGTTTTTATGGATCTTATGAATTGAGTCACTTTCAAGAGAGAAGTTTGAGAAAGCCCCAGAGCCCTCCTCTCTGAAGCAAAAACTATTCTTTTTCGGTCGAATAGGTCCCCGCCTCATCAATTTTCATGATGTGCTTGATAAATTTATAATCGTCTTCATTGATGACATCTTGATTTACTCCTGGAATGAATAAGAACATATGAAACATCTTAGTTTCACCTTGCAAAGATTGAGAGAAAAGAAGCTTTATGCCATGTTTACAAGTGTGACTTTTGGCTCTCAAGGGTAGTATTCCTAGGCCATGTGGTTTCAGCAAAAGGTATTTGTGTTGATCCCGAGAAAGTTAAAGCAGTTGCCGACTAGGATAGACTGAAGACCGTGACAGAAATAAGAAGTTTTTTGGGAATGAATGGCGGGATACTACAGGAGATTTATTGATAAATTTTCTAGGTTGGCTGCTCCTATGACTAAGATAACTAGAAAAGAAGAGAAGTTTGTTTGGACCGACACTTTTGAGAAGAATTTTCAAGAGTTGAAGGATAGATTGACAAGTGCCCCGGTTTTGACTATACTTGATGACTCCGATGGTCTGACAATCTATACCGATGCATCGAAGATTGGTTTGGGTTGTGTTTTGATGCAACATGGGAAAGTGGTAGCTTATGCTTGCAATTGAAGGAGTATAAGCGGAATTATCCCACTCATGATTTAGAAGCTTGCCACTATTGTCTTCGCTTTGAAGATTTGGAGACATTACTTGTATGGTGAGAAGATTGCTATTTTCACAGATCATAAAAGTCTGAACTACTTCTTTACCCAAAAGGAGTTAAATATGAGACAAAGAAGATGGTTGGAATTAGTATCTGATATGGAGGAAATGTGATCAAACCCGGTTCATACTTGGTTTGACCCTTGACCCCGGTCGAGACGGAGGGAATCGACTCACTTCCGAGAGAGTCGGGTCCAGGAGATAGCTTGGTGAGGAAGAAAACTAAATCAGCCATAGGCACGCCCTAATCTGACTAATGGATTAGGTTAATTACCCTAATGATGGTAGACTCAACTTGGCGGCTATCACTTATCGCTATTGAAGGGATAATCATCGGATAACCGTGAGGTTATCTCAGGAGTCCTCTACTAGTTCAAACTAGTAGAAGTCTATCGCTCAACGGATCTAACTGTTAGAATCCAACGACTATCCGAAGAAGGCTCAAATGCATCCAACGAAGAAGATTTTGAAGGTACACTCTATATAAACCTTACTTACCTACGAGGTAAGGAGGGGACCCAAATCCATACACACACTTGTGGACGTAAACACTCATATGCTTACGATCTAGATCATATTCCATTTATTCATTCCTTAGCTCTGTGTGTCTAGCAGAGCCGTTTGTGATTAAGTCCATCGACTGACTTCACCTTCTGAGGTGGACTCCCGACCCTAGCGGTCGGGCCATATCTGACGCTTTCGTTTTGCAGGTCAATTCAAGGAAATCTAAGGGCTGAGCAGATTTTGGACGCATCATTTGGCGCCGTCTGTGGGAAAAATTTAGAGAGCTATGGTGACTAGATCGGCAGCTGCCGCAGCAGCAGCCGCTGCACAACGTGATACTGGTATTCAAATTCCTGGAGAAAATAATCCAGATATTCCCTAGGGAAGTTTACCACTTCTTGAAGTAGATGGTGGTCAAGGAGGGCACGATCCTCCGGAGACATTCCAAGATCAATTGAATAAAGTAAAGATTCAACTTTTGGAGGTAAGTCTAGCACTCCGCGTGCTAACCAGACGGGTGGTATTACCACAAGAACCTGATCATAGCGATTCAGGGAGGCGTGTATTACCACGGGATCAAAGATTGACTGAAGATCAGAATATCAGTCAGAACTTTCGCGAAGGTGACCAAGGGCCTAGGAGAGTCGACGATCTACCTAGGCGGGACGATTGGTTTGACAGACCACAGGAAAGTACAACCGATTCAAATAGAAGGTTGGATACAGGAGTGAAGACTCACTCACCAACTGTTAGACAAACCGTTCGTGATGATCGAGCAGTTCGAGATGAGCGGGATATTTGTGACGAGCGGGCCGTTGGTGATGATCGAATAGCTCGTGGCGACCGTGTTGTTCGAGGTCATGATCGTGTTGCAGAAGATCATTAGACTCATATTGGTCAGGAATTGGCCAATATCAATCAGAAACTAGGACAATTGGCTAGAGGAAGGATAACTGATGATATTTATTCAGTTATTCGAAAGACCTCTTTTGCCGAGCCAATTGCGGGATATCAGTTTCCTCACAATTTCTGCTTGCCAACTTTTTCTACATTCGATGGCTCCGGAGATCCTACGGCCCACATCGGCTATTATCAACAAACTATGGCAAGTTGCGGGTAATTCGACGAAATTCTCTGTAGGGTTTTTGGTCCATCTTTAACCGGAACAGCACAAAAGTGGTTTTCAAACCTCCCATCCGGAAGGATCGTAAATTTTGATGAGTTGGCACGCAAATTCATAGGGCGATTCCAGAGCGGAATCCAAGTCAAGAAGACAGAGGAAACCTTGTTTACCATCAGACAAGTAAAGAGCAAATCGATCAGAGAATATTTGAAAAGATTCAATAGAGTTACAATGGAGATAGAGAATCTGGATGAGCAAGTAGCTAAAACAGCTCTATTCACTGGACTCACTAACCGAAGACTCCTGGAGTTATTACTACAGGATATGCCTACAACTTATGCTGAGTTGGTACAGAGATGCCAAAAGCAGGCTGAAGTCATGGAGATCTTAGATGTGCGCCAAGGAGACAATAAAGCCTCCACCAAAGAACAAAAGGCTCCTGAGCCAAAGCAGAATGTTCGAGATCGAGTTGGAAAGCCTCAGGCATGGCTATCACATCCACCCAGCTAGTACCCTATCTGACATACCCGAGTGTGTGATCCACAGTCCACAAGATCCAGTAGTTAGTGAAATCATCCTCCCACATTCACAACAATATAATCAAGAACAAGACTAAATCAATGTTAACAGTATTATTCAAATGGATCAAAGTAAAGTAACGGAATAATCATTAGAGTGCAGAAAAGATACCAATAGATATATAAATCAAAAGTAGAGTGAGGTGGAATCTCACTCCACAAGTATAGCGGAATGTAGTTCAAAAATCAAATGGGATTACAACTAATTCTAAAGACAAGAAAGAAATATATAATCTAATTAAACTAGAGTCTTTTCTACTTTATAAAGGATGTCCTCATAAACATAGACTTCATCGATGATGCTCAGACGCTCCCACTCCACAGTAGGGCTGATCCTGGTAATAAGAGAGACCACTCGAGGGATCCTCACGGTAATCTTCGTAATCGCCAACACTTTGCGTATGGTACGCTTCATCATCTTGCGCTTCATAGCCATCAAAACCTGTAGAATAGTCTAACAAAAGATATTGTACAAAAAGGAGTGAGTTTCAAAAGAAACTCAACAAGGCAAGTTATTCCATAATAGCATAAATAACATAGTAACACAAACAAGGCATAAGATGATATGATATGAGACAAACAATGCATGTATGAGTCTAACTCTATGTATGCTGGTCTCTATAGGCAGACATGCTTTAAGTCATAGCACCATACTTCTTTGGGTAGGTCAATCACTCCCCCTCGGCCATCTTGGCATCTTGGGTCTGCCGGTGGTAGTTGGGTCTTGCATCCTTTCTGGACATTTCTTGGTTAGGGGTTAAGTCACCTCTCTCTCACATCACCGTTTGGTCTAAGTATTGGCGCATGTCAAGGTAAAGCCTAGCCCAATGCAAGTCTTCTACTTAATTACATCAACTCAGATCTAGATACATCCATTCCTCGCCCCTGGCGATCCTTTCTGGTATCCTTCACACTAGAGTCAATGTATCCTATGGCTACAACCAACTTGGACTATGGACTCATCAACCCTATAGGTCATCCACATATAGTAAACGGGAAGCTCTCATGTCCTCTCACGGGTTGGTTACCAATCTTGAACGCCCATGAGCCCAAGTCTATCCATATGCAACTCTACCCATAAATGGCCCCCACAATGTGATTCATGTCCCCTCACGGATTGGTTACCGGTCTTGAGCGCCCATAAATCCTCATTGCTACCACGGGTCGTTCGGTCTTAATACCCTTCCGAATCGGTTCTGATATAACAGGGAAAATCCTAGCCAAACACTGCTAGACAAGTCCTAGATATGAAAATCAATAATCTAGGAAAGCGTCAAAGGGCAACATTGGAAATATCCCATACTACTCCCAATGAGGTCCAAGGACAGAAATGTCAAAAGGACATTCCCCAATCCCAAATCATACCTAAGCAATCACAATTATAATTTAGTCATATCATCCACGACAAATATCTCACATATAAAAGTGTATAATAAGACAAGATTAAATAATAAGAAAACATACATGAGTAAGTATTCATACATAATCAAGTACATAAAGTAAATAAGGAAATAAGATCCTAATGTAATTGCAGCATTCATATCATAATAGAAACTAACATAACAGTAGCAATTCTAAGTAGTTCCCAAATTAGAAACTAAATCTATGCAAATCTATGTTAATATGGTAACAACTTTCTTTACCTTAAATAGATTCGAGAATATTCCGGACGAACAAGAGGATGAATCCAAAGTTAGCAAATAAACCCTAGAATAGCATCACATAATCATTAGGAAGCAGTCCTAAAAGAATAAGCATGAATTGAATCAAGTCGGACGAAGAAAACAGATTTTGTTGTTGCGGGTTGATTGGCTGGGTTGAGTGCTCCAGTCGACCCAGGCAATCTGCCCAAGAGCAAATCCGAAAATAAAAAGAGAATCTTGATCCGAAACCTATGCTACACAAACCGGAATGCGACGAAACTTTGAGGGATTGTCTAATACAGTAGTCTAAGACTAAAAAGCATAATTTAGACATCAAACCACCATTAAAACATTACTTACTAGTTTAGAACCATAGTTTCTATTTTGGTAAAAACCATAGTTTTCATTGGAAACATGCTATGAATGAAAGAGATGAACTAGAGATGATTAGATCTCATTCTAGTACAAGAACACAGTAGATCAGAGGTATGAATAATCATAGAGAAGCATCTATAATGCTAGAATGAATCAAAATAGGAATATTATCATAGTTTAAGAAGAAATCATAAGAATCATGTCAAGAATGAATGAGATGATCATAGTACAGGAGAATGAAAAGAGATTGTAAAGATATGACTACAAGGTTGCAGCATCTTCATCATAATCTCAGTTCAGAGATGAGAGTTATCATAGAAAGGATAAATCATCAACATAAAAGATAGATTACTAACCTTTAATTGAAGAACAAGAGAGAGAGTTTGCAAGATTGCAAGATTAGGTCTTCTTCTTCACTCTTGGAGGCTTGGAGATGGTTTCCCTTCTTTCTCTAAGTGTTATGGAGGCTAGGGATACTAAAATCACGAAGTCATGGGTTATATATAGCAAGATACTCAAAACATAAATTCTATTCGAGTTCAGCAACTCTGGGTCAATTGGCTGGGTAGCATTGCCCAGTCGACCCAAGCACTCGACCCAGGCTGACAGCAAAGCCAAAAATAGGGATTTGAGGGCCTTCCACTACTCAGAATCAAACGAAACTTTAAACACATATTCTATAACATACCTAGCATGAAAAATGGCTTTAAATCATATCCCACCAAGCTCTAAGGTCATCAACTAATCTTCTCTTCATCAAGGTGCAGTCTCTTCTCCATATCCAACAGTGTCTTCAAGTATGGGGCATCATCTTCAATCTCCATAGGTTCGGAGTCGAACACTATATCTTCTACCAATATGGCCCATAGTTGACTTTCACTTCTACTTCGGGTCTTCGGACCTACAATCAAAGAGTATCTAGGTTAAGGTTAGGGCCAGGTTTCACAATGGCGGCAGAGATCTCCCGGTAAAAGTGACTATACTCCATTAAATGCTCCTCGGGCTGATATTTTGAATATCATTAAGAAGCGAAATATTTTGAAGTGGCCACCAAAAATTCCTTTAAAGCCTGGAGAGCAGCAGGATCGAGAAAAATATTGTCGTTTCCACAAGGATTATGGTCATTATACTAATGACTGTCGTCATTTAAAGGCAGATATTGAGAGATTGATATCTCAAGGACATTTGTCCAATTTTGTTTATAAGAGAAGAGAGGAGCCACGTGATGTTGGCTCCAAAAGGGATCGTTCGGTTAGTTCAGAACGACCGAGGGAGGCTCCGAAGTCTAAAAAAGGTAAGGAGGTGATTGATGCTACTCGATCACCGATCCTTACAATTTTTGGAGGCCCAGAACCCGAATCACTCCGGAGGTTAAAGACAAAATCTAAATTTGTTGGGCCCGGAGAGACGCAGAAGCGTAAGAGGCCAAATGGTGAAGATTCCATCACCTTTGACGAAGAGGATGAAAGAGGCGTTTGTTTACCTCATGATGATGCTATAGTCATCAAGGTAGAGATCACGCACCGGGAGGTACATAGAGTTTTCGTTGATATAGGGTCTACAGCTGACCTAATATCTTATGAAGTGTATCAAATGCTAAAGGTGGATGAGAGACTTGATGGAGCCATCATCCACACATTTATATGGCTTTGCAGGATCGTCTGCAATAGCAGAAGGATCTGTCTAGTTGGATTTATCTATTGGAAGTTTTCCCAAGGAGACTACCGTCCGAATCAAATTTTTGGTGGTTCGGGACTTCCAGCTTACAATGTTATCCTCGGATGGCCATCTTTGTCCAAGTTACGTGATATTGTTTCAACGAAGCACCTGAAGATAAATTTCCTGACTGACATGGGAATTGGTCAAGTTTCCTCTGACCAGAGGATCTCTCGGCAATGTTATGTTGCCTATTTGAAGGACAAGGAGGGCCCGAAGAAAGTGACTGCCCTACCAATAGAAGTTTGAGATGATCGGGAAGAAGCAGAAATGCAAAGGCCCGAACCGGTAGAAAAGCTGGAGCAAATCCAGTTGTTCACATATTATACAGAAAGGATTACCTATATCGGGTCTGGAACAGTGGAGGAGTTCAAAGAAGAGTTGAAGTTTTTTCTTCAACAAAATAGTGATGTATTCGCATGGTCTGTCGAAGACATGCCAGGAATCGATCGGACTGTCGCAGAGCATAAACTCTGGATAGATCCAAAGGTGAAACCAGTTATCCAGAAAAGGAGAAATTTCTCCATTGAAAAGTACGAAGCCGTTCGGGGCAAAGTCGAAAAACTGAAGAGTTCATGTTTCATGGAACCAATTGAATGCCCAATCTAGTTGGCCAATGTAGTGATGGTCAAAAAGTCAAATGGGAAGTGGAGGATGTGTACAGACTACACAGACCTCAACAAGGCTTGCCCTAAAGATTGCTATCTGTTGCCACGGATTGACCTCTTGATAGATGCGACTACAGGATATGAAACTTTGAGTTTCATGGATGCCTACTCAGGGTATAATCAGATCCTCATGAATAAGGAGGATGAGAAGTTTACAGCTTTCATGACTGATCGTGAAAGCTTCTATTATAAAGTCAAGCCATTTGGCCTGAAAAATGCAGGAGCTACATATTAGAGGGCCGTCAACAAGATATTCAAGGGCCTAATCGGAAAGAATGTTGAGGCTTATGTTGACGACATGTTGGTAAAGAGCATTACAAGGGCAAATCATATCGCAGATTTAACTGAGGTATTTTCAGTATTACGAAAGTACCAGATGAAGCTGAATCCGGAGAAGTGTGCCTTCAAAGTCTCGTCAGGCAAATTTTTGGGCTTCATGGTATCACAAAGGGGTATTGAGGCTAATCCAGCCAAAATACAGGCTCTAATTGACATGGAAGCTCCAAAAACTATTCGGGATGTACAGTGCTTAACGGGGAGAATTGCCGCTTTGAATCGGTTCATCTCAAAATCTGGAGAAAAGTGTCTACCATTTTTCAAAGCACTAAAAGATCTGAGGGGCAGAAAGGGAGCGAATTGGACTGAAGAGTGCCAGAAGGCTTTCACGGAATTGAAGGAAACACTGGGACAGCCACCACTTTTGTCCCAACCAGAGAAGGGGGAAATCTTACAGCTATATTTAGCAGCATCCCTTTCAGCGGTCAGTGCAATACTTGTTCGGGAGAAGGATAAAAAACAGTGGTCGATTTATTATGTTAGCCACGTGTTACTTGATGCGGAGACACGATATTTGCAGATTGAGAAGCAAGCTTTAGCTCTCATGACAGCAGCCAAGAAGTGACGTCCATACTTTCAGGCTCATTCAATAGAGGTATTTACAATTTTCCCTCTTATTAAAGTTCTTCATAAACCTGATTTATTTGGAAGAATGGTGGCCTGGTCGGTTGAACTTAGTGAGTTCCAAGTAAGCTTTAAGCCCAAAACGGCAATCAAAGCTCAGGCATTAGCCGATTTTGTAGTAGAAACTACTGCACCAGTGGAGAACATTGTTGAAGATCCCATTATACCAAACATTCGGGAAGTATATGTGGACAATTCGAGCAATAAGGACGGAGCAGGAGCTGGAATTCTTTTGAAAAGTCCAGCGGGATTTGTCATTCGATATGCACTGAGATTTGCGTTCGAAGCAAGCAATAATGAGGCAGAATATGAAGCCCTGATAGCTGGACTTAGGTTGTCAAAAGCATTAGCAATTACAGATGTAACTATTTATAGTGACTCTCAACTTATTGTCAACCAAGTTTAGGGGGAATATGGTATAAAAGAACCTCGCTTGCAGAAGTACCAAGAGATTGTGCAGGCATTTCAAAAAGAATTCAGGAATTTGAAGGTATGTCAGATTCCAACGATAGAAAACACAGTGGTAGATGAGCTATCTCGATTAGCTAATGCCAAAGAAAAAAATTTAGACCCATCGGTCTACATTGAAGAGATAACATTTCCAAGTTATCATGAGAAAGAAGTTTCTTATATTGAAGCAGAGCGTTGTTAGATGGATCCAATAGTTGAATATCTGAGAGATGATAAACAACCAGAAGATCCGAAAGAAGCCAGATTGGTCAAAATACAATCAGTGAGATTCATTATGCAAAATGGAAGGTTGTACAGAAGATCTTATTCTGGACCCCTTCTAAGGTGTTTGGGTCCCGAAGGAGAGGAGTCGGCTCTAGCCGAAGTACATGAAGGAATTTGTGGGGCTCACATGGGTGGATGAGCCCTAGCACACAAGATTCTAAGACTTGGGTTATATTGGCCTAAGATCCAACAGTCTGCTATGGAGTATGTTCGTCGATGTAGTAATTGTCAGATCCATGATACAGTATCAAAACGCCCAACGGAGGCCATGACTTCAATTCTAGATCCCATCCCTTTTGCGATGTGGGGAATTGATATCATGGGCAAATTCACCAAGGCGTCGGGCGGACGGGAATATCTGATAGTAGCAATTGACTTGTGAAATCCAGCCCAAACCTAGCCAGGACACCCTATCTGTTATGGGTTAAGAAGGGTTAGTTTAAATGTTACACCTTAAAGTTGGACCTTGATTTGATCTTAGCTTGTTGCTTGTAGACCCTTTTGGTTGATGATTTGGTGTCGGAACCCAAGCCCATGGACATTGACGATGATGCCCCTCACTTGAGAGCATTGTCAGTGTTAGTTTTGAATCTGCGCACCAAAGAGTGGTGAATTAGTTGAAATACCTAATGAACTCCTGTGCCCAATCTGAATATATTTACCAAAACTAGACTTCTTGATGGACTTGTAGGAGAAAACCCCACTCAATTTGACCCCATATAACCCTCCAAATCCTTGTTCGAAGTTGCTGAACTATGTCTGGAAAATCCAGCTTGTGCATCGAAGAAGGTGAGCTTAGTTGGTGGACCTAATGAACTCCCATGCTGGATCTGAAAATATTTCTGGAAACTATACTTCTTTTTTGACTCGTAGATGAAAACCTCACTCAATTTGACCCAGTATAGCCCTCCGAATCCCTGTTTGAACCTTGCTGGTCTGATTGGTCGACTCATTGGTCAACTGGACCAGTAGACCAATCCAATCGACCAATGAATTCTGTTTTTTCTAATTAGGTCGTGGCTGCTCTATTTAAGTCCAAATCTCGGGATTACTTTGCCTCCTATGCCTCCTAAGCCTCTAGAACGAGTTAGAACCCTAATCTAATCAATTCCCTTGCATTCCTTGGTGATCCCTCACAAGACTTGAAGAAATCTTCATCCTCCTGCAGCAAAGGTATGTGTATACTCACTCTTTCTTCTATCTCTGATTTCTTTCTTTAATTCTGTTCTTAGTTGAGATCAGGAAGAGGATGCTGCACTCTTGCAACCATCCACTCCATGATCTCATCTTGTTCCTTGAGATCTATGATCATCATCATGATCTCAACCCCATCCAGTTGAATTCTTGAAACCCTAACCTTTAAAACCCTAACCTTGTGTGATCATTCGAAGAACCTTTGGTAACCGCCCATGTGAGGGAAACCTCATGGGTCATATTTATGTTAATCTAAATTTGACCTTCTATGATTTTCTTGTTTTAATTGGCCAATCATTAATTCCCTTACATTTTGTGACCTCAACCTTTTCTTGCGAGCCAAAAAGGGTGAAACCCTAACTTCTTGGAACAAACCAAGAACCCTTAGTTTGATCTTGTTAACATCCAATCAATGTGTTTCCCTTACTAGAATTGTAACCTATCAATCTTTAATTCTTTATCGTTGATCATACTATATTTTCTTCATGATCCATGTTCAACCTAATTAGGATTTCTAAATTATTCTTTCTTCGTTCTTGTTCTTGATTGAGATTAGGAAAAAGATGATGCATCCTTGCAACCATCTATTCCATGATCTCATTCTATTCTTTGAGATCTATGATCATCATCATGATCTTAACCCTAGCCAAATAAATTCCTTGAAACCCTAACCCTTGCATGATCTTTCTAGAAACCTTTTGTAACCTCCCATGTGAGGGAAACCTCATGGACAATGTTTCTATTAACCTAGACCAGAATTTCTATGATTTCTTATTAGTTTCTTGATAAAAATCATTCCTTTTCATCCGGTGATCTTAACCTGTTCATATGAGCCAAAAGGGTGAAACCCTAGCCAATTTAATTCTTGAAACCCTAACCCTTGTATGATCTTTCTGGAACCCTCTGGTAACCACCCATGTGAGGGAAACCTCAAGGGTAATATTTATGATAATCTAGATTTGATATTCTTAATTCTTCTTGTTGTAATTGGCCAACAATTTACTTCCCTTTCATCATGTGATCATGACCTTTTCATGAGAGCCAAAAAGGATGAAACCCTAATTTCTTGGATATATGTTTTTGACCCTGTTAACATCCAATCAATGTGTTTTCTTTATTAGAATCATAACCTATCATCCTCTAGTTCATTATCCTTGATCCATACTATATTTCCTTCATGATCTATGTTTAACCTAATTAGGTTAACTTTTGGTTCCTGAGTTGTAACCTGGAAACTTGATTTGATTAATGATTTGATGTCCTCTATAGACTTGGATGATTCCATTGAAGTTTCCCCCTTATTTTTTACACTTTTGAACCACCAAATTCGATTCATATTCTAAATTTTCTGATTCTTGAGGGCTACTGTCTCTGTTGGTCAACTCATTGGTCGACTGGGTCAGTAGACCAATCAATCGACCAATGAGTACAGTAGCCTCCTTCTTGGTCTGTTTTGATTGATTTGATATCTTTCCTTCTATGTATCTTTCCTAACATGTTGTATACACTTGTTTAAGACTTTCTTCTCAGGTTTAGTCAAGGTCTTACTTGATTCCCTAAGTTCCTTTTCAAGTTAGAAGGTAAGGACAGTTATTTCCTTAATTACATAGATCGCATGCTCTCTGGTTTCTACCTTATGAAACTATGAGTTTATCTACTGTTGTTATACTTTATATTTCTGATTTTCTACTGTGAGAACAGTAGCACTTGCTTATATTTCTTTTATTATTTAGCTTATATGAATTGCTTATTTCTATATTATTTAAATGATTAGATCATGATTTTATATTCTCTTTTATATGATGAAGTGTTGACTGTATATGTCATGACTGATCTGAAAGTGTTTGATTAGGTATGGTTTGGGATTGGGAGGTTTCCTTTTGACACTTCTGTCCTTGGACATTACCGGAAATAGTATGGGATGTTTCCGGGGTTGCCCATCGACACTTTCCTGAATCATTGGTTGTCATACCTAGGGCTGTCTAGCAGTGTTTGGCTAGGTTATACCCCTGTTATATCAGACCCGATTCGAAAGGGCATTGAGACCAAACGACCCGTGGCAGCAATGGGGATTTACGGGCGCTCAAGACCGGTGAGTTATATCCGTGAGAAGACGAGAATCACATTGTGGGGGCCATTTATTGGAGGGTTGCATATGGCTAGACTTGGGCTCATGGGCGCTCAAGACCGGTGAGTTATATCCGTGAGAGGACATGAGAGCTTCCCGTTTACCATATGTGGATAACCAATAGGGTTGATGAGTTTGTATTTGAGAGAGTCGGATACGCTGACTCTAGTGGAAAGGATACCGGAAAAGGATCCCAAGAGGGGAGGAATGGAAGTATCTGGACCTGACTTGATGTAACTGACTAGATGACTTGCATTGGGCTAGGCTTTTCCCTGACATGCGCTGGTACTTATACCAAATGGTTGTGAGAGAGAGTGTTGACTTAACCCCCTGCCATGGAATGTCCGAGAGGGATGCCGGACCCACTACCAACAGGAGCCGTATGAGTGACCTACCCAAAGAAGTACGGTGCTATGACTTAAAGCATGTCTGCCATAGAGACCAGCATACATAGAGTTAGATGCATACATACATTATTTGTTTCATGTTATTTATGTTGTTATGGATTAACTTGCCTTACTGAGTTTCTTTCGAAACTCATTCCTTTTTTGTACAATCTATTGTTAGACTTCTCTACAGGTTCGGATTTCTTTGACGATACGTATGAGGAAGCACAAGGTGAAGAAGATGAACACCGAAGAGCAAGAAGAGCTGACTGAAGATGTGGATTAGATTTCTTTTGTTTCTTCTAGGCTTATCTTTTACTATACTTGTATTAACTTAGAGCTTTATTTAGATTTTGATCTACCTTCCACATGTGTTTGTAGGGTATATTTCCGCTATACTCTACAGTTGTCTTTTGATTTGGTATCTTGTTATTCCACACTCTAATATTCTATAGTGATCCTTCTGAGATCCTTTCTTGACTTTTATTATAAATTACTTGAACATTATGATTTGTTCTTGCTTTTGATTATGTTATTGTGCAAAATGGATATGATCGTTCCTAAACTTAATCTTTAGGGCTGTGGATCACACTCTCGGGTATGCCAGTTAGGGTACCGGCTGGGAGGATGTGACAGCTACTTCACAAAATGGGTTGAGGCCAGTTCCCTGGCAACAATCATTGAGAAAAAAGTTGAGAAATTTGTGCTTGAGTCAATCATATATCGCTTTGGGATTCCAAAGATAATCATCACTGATCACGGCACTCAATTTGATTGCCCACAATTTGAGCAATTTTGTGGAACTTACATGATCGAGCATCGTATGTCCTCAGTGGCATACCCCCAGAGCAATGGACAAGTAGAAGTTACTAACCAAACGCTGCTTGAGGGGATAAAGAGAAGACTTGAGGCTGATAAAGCCTTATGGGTCGAAGAGCTACATAATGTACTGTGGGCCTACCAAACTATGGTTCGAACCCCACAGGAGAAACTCCATTTAGGTTAGCCTATGGATCCGAAGCATTGGCACCTGTGGAGATAATGGTGAGAACATTGCGAGACAGAGAGTTCGAAGAAAAAGCGAACGAGCAATGACTGCTTGATAGCCTTGATTTGTTGGATGAGGTTCGTGCAAAGGCAATAGCACAAACTCAACATTATCAACGAAAGATAGGGTCACACTACAATACCCGAGTAAAGAATCGTCGGTATTTAGCAGGAGATTTGGTGTTAAGAAATACCTTAGCTTCAGATCCACACCATCAAAGAAAATTGGACCCTTCCTGGGAAGGACCTTATATGGTTGTAAAACCAGTCGGTTCAAGAGCGTACAAGTTGAAGAACATCACCACCCAGAAAGAGTTGGATCGTTCGTGGAATGCCAGGCATCTCAAGAAATTTTATCCTTGAGGATTTCAATTTTTTTCATGATATAACCAATTTCAACTCAATCAATGCAACTATTGGTTTTCAACAATTATCTTTTGATTGGGGGGCATCATACACCACATTCAAGAACAGATCCAACTACAAGGCATCGGATGAAAATCCGTGTGGGTCCTTCAACACTTATTGAATTTTTTCAGAATTTCTTAAGTCAAGGCATCGGATGAAAACCCGAGTGAGTTCTTTCCACAAGGCATCGGTTTAAAACCTGAGTGAGTTCCTTCAAGACTTATTGAATTTTCGAAATATCCTTAAGTAAAGGCATCGGTTTAAAACCCGAGTGAGTTCCTTCTACAAGGCATCGGTTTAAAGCCCGAGTGAGTTCCTTCTCAGACTTATTGTATTTCTCCTAAAATCCTTAAGTAAAGGCATTGGTTTAAAACCCGAGTGAGTTCCTTCTACAAGGCATCAATTTAAAACTCGAGTGAGTTCCTTCTCAATCTTATTGTATTTCTCCAGAAATCCTTAAGTAAAGGTATCCATTTAAAACCCGAGTGAGTTCCTTCTACAAGGCATCGGTTTAAAACCCGAGTGAGTTCCTTCTCAGACTTATTGTATTTCTCCGGAAATCCTTAAGTAAAGGCATCAGTTTAAAACCCGAGTGAGTTCCTTCTACAAGGCATTGGTTTAAAACCCGAGTGAGTTCCTTCTCAGACTTATTGTATTTCTCCGGAAATCTTTAAGTAAAGGCATTGTTCTGAACAACTAAGACCTAGTGCAACAGTGACTCAAGTGACTGGCAAAGTTCAAGATGAAGTTAATTTCTTATTGGGTAAATATCACTTACCTCTCCTCTTAGCTGGTCAAATAGCACTTACACCCCCTCTTAGTTGGATAATATCACTTACCTCCCCTCTTAGCTGGTCAGTTACTCTTTGTCCAGCTTGACCAGAAGAAGTATGGTCCTCGATCAAACTTGCATTCAGGCCGAGCTCTTCATAACTGAATCCTTCCAGGGTAGAATAAACAGGAGAATCCTCGAGATAATGCATAATATCCGGATCAGAAGGCGGAGGGTCGATCTTATCTTTGGTCCAGTTAGGAAAAGGAAGACCCAGATTGGCAAACACTTCAGGATGACAAACAACGTTGTAGGGAGTCGTATCAAAATGAGGATCTTTCCTTAGTATTGATTCCTATACTTCGTTCTCGCCATCCCGGTACGCCTGCAAGTTATAAGCATTCAGCATGTCAACAAAGGGCTTACTGTGTAAGTACTTGACGATGCAAGCTCTGCGAACATCAGTTGGAAGGGATTCAGGCAAAGGAATGACAGCTTGCCTTTGAGGTAACGCTTCAGAACCCTGGGCCCCTGACTTTCCCGCTTCTCGCTCCAGTCGCCGGATCTTCTCCCTGGCATCATACAAGTCTGAACGGAGACGCTCGATCACCGAGTTCTTTTCTCCTGCAACCTCCCAAGCTAATTTCCTAAGGCGAGCAATCTCAACGTCTTTGGCTTCGGAGTCTTCCCGAAGCCTGGAAACTTCATTACTCAGTTTACTGAGTCTAGAGGTTGCTTCCACTTGGTTGTGGAAGTTCCCAGTAAGACTCCAGCAAACAACTTCCGAGTTAGTCAGGAGCAAAAGAATAATCTTCAGCATCAAAAGGAAACTGAAGAGAAACTTACATCACCAATGACTTCATAAAGTCATCGTCTAGAAGTTTGGAAAGAACTTTGCTCTGGCTAGACATTTGAGCAGCAGTGCACCACTCCAACGCTTTGTCAAACTCGTTTGACACTAATTCAGACCTCCTCGAAGGAGGAGAAGGATGAACTACATCAAGAGAAGGGTGAGTTGCATCCTCCACCAACCGACAACACTTCCTAGTGGCAAAATCCTCAGCCTCCAAAGAAGGAGAGGAAGAGGATGCCAAACAAGCTCTAGAGTTGGAAATAGAAGCAGCACCTGCTGGGGCCGCGCCTTCATCAGATGCCAACATAGTTGCCTATGATGTCCAAAGAGTCTCCTTCGGAGAAGCCCGACTGGTATCTCCAGCAGGGGCATCAACAGCACCATCAGCGATGGAGTGATCAAGATCTTCCTGGGAAGACCGAGCGATCTCTTCAGGCGGAGGGAGCATAGGAGAGGCATCAATAGAAACTGTGGGAATCTGACCTGAAGATTCACCAACAACAGTTTCCTTACGCTTAGAGGATTCACCAGATGAAATCACCTTATTGGCCAAAACCCCCGTCGATGCTGGAACAATTTTCTTGCAGGACTTCGTTCTAATAAAGTTCGGATCGATTCTGGGAGGCACTGCAAGCACAGAAAAAGCCGTATCAGTACGAAAAATCCAACAACATAAGGAAAAAGGAAAACCCTAGTTCTCTGTCAGATATGAACTACTCAAAATACCCATTAAGTAAACCCCAAGTATTACTATTGTGGAGTTTACTTAGGGGGAAGGAGAGGGCAAAAAAGCTCACTTGTTCAAAAAATATTGTTGGAGTATGAGGAATACGGATGCAGAGCAGGAAGACGGAATGTCGTTTTTGCAAATCTAACTTGCATATAGCAGGATAGATGGAGAGTACCCTCGAAGGACTTAAATAGGCTCAGGTAGTAAGACGACGGTTGAGAGCCAAAGGCAACCAAAGGCCCAGATCAAAGAAACGCTTCGAATTCCTCAACAAGCAAGATCAACGGTCAAAAGGAAGCCACATGGAAATAGGCACTTGATACGAGAATACCTCCAATCGTCGCACCACCATTTAAATAATGGTTGTATTACCAATTCATTGAAAAAAGTGAATGGTATACAAAGGCAAGGAAACGTTTGGACTTCCCAACAAATGAAGGGAAACGTGTGGACTTTGCAATAAATGAAGGAGTAATGGGGAATAGAGGCTAAAGCATCTTTCCCGAACATCTCTTCATGATATCTTTACAAAGATTATCCCCCGTCAAGGTATACGATGTTAAGTGATAAGTTTTATCATTTATATTTGATTTTCAAGACAAGCTTTCGGATAGGAATGAGGAAATATTGAGGCAAACATGGAAAAAGTCTCTATTCATTAATGAGGAGGATCAATCTTTACAAAAAAAAAAAAGACTAACTCCCTACGCTTCTTCCTCATTATTGCCCGAAGAGTCCTGCACAAGAGAGCCTTTCTCAGGATCGTCATTCTCAGGGTCCTTTGAAGAGCCTTCCTCAGGATTGTCATTATCAGGGTCCTTTTCAATGGCAGCCTGTGACTTTTCTTCTTGGAGGGGTGGTTTGTCAGCAAGATATTCCTCATATTTTGGGTCAGCTGGAAAAGGATCATCCTCTTCCAAGGCCCAGTTAGGGAGGTCCAATTTAAGCTTCCCGAAGACCTCTCTGTGACACACCTCACGAAAGGGAGTTGTATCGAAGGAAGGGATAGATTCAAGGATCTTTTCCCAAACGTCATTCTGCCCCAAGCGGTAAGCTTGGATGTTGAAGGCACCCAGCAGGTTAGAGAAAGGTACGCTGTTCAGGTACTTCCGAATAGAATCCTTTCAAAGCTCCAGCTTGATATGCTCGGGTGTGCTAGACTGCCATCTTCAGTATATTTTCGTTCTCTATGGACTTAAGGTCAAGTTTGTCACCGAACAACGTGGCAGCTGCTTTTTGCTTCTTAGCCTCGCGCTTGGCAGCAACAGCGTGGGCCTTTGAAGAGTCGAGGGCCTTTTTCAAGGAGCTCATCTCCTCAACATGCTTCATCTGCAGCTCCTTGGCAGCTGCCGTTAGCCGGTCTATTTCAGAATTGGCCTTAGCCAAATTCTCTTCACAGGCTTGCAGCAAGGAGCCGTTACGACCAACCCGGCTCAATGCTTCCATGTGCTGATAAAAGCTCAACACGGCATTCTTGGGGACGAGGAGATTATCAGAAAAAATCATAAGAGATTATGAAAAACAATTAGAGAAAGATCAGGAAGGCCGGTATCATCGTTCAGGGCCTCAAAGTCCTGACGGTCAGCAGGCAGAAGACTGAGGGAACTCCATTCTGTGGCTTTCTCAGGGTCTTGAGTCACCCTATCAGTCTGCTTCAGTGTCCACTGAGGCATGAAGACCTCTTCACCATCTTCAGTATTTTTGGATTTTTTATGGGAAGAATCATCAACTGTGTATCGTGCTTCCTTTTGATTCGAGCGGCGGAGGAGATATTTGGCCTCTCCACCATTGGCTTTTTCCCTTTTCCCAAAGCGTCAACCACGAGCTTTAAGTTCTTGATACCCTTGTAAGAAGGGTCGGGAGAGGGAATAGAAACCTCTTGATCGACAGTTAAGGCTCGAGGCGACCGTTGCTCAGCTGTCACAACGGCCCTGGCAGCCTTTGCTCGAAGATGCTCAGGGTTCATTCTTGGTGGCACTACAAAGAAGAACAAGAATCAGAACTGCAAAAAAAACATATCACTCTTATAAATTTGAAGGATGATGGTTAAGAAGCTCACAATGAGCCAATCCCCAATACTGAAGGATGGAGTTGTACTCCACCTCAAGTCCATGTATCTCCTGATACCATGGAATTGATTTGATCTTCTTGACGGCCGTCTCGTCTTCTTTGGATAAATGAAGGACCCGTTTACTTTCAGAGTATGAAGTATATTGTTTCCAGACGGTCGGGAAATTGAGATCTGACTGAGGCGCTCGACAGAAAAAGTATCATTCGCGCCATCCTTTGTGATTGGAAGGGCAAGTTCCTTTGAAAAGAATGTTGCCCCTCCAGTCAAGCTCAGCCTTATTACGCTTGGAGAGCACAACCCAGCCAGGAGGATGGGAAATAGAAAGAAGATGAAAGTGCACAAAAAGAGCAAGAGTAGGCATAAGGCCAAGTTCAAAGCATAAACCCAAGAAGCCAACGATGAGACGCCAGCTATTGGGAAGGAGCATTCCAGGGCAAATGTCCCAGTGATTCAGGATGGCAGCAAACAAAGGATTGAAAAAGGGAAAGCGAACTCCGCTTTCTAGTGCATCTATGTATAGGGAAAATTCGCCCGGAAGGATTGAATCAACCCTCTCATCAGGGTTGGGAACCCTAAGATGATAAGAAGGAGGAAAATCAAAACCCTAGATGGCCGAAAGAAGGGTTTTCTCCTTGTAAGAGGAGGGAACAGAACCAAGTCCACCTTTGGACCTGGAGGTTTGTTTTGACTGTCCAGAAGACTCGGTGGTCACCCTAGGAGTCTTGGAAGATCTAGACTCAGGAAAGGCAAGAGAAGTTTCAGCCTTTCTTTCTAATCTTTTATGGGTAACTTCTGCGAATTCACGCCAGAGAGCAGTTAGGGTTTTATTATCACTATCCGACTGCTCGGAAGGAAGGGAAGCAAAGGCCTAGTTACCACTACTATTACTGACACTGGGCACCAGGGAAGAAGAAACCCTATTATCCTCCATTACTAGCTTCAGTAAGGTACCAAAAAAAAAAAAAAAAAACTGGAGACAGGGAGTTTTAACTTTGCAAAGGGATCAGTAAACTTACTGATTCAGTGAGGTAGAAGCTTGAGAAGCAGAAGGCGCGAAGCATACGACGAAGTTTCAAAATTCCAAACAAGAAGAATGAAACCTACGAAGACAATGAACCACTTTTAAGCACTCGCATGAGTGTTCGAGGATGTGAATGATCGAGATTGATTCAGCATCAACGATCGAGATTTAGAGTTGATTTGAAAGTTTGAACTCACGAATCCAAAACAGACGTTCGGAAACCGTCGCTTGGGTTACGTGAGCCACGATCATTCGACTGCAATAAGACACATGGCATTACCCTCGCAACGCTCGAGGAAAAGTGACCACCACATTAAATGTGATAGGACATTTAGTGGGGTACGCAGAGACTATTGTCTGACGAAGAACCCAGTTAAGAACCAAGCCCTCAGGATCGACCGAACGCTTGGTCTGGGGGGCTCTTGATATGGAGGAAATGTGATCGAACCCGGTTCATACTTGGTTTGACCCTCGACCCTAGTCGAGACGGAGGGAATCGACTCCGAGTGAGCCGGGTCCAGGAGATAGCTTGCTGAGGAAGAAAACTAAATCAGCCACAGGCAAGCCCTAATCCGACTAATGGATTAGGTTAATTACCCTAATGATGGAAGACTCAACTTGGCGGCTGTCACTTATCGCTATTGAAGGGATAATCATCGGATAACCGTGAGGTTATCTCAGGAGTCCTCTACTAGTTCAAACTAGTAGAAGTCTATCGCTCAATGGATCTAACTGTTAGAATCCAACGACTATCCAAAGAAGGCTCAAATGCATCCAACAAAGAAGATTCGAAGGTACACTCTATATAAACCTTACTTACCTACGAGGTAAGGAGGGGACCCAGATCCATACACACACTTGTGGACGTAAACACTCATATGCTTACGATCTAGATCATATTCCAGTTATTCATTCCTTAGCTCGTGCGTCTAGCCAGAGCCGTTTGTGATTAAGTTCATCGACTGACTTAGCCTTCGGAGGTGGACTCCCGACCCCAGCGGTCGGGCCACATCTGACGCTTTAGTTTTGCAGGTCAATTCAAGGAGATCTAAGGGCTGAGTAAATTTTGGACGCATCAGTATTTGACTATGATTGTGATATTCAATATCACCCTAGTAAAGCAAATGTGGTTGTTGATGCTCTTAGCAGGAAAAGTAAAAGAAAGAGTTGGATTTGAATGCTTTGAGTAAACCATTGTTGTTCTCAATTTTAGAACTTGGTTTGGAAATTGTCTTAGAAGGGTCTGATCCTATTCTCTTTGCCATGACAGTGAGATCCACCCTTAGAGATAGAATTGTTGCTCTGCAAGCTTCTGATCAAGAATTGAAGGAGAAAATTGAGAAGATTTCTTCGAATCCTAAGTCGAATCCTTATTTCTATGTCTATGGATGGTGCTTTGTTGTTTAGAGGAAGACTTTGTGTGCCTGCTGTTGATGAGATTAAGAAGGAAATCTTGAAGGAAGCACACCAGTCAGTTTTTACAGTGCACCCAGGAAGTGCTAAGATGTATAAGGATATAAGAGAAGCTTTCTGGTGGATTGGTTTGAAGACCGATGTGGAAGACTTTGTGACCAAGTGTGAAACTTGTCAGCATGTTAAGGCCATTTGCCAACCGCCATCTAGACTTCGGCAGCCCCTTTCTGTTCTTGGTTGGAAGTGGGAAGACATTACTATGGACTTCATGACTAGCTTGCTTGGACAAGTAAAGGTAATGATACAATATGGGTAATCATTGATAGGTTGACCAAATCAACCCATTTTATTCCTACGAAGATCACTCATACTATGGATAAGCTAGCTAGGCTTTATGTGGACAATGTGGTTCGTCTACATAGAATGCCTGTGAGTATTGTTTCTAATAGAGATCCTAGGTTCACCTCATGGTTTTGGAATAGTTTGCAGAAAGCCTTGGGATCCCAGTTAAACTTAAGTACTGCTCATCATCCACAAACTGATGGACAATTTGAGCCAACCATTCAGATTTTGGAAGATATGCTTAGATCTTGCATTGTGGATATGGGTGGCAATTGGGATGAACACTTAGCTTTGGTTGAATTTGTCTATAACAATAGTTATCAAGCAACAATAGGCATGGCTCCATTCAAGGCTTTGTATGGAAACACTTGTAGGACACCCTTGTATTGGACTAAGACTGGTGAAAGAAAAGTGTTAGGTCTGAAAATGATTGAAGCTACAAGTGCAATGGTGGATATGATAAGACAAAGGATCAAATCTGCCACTCAAGGCAGAAATCTTATGTGGATAAGAGAAGGATTGACTCGGAATTTCAAGTTGGAGAGAAAGTTTTCCTAAAAGTATCACCTATGAAGGGTGTAATGAGATTCAATGTTAAGGGAAAGTTTAGCTCTCGGTTCATCGAACCTTATGAAATTCTTGAGAAGGTTGGACCTATTGCGTACAGTTTGGCCTTACCTTCGTCTCTTGCTGAAGTTCATAATGTGTTTCATATATCAATGCTTCGGCAATATATAGAGAATCTAGAATACATACTATAGCGAGAACTTGAAGGACTTAGTGCTGATCTTTCTTACAATGAAAAGCCAGCTGGACAAGAAGGACAAACAGTTGCGGAATCATACTTTTTCCTTGGTAAAGATTCAGTGGAAGAATCACATCCCTGAAGAAGCTTCTTGGGAGAAGGAAGAAGATGTGAAGAAGAAGTTTCCTCATCTTTTTGGAAGCCCAGGTATGCTTTCAATTTCGAGGATGAAACTTTTAAGGGGGGGGGGGAGGATGTGAAATCCAGCCCTAACCCTAACTCAGAATCCCATTTGTTTGTAGGTCCAAAGACTCGAAGTGAAGGAAGAAGGCAATTATGGGCCATCTCAATGGAAGACATGGTGTTTGATCAAGAACCCATGCAGATTGATGATGGAGTTCCATACTTGGAAACCTTGTCACAATTGGAGAAGAAACTACACCTTGAAGAAGAAGAGCTTGCTTGATTGGACTTGAGGCCTAGTTGGACATGGTTTGAAAGGGTTCTTCAATGCTAGGTGAGTTGCTTGTTGAGTTGCGAGAAGCCCCATTGAAGATTTTGTGGTTTGGAGCTTCAATTCCCTATTTTGGGCTTGCTTTCAGCTTGGGTCAACTGGGCCAAGCAACCCACAGTGACAGGGGCTTATGCGTGAAATGTAAAATCCAGCTTTTACCTAACCTTGACCCGACCCGGAAATTGTTGTGTTTGTAGGTCTGAAGACCCGAAGTGGTGGTAGAAGGGACTTGTGGACCCTACTAGTTGATGACATGGTGTCGGAACTCCATTCTATGGACATTGATGATGTTGCTCCTTCCTTGAGCACATTATCAGTGTTAAGTTAGAATCTGCGTACTGATGAAGAGTGAGACAATTGAGATATCAAACGGACTCCTGTGCAAAATCCGAAGGTATTCCCCGAAACTAGACTTCTTGAGTGAACTATAGGAGAAAACCCCATGCAATTTGACCTTGTATAGCCCTCCAAGTCCACACCTAAAGTTGCTAAACTATTCTGAAAATTCTGCAGAAACATGTATTGGTCGATACCATCAACCCAATGTATCGACCAACAGTGTTACTGAATCCGAATTAAAGATTCTGTGGAATATTCCCTACTCTATTTATTCCATCCTCGTGTTTTGAACCGTATTCTAATCATTGAGGCACCTGAGAACATGGATGAGACTCCCAAGAACTCCTCCTTGGTAATGGTGAAGCATCTTCCCCACTAATCATTGCCAACCACTCACTTCCACTCTCTTACTCTACTTTCAAGGTATGACTCTCTCTCCTAGTCTCTTTCTCACTCATCTTTATTCTCATTTTTACTATTTGGACCATGGCCAAGGTGCTGCAACCTTGCAAACACCTTGCCATGAGTCTTCTTTACCTCATATATTGATGTTTTCCCTAATCTTACTATGATTTACTTACCTCTTGATCATTTACTATGCATTTCCATGATTTGTTGCTTACCAACTTACTTTATTTACCAAAACTGAGATGAAGCCTATGATTAACCTAATCTATACCATGCATATGATTTCAATATTGCTCCTAAGTTATTCCCTGCCTAATCCACTATGTTTTCCCCCAATTTGTATTAAGTAATAACCAATGCCATGATTTCCAACTCTTGAACTTGATATGCCAAATTGGGGATTTCTAATTTGACCAATGGATGATGTTAATTCTTTGATAATTGAGGTCTCTATAGTGTGTTTAGACTGTTCCCCAAGTTTCGTATCGATCCGAGACCCGGAAGACCAAATTTGGGCCAAAACCCAGCTTGCTGTCCGAGACTCTTTGGGTCGATACTTGTTGGTCAATACTGTCACGCCCTCCCAGCCGGTACCCTATCTGGCATACCCGAGAGTGTGATCCACAGCCCGAAGATCAGGTATCGAGTGATCAACCTCCCACATAAGCAATAACATAATCATGAACAACCATAACAAGAGTGCGGAAGATAAATCATAGATCCAATAATGAAAGAATGAATCATAAACGAAACGGAATAATAGATATATAATCAGAGTGTCAACAGATAAGTAAAGTGAAGCAAAAATCCCACTTTACATCCAGCGGAAAAGTAGCTCGAAAGAATAAACTAGATAAAATCTAATCCCAGTAGCAAGTACATTGGGTAACTAAATTATTCTCCACTTTGTAGACGACATCCTTGTAGGTGTAGATCTCATAAATAGCACAAGGACGCTTCCACTCAATGGTCGGACTAAGCATTGTACGGAGCATAACCACCCGCGGAATCTTCAGAGTAATTGTGGTAACCGCAATCACCTTCCCGGAGATATGCCTCTTCGCCTTGCGCTTCCTCGTAGGAACCGTCATAGTATTCCGTACTGCAGGATAGTCTAACAACATTGTACAATAAAGGAATGAGTTTCAAGAAACTCGGTAAAAGCGATTAAAATCCATAATAACATAAATGGCAGAATTCCGAACAATCATAAATGCAATATGATATGAGACAAACAATGAATGAATGATTCTAACTCTATGTATGCTGGTCTCTATTAGCGGACATGCTTTAAGTCATAGCACCGTACTTCAGTAGGAAAGTCTCAATCACTCATCATCAGTTGGCAATGGGTCCGGCATCCCTCGGGACAAACCTTGGCAGGGGGTTAAGTCAACACACTCTCTCACAACCATTTGGTATAAGTCTTGGCGCATGTCGGGGTAATACCTAGCCAAATGCAAGTCTTCTACTTAGTTACATCAAGTCGGATCCAGATACTTCCATTCCTCGTCCCCGACGATCCTTTCCGGTATCCTTCACACTAGAGTCCTCATAGTCCCCGACTACGGACTCACCAACCCTATTGATCATCCACATATGGTAAACGGGAAGCTCTCACGTCCTCTCACGGGTTGGTTACCGGTCTTAAGCGCCCGTGAGCCCAAGTCTAACCATATGCAACCCTACCAATAAATGGCCCCCACAATGTGATTCCTGTCCTCTCACGGATTGGTTACCGGTCTTGAGCGCCCATGAATCCCCATTGCTACCACGGGTCGTTCGGTCTCAATACCCCTCCGATTAGGGTCCGACATAACAGGACATCCTAGCCAAACACTACTAGACAATCCTAGATATGTCATCCAACGAGTTTAGGAAGGTGTCCAGAGGGCATCTCCGGAAACATCCCATAATATTCCCGTAGTAGTCCAAGGACAGAAATGTCAAAAGGACACCTCTCCTTCCCAAACCATACGTAAGCATACACATGCATCAATTCATATCATCACATATATGGTAACTCCATATATGGAAAGAAATCAATATTTACAAACATTTGTATAACATTGGTAAGTAAATCATACATGAATCAATTCAATATGAATAAGTAATGCTACCGTAATCAAAGTTATGCAACAGTAGTATATCATTGTAAAAATCTAATTTAGGAAACATATTAATGATATTCAAATATAGAAACTAGATTCATGCTATCTATGTAATTAAGGAAATAACCATCCTTACCTTTTATAACTCGCAAAGAATCCTAAGAAATCAAGTAAGATCTTGGCAAACTTGAGAAGAAGGTCCTAAACAAGTATATACACATATTAGAAAAGATCCCTAACAGAAAATATAGCAAAGCATCCGAAATGACCAATTCGGAGTTGCTGTACTCATTGGTCGAGTGGATTGGTCGAGTGGTCCGTCGACCAATCGGTCGACCAATGCGGACGATAGCTTAGAAAATCGAGTTTTGAGATATGAAATCCGAATTTGATGGTTCAAGAGGGTACTAATCAAGGGGTAGACTACATCAGTAGTATTCTAGCATATAGGGGACCTCAAAACACTAATCAAATCAAGGTATCAAGACCCAAATTAGGAAACAAAAAGTTACCATAAATAAATCAAACATGGATCTTGATGAAGTTTGAAATAGAAAACAAGGACAAGAACAATAGGAAGATGGATCATTGCTTTCGGTAATGAAAACATGAAAACATGCATAGGTCTTCATGGTATAAGGCTTAGAAGCATAAATCTAAATAAGGAAATAAAACCTACCATATATGTACTATCATGCATCATGAAGAACACATAGCAGGGTAGAAGAGAACAACTAGAATTCTATGGATTATGGATCATAGAAAGAAAACACAACCATTAACCACTAACATGATCAATGAAAGAAGATCCAAAGAGATCAGAATTCAGATTAGGAAATTAACAGAGATTAAATCATGGTTTGATCATGAATCCTTCAAAAGCTTGCAATGATCATGGTTAAGATCATTGTTCTAGCCTTTAATCCTTAGGATGATCATGAGAACATGTTCGAGAGATGTTTGCAACAGAGGATGCAGCATCTCTTCTACTGTCTCAACTCAAAAGGAAAGAAAAACAAAGATGTAGGAGAAGAAGAGAGGTAGACATACCTTTTGATGCAAAAAGAAGAGTTCCGACGAAGATCCGCCAAGAAAACTCCAAGGATGCAAGAGAGATGACTTGCAGAGGTCTTTGGTTCGTTCCGAGAGGGTTTGGAGGCAGCAAGTACGAAGTGGACTCGAGGTTAGGCTTAAATAGAGCAAGAATCAACCTAATTGCCAAAGACAGCACCCATTGGTCGAGTGGATTGGTCGGCGGCCAGTCGACCAATCGGTCGACCAATGCGGCAACAAGGCCAAAACAGGGAATTGAAGGCCCGGATCAAATCCAAACCTAAAGGGGTTTTGCACACAAGTCAAGTGACTTACCTAGTAGGTAGAAATGCCTTCAAACCAAGATAGAGATCACTCCAAGTCCATCAACTAATTAGATCTTCATCGGGATTCTGTTTCCATAAATAGCACCTCATCATCAACCTTCATGGATTCAAAGCCGGACACCAAGTCCTTTCTTGGGATGGCCCAAAGCTGACTTCTTACTTTACTTCGGGTCATCGGACCTACAAATAACAAGGTTTCCGGGTCAAGGTTAGGGCTGGGTTTCACATTCTCCCCCTTAAAGAAATTTCGTCCCCGAAATTGAAAGCGTACTGTGCTTCCAAAGAGGTAAGGAAACTTCTCCTTCATGTCTTCTTCCTTCTCCCAAGAAGCTTCTTCAGGGGTATGGTTCTTCCACCGAATCTTCACCAAAGGAATGGCGCGATTCCGAGCTGCTTGTCCTTCCTATCCGGATTTCGGCCGGTTCTTCATCATAGGTCAAATCAGCACTAAGTCCTTCAGTGCTTGCTGCAAAATGTGTTCCGGATTCTCTATGTATTTTCGGAGCATCGAAATATGGAACACATTGTGCACACCAGCAAGAGGCGGAGGTAATGCTAATCGATACGCAACAGGTCCAACCTTTTCCAAAATCTCGAAAGGTCCAATGTAACGAGGGCTAAGCTTTCCCTTAACATTGAATCTCATCACACCCTTCATTGGTGAGACCTTCGTAAAGACTTTCTCTCCAACTTGAAATTCCAAATCGGTCCTTCTCTTATCGGCATAAGATTTACTGTCTCGATCGGGCGGACTTAATCCTTTCTCTTATCATATCTACCATAGCACTTGTAGCTTCAATCATCTCAGGACCTAAGACCTTTCTTTCACTGTCTCGATCCAGTACAAAGGTGTCCTACAAGTACTACCATACAAAGCCTTGAATGGAGCCATGCCTATTGTTGCTTGATAACCGTTGTTATAGGCAAACTCAACCAAAGCTAGGTGTTCATCCCAATTACCACCCATATCCACCACACAAGATCCGAGCATGTCTTCCAATGTCTGAATTGTCCGCTCGGATTGTCCATCGACCGTGGATGATGAGCTGTACTCAAGTTCAATTGGGTTCCCAAGGCCTTCTGCAAACTATTCCAAAACCTTGAGGTGAACCTAGGATCACGATCCGAGACAATACTCAATGGCACACCATGCAGACGAACCACATTATCCACATAAAGCCCGGCTAGCTTATCCAGGAGTATGAGTGATCTTCATAGGAATGAAATGGGCTGATTTGGTCAACCTATCAACAATCACCCACACAGTGTCATTGCCTTTACTTGTCCGAGGCAAGCTAGTCACAAAGTCCATGGAAATATCTTCCCACTTCCAACTAGGAATAGGAAGGGGTTGAAGTAATCCAGATGGAGGTTGTCGAACGGCTTTCACACGTTGGCAAGTCTCACACTTGGCAACAAAATCATCAACATCCGCCTTTAGACCAATCCACCAAAAATGTTCCTTCAAGTCCTTGTACATCTTGGTGCTTCCCGGGTGTCTGATAAAAGACCGACTGGTGTGCTTCCTTCAATATTTCATTCTTAACTTCATCGTTTGCAGCACACACAGTCTTCCTCTAAACAACAAAGCACCATCCATGGATATACCAAAGTCGGGGTCCGACTCAGGATTCGAAGAAATCTTCTCAACTTTGGTCAAAAACTCTTGATCGAAACTCTGCGAGCAACAATCTTATCTCTAAGACCAGATCTTGCCGTCATGGCGAAAAGAATAAAATCAGAATTCTCGAGAACGATTTCCAAATCAAAACTCTCAATAGAAGACCACAATGGTAAACTCAAAGCATTCAAATCCAAAGTCTTCTTCGGTTCTTCCTACTAAGAGCATCAGCTACAACATTTGCTTTCCCAGGATGATCTTGAATATCACAATCATAATCGGAGACGAGTTCCAACCATCTCCTTTGTCTCATGTTCAACTCCTTTTGGGTAAAGAAGTACTTCAAACTCTTATGATCCGTGAAAATGGCAATCTTCTCACCGTAAAGATAATGTCTCCAAATCTTCAAAGCAAAGACAACGGCGGCAAGTTCTAGATCGTGAGTGGGGTAATTCCGCTCATAATCCTTCAATTGCCGAGAAGCATAGGCTACGACCTTGCCATGTTGCATCAGTACACAACCCAAACCAATCTTTGACGCATCGGTATAAACTGTCATACCACCGGAACTATCGGTATAGTCAAAACCGGGGCACTTGTCAATCTATCCTTCAACTCTTGGAAATTCTTCTCGCAGGCGTCAGACCAAACAAACTTCTCTTCTTTCCTGGTCAACTTAGTCATAGGAGCAGCCAACCGAGAAAAGTTCTCAATAAACCTTCGGTAGTAACCCGCCAATCCAAGAAAACTTCTTATTTCCGTTCTCGACTTCGGTCTCTCCCAATCAGCCACGACTTGGACCTTTTCAGATCGACACGAATACCTTCGGCTGAAACTACATGACCAAGGAAAACCACTCTCTTAAGCCGGAAATCACACTTGCTAAACTTAGCAAACAACTTCTTTTCCCGCAACCTTTGCAAAGTGAAACTTAGATGACTCGCATGCTCTTCTTCGCTCTTCGAATAGATCAAGATGTCATCAATGAAAACAATCACAAACTTATCAAGCACATCATGAAATACTCGGTTCATGAGGTCCATGAACACCGCAGAGCATTGGTCAATCCGAAAGGCATGACTCTAAACTCGTAGTGACCATACCGCGTTCGGAAAGCTGTCTTGAAGATATCACTAGACTTCACTTTCAATTGGTGATATCCGGACCTTAAGTCAATCTTTGAGAACACAATCGCACCCTTCAACCGATCGAAGAGATCATCGATTCGGGCAGCGGATATCTATTCTTGATAGTCAACTTATTCAACTCACGGTAGTCAATGCACAAGCGCATACTACCGTCTTTCTTCTCGACGAACAAGACCGGAGCTCCCCAAGGTGACACACTAGGCTGTACGAAACCTCTATCAATGAGCTCATTCAACTGATTTTGCAACTCTTTCAACTCGGTAGGAGCCATCCTATACGGAGCTTTAGATACAGGAGCGGCACCAGGGGCGAGATCAATAGAGAATTCGACATCTCTGTCCGGAGGCACTCCCGATAGATCATCGTGGAAGACATCAACAAAGTCGCAGACAACTCGACTTCATCGACTCTTTTCTCCACTATACCCTTGCCTTCGGATGAAGCATCATCCACTAGGGCATAGACTTGCATCGGTCAAGACATGCACCTTCTTACAAACCCTTCTCTTTTCACCTTGAAACTCAAAGACCGGACTTCCACAAATATGGACTGAATCTTCTTTGAGGAACAAAGGAACACAGCTTTGTGGGCTGTCAACCAATCAATTCCCAAAATAACATCGAAGTCCTTCATGTCAAGAATCACAAAATTGGCTTCCAAGTTCTTTTCACCAATCAACACGGGACATTTAGATAACCCCTTATCTAGTTTCACAACAGACCAGTAGGTGTACTAATCAATAAACAACTAGACAACTTCTCGGGATTAGGTTAGTCTTCTTGATGAATGCGAGATGACATGAGCGAATGAGATGCACCCGTATCAAATAAGACAAATGCGAAATAGAAGCGACTAACAATGTACCTGTAATCACATCATGGCTTGGATCCTGCTCGATCGAAATACTGAAAACTCTACCAGAGGGAGGAGGCAGGAGCACTCTTCACCACCGGGGCAGGCTGCTGGGCGGGCCGCCGGACAGAGCCGAGCAAAATGACCAGCTTGCTTGCGGTAGAAGCAACAGGATTGCTGGATCCAACGGGGGTGGCTGCAACAGAGGACTTCCGAACAAAAGGCCTTGCACTCGCACTTGCACTAGCACTTGCATTTGCTGGTGGTCGGTTTCCGCCATCTGTTTAAGCCGGCCGGGCTGCTGAAACCCGTGTTCGACCTACACTCTTAGCCCGAAAGGTAGGGTGGGGTATGGTGTAGGTCTCACTCGACGGTCATTGCGATCCACCAAACCAGATTCCTTGCGCCAAGGCTTTTGCACAGAGCCTTTCCTTCTCTGTTCTTCCAACTTCTTCGAGTTCGCACCACTGAGCATAGCTCACAATCGGACTATGAGGTAAGCTTTAATGCCGCACCTTTGAAGAACTTCTTTGCTTTGGCGAGGTCTTCCTTCAAAGAATCCGGAGCAAAGAAATGAAGCTCCTCGAACTCGTTGGTACTCCAACACGGACAAAGTTCCTTGAGTCGGAATCATAAACTCCGCTTCCTTTGCATCCTTCACCGCCTCAAAGTAGTTCATACAAAAGCCTCTTTGAATAACTCCCAAGTTACAACTCCCGCATGCAAACCTTCCAAAACAGGACGAGTGGAGATCCACCATGCACGGCTTCTTGTTGCAACTTCGCTCAAGCAAACAAAATCTTCGAGCTTCCGAGCATTGCAGATGTCGGAAAGCCTTCTCCAACTCACGAAGCCACTTGTTAGGAAACAAGGGGTCCTTGGTAACTCCGGAAAAGTGGGTACTTGCATCTTCGAAAACTCTCCATCAGGAGTATGAGGAGTTCCAGCTAAACCTCCCGCATTCAGGACGCGGCATGAGGATTCACATTAGCACCAGCCCGGGTCTCATTATGCGAGTCATGAAACCCACCAACATCTGGTTGAGCCGAGCCGCTTGTCGCGCATCATATTGCCCATGATATTGGCAATATCTCCGAAACTTCCAACATTCGGGGCACCAGGGATCTCATGAGTACCCCGATCGCATTTGGTATTTCACCACCTCCATGAGGTACTTCACCACCTCCCTGAGGTACTTCACCACCACCATGACCACTGGATTCACCACGCCCACTTCTCGGAGTAACCATTCTCGCAAAACCGAGAACATCAAAATACCGAATTTCAAGATTCAACATAAACCACAAGTCCAAATGATTTGAAAACTTAAATCATGATCAAATATATCCATATAGTCATCAAACAATATTCCATAAGGCAAAAATCACATTTTCCAAAAATTCAACAGCAAATGAGGTCACCGTGACCATTGGTCGAGTGGTTGGTCGAGTGACCCGGCGACCAATCGATCGACCAATGAAGACGAATCCGAAAATTCGCATTATAAGCCTCATTTCCACATTCCAACCTCATTCTAACTTCTTCCAAAGGTGAGAGAGCTCTAGGGAAAATATCCAAGTGTTCCCACAAGTGTTCTTGAGGTGATTTAGTGCTTCAACAACAACACCACAACACACCATCTTCAAAAACAAGGTAAATCTCTCATTCTTTCTTCCATTTTCATCTTCTCATGCTTGCATTTCAATAAAACCATGCTTTACTTGTATCCAATGCTAGAAATCATGCTTAGGAATGCTTAGAAACATACTCCCTAGGTTTTAAACACAATGCCATGCATAGACAACAAGTTTTAACACATTTGGTGCTCATCTCGCAAAGTTTTATACCGAAATCGATATCTTTAGAAAAATTTCGTTTTCTCTCAAACCGCTTGAAATTTTCGCACGAGATCAAATGCTACATGCTCAAGATGACATTGTAGATAGGTCCATACAATTTGATTTAACCAATTTCAACTTTTCAAAAATCCAATTTTGACCTAAATTGCAAAATCCCCAAATTTCTTCTTGCTGAATTTTTCGCTTTAATCCAAGTTTTTGATCGATTTTCATCAAAACAACTTCATAGACATGAAATTCCAAGTATTGTGCACATGCTAGTATGTTCAAATCAAATTTCCCCCAAATTTGAAATTTTCCGAAAAATTACGAAAATACCCTTTTGGCTAAAATCTTGAAATAGCACTAATTGGAAATGTCTCTTGTCTCTTTCACGATACATCATGCGAGGGGAGGGCGAGGAGGAGGGTAGAGGTAGAGGTCGCATCGTAGGTGCTCTCGGGGGCGGGGGTCGGGTTCCTTTCGAGCCCGGAGAGGAGGTTAGGAGGCCGGACCTATTTGACACACCTCGGCCGAGTTTGCGTACGAGGCCTACTTCAGCTATTGCAACATCGAGATGGGGCGTCTACTTCACTTACGCCAGCTCGGAGCCTTCAGGATCCGGCAGAGGTTCGACACTTTACGGTGGACTCACCTCTTCACCGAGGATTTGCCGGTATACCCGGAGCTAGTGAGGTTGTTCTTCAGCAACCTTACTTACACGAGAGGAGGCTCGGGGCCGGGGACATCCACTCGGACTTGTCCTCGGGAGGCGGGGTCCATCGGACACGGTTCGTTTCTCCACCCGGACACCGGCTGAGATCCCGCAGGTCCCTTACTACCCACATCGGTGTGTGTGGATACCGCCGGAGCGGGACACTGACAGCCATCCGATGCCGTACGAGCTTCGCGAGATATGCTCTACGCTATGGGATAGCCGCCGATGCTTCACACCGTGGACTAGCGGACGGATGACGGGTTCTGCACGTATTATCGGTCGCATAGTCGGCCGAAACATCATGCCGAAAGCCGGACATCACCATCGGGTCACGGTGATGGAGGCCTTGGTCATTTACCGCATCTACATGGGCTTCGAGATCGATCTTTCCTACATCATTCAGCAGGTCATGCCGGACTTAGTTCTGCGGCCTAGCATGCGGAACCTTTGCTATGGGAGGCTTCGACTTTGATCTTCGGGCATTTCGGGGTGAGTTTCGAGGATACTCCGATGGACACTAGATCACGGGGATACCCCATTGGGACTCGGACCATTCGACGGATGAGACTACATCGCTTAGAGAGATCTCCTGGTCCGGAGGGTGAGGATGATGATGAATCGAGGATGAGGATGAGGGATCCGAGGATGGAGGAGAGGATATCGGTCCCGATAGTGATGATCAGGCCGGAGATGATACAGATATGCGCGAGGGCTGAGCTCCGTGCATCACGAGTTTCCTTCATCACATTTCGAGGCGGGTGGCCCTTCACATGCGGTTCCGGAGACTTCAGATCTTGGTGCACAGATGAGATCGATGACTTCCATGCTAGAGAGGATGGAGGTCGGACAGAGAGCAGATGTACGAGAGGATGGAGTCTCGACGGGACAGGATAGAGCATCGGGTGACTCGGCTAGCGAGAGGAGTTCGAGCATATAGAGATCGAGTAGATCACCTAGATAGACCGTACCTTAGGATTTTCCATTTATGCTTTTCAGATGTAATCATTGTAAAAACTTTTGAAATTAATGAAGTTCATTTTGTTTCTCTTTATTTATTGTGTGTTATGCACTTTTCTTTTCCTTGCATTAGTGTCATTTGTTCAAATATAATTATGGTATGTTATTCGAAATGTTCCGTTATGCTTCAAAGTTCAAGTTTCTAATTCAGTGTTCTATTATTCACTTCTAAGAGTAGAAGAGTCACTTCAGATCAATGACTCAGGAATGTTCAGTTGTTGCCTTTTGTGGTTAGGATCTCCTCGAACCTTGAGCTCGATACCAATCAGCCACGCCCTCCCAGCCGGTACCCTATCCGGCATACCCGAGAGTGTGATCCACAGCCCAAGATCAGGTATCGAGTGATCAACCTCCCACATAAGCAATAACATAATCATGAACAACCATAACAAGAGTGCGGAAGATAAATCATAGATCCAATAATGAAAGAATGAATCATAAACGAAACGGAATAATAGATATATAATCAGAGTGTCAACAGATAAGTAAAGTGAAGCAAAAATCCCACTTTACATCCAACTGGAAAAGTAGCTCGAAAGAATAAACTAGATAAAATCTAATCCCAAGAGCAAGTACATTGGGTAACTAAATTATTCTCCACTTTGTAGACGACATCCTTGTAGGTGTAGATCTCATAAATAGCACAAGGACGCTTCCACTCAATGGTCGGACTAAGCATTGTACGGAGCATAACCACCCGCGGAATCTTCAGAGTAATTGTGGTAACCGCAATCACCTTCCTGGAGATATGCCTCTTCGCCTTGCGCTTCCTCGTAGGAACCGTCATAGTATTCCGTACCTGCAGGATAGTCTAACAACATTGTACAATAAAGGAATGAGTTTCGAAGAAACTCAGGAAGGCGATTAAAATCCATAATAACATAAATGGCAGAATTCCGAACAATCATAAATGCAATATGATATGAGACAAACAATGAATGAATGATTCTAACTCTATGTATGCTGGTCTCTATTGGCGGACATGCTTTAAGTCATAGCACCGTACTTCTGTAGGAAAGTCTCAATCACTCATCATCAGTTGGCAATGGGTCCGGCATCCCTCGGGACAAACCTTGGCAGGGGGTTAAGTCAACACACTCTCTCACAACCATTTGGTATAAGTACTGGCGCATGTCAGGGTAATACCTAGCCAAATGCAAGTCTTCTACTTAGTTACATCAAGTCGATCCAGATACTTCCATTCCTCGTCCCCGACGATCCTTTCCGGTATCCTTCACACTAGAGTCCTCATAGTCCCTGACTACGGACTCACCAACCCTATTGATCATCCACATATGGTAAACGGGAAGCTCTCACGTCCTCTCACGGGTTGGTTACCGGTCTTAAGCGCCCGTGAGCCCAAGTCTAACCATATGCAACCCTACCAATAAATGGCCCCCACAATGTGATTCCTGTCCTCTCACGGATTGGTTACCGGTCTTGAGCGCCCATGAATCCCCATTGCTACCACGGGTCGTTCGGTCTCAATACCCCTCCGATTAGGGTCTGACATAACAGGACATCCTAGCCAAACACTACTAGACAATCCTAGATATGTCATCCAACGGTTTAGGAAGGTGTCCAGAGGGCATCTCCGGAAACATCCCATAATATTCCCGTAGTAGTCCAAGGACAGAAATGTCAAAAGGACACCTCTCCTTCCCAAACCATACGTAAGCATACACATGCATCAATTCATATCATCACATATATGGTAACTCCATATATGGAAAGAAATCAATATTTACAAACATTTGTATAACATTGGTAAGTAAATCATACATGAATCAATTCAATATGAATAAGTAATGCTACTGTAATCAAAGTTATGCAACAGTAGTATATCATTGTAAAAATCTAATTTAGGAAACATATTAATGATATTCAAATATAGAAACTAGATTCATGCTATCTATGTAATTAAGGAAATAACCATCCTTACCTTTTATAACTCGCAAAGAATCCTAAGAAATCAAGTAAGATCTTGGCAAACTTGAGAAGAAGGTCCTAAACAAGTATATACACATATTAGAAAAGATCCCTAACAGAAAATATAGCAAAGCATCCGAAACGGACCAATCTGAGTTGCTGTACTCATTGGTCGAGTGGATTGGTCGAGTGGTCCAGTCGACCAATCAGTCGACCAATGCAGACAGTAGCTTAGAAAATCAGAGTTTTGAGATATGAAATCCGAATTTGATGGTTCAAGAGGGTACTAATCAAGGGGTAGACTACATCAGTAGTATTCTAGCATATAGGGGACCTCAAAACACTAATCAAATCAAGGTATCAAGACCCAAATTAGGAAACAAAAAGTTACCATAAATAAATCAAACATGGATCTTGATGAAGTTTGAAATAGAAAACAAGGACAAGAACAATAGGAAGATGGATCATTGCTTTCGGTAATGAAAACATGAAAACATGCATAGGTCTTCATGGTATAAGGCTTAGAAGCATAAATCTAAATAAGGAAATAAAACCTACCATATATGTACTATCATGCATCATGAAGAACACATAGCAAGGTAGAAGAGAACAACTAGAATTCTATGGATTATGGATCATAGAAAGAAAACACAACCATTAACCACTAACATGATCAATGAAAGAAGATCCAAAGAGATCAGAATTCAGATTAGGAAATTAACAGAGATTAAATCATGGTTTGATCATGAATCCTTCAAAAGCTTGCAATGATCATGGTTAAGATCATTGTTCTAGCCTTTAATCCTTAGGATGATCATGAGAACATGTTCAGAGATGTTTGCAACAGAGGATGCAGCATCTCTTCTACTGTCTCAACTCAAAAAGGAAAGAAAAACAAAGATGTAGGAGAAGAAGAGAGAGTAGACATACCTTTTGATGCAAAAAGAAGAGTTCCGACGAAGATCCGCCAAGAAAACTCCAAGGATGCAAGAGAGATGACTTGCAGAGGTCTTTGGTTCGTTCCAGAGGGTTTGGAGGCAGCAAGTACGAAGTGGACTCGAGGTTAGGCTTAAATAGAGCAAGAATCAACCTAATTGCCAAAGACAGCACCCATTGGTCGAGTGGATTGGTCGACTGGCCCAGTCGACCAATCAGTCGACCAATGCAGATAAAGAAGGCCAAAACAGGGAATTGAAGGCCCAGATCAAATCCAAACCTAAAGGGGTTTTGCACACAAGTCAAGTGACTTACCTAGTAGGTAGAAATGCCTTCAAACCAAGATAGAGATCACTCCAAGTCCATCAACTAATTAGATCTTCATCAGGATTCTGTTTCCATAAATAGCACCTCATCATCAACCTTCATGGATTCAAAGCCAGACACCAAGTCCTTTACTGGGATGGCCCAAAGCTGACTTCTTACTTTACTTCGGGTCATCGGACCTACAAATAACAAGGTTTCCGGGTCAAGGTTAGGGCTGGGTTTCACAAATACCATCGACCCAATGTATCAACCAACAGAGTTGTTGTCATCAACTTTTGCCTAGTTTTGATTCGTTCGATTTCCCATCAACTTTTGCCTAGTTTTGATTCGTTCGATCTCCGATTAGTCTAATTTCTTCTCTAATCCTTCATATATGTTTGTTTAGGGTTTTAAGACTAATTGGGCCACTTGCTTGTGATCTTGGACCATCTTCTTCCCCAACTCAAGGTAAGGATGGTTATCACTACAATCACTTAGGATGTGTGATTTTGACTTGATATTCCTAACATAGTGAACATAGTCTCTATCTCATGTTCTTACCGTTTTAGACTTGCTACATATGTCTTATAACAGTAGCATTGTGTTCACATTTGTTTTATTACAATGCCTTATTATGTTTATCAATTTCAATATATGATGAATTATGTCAATGTTATGAATAGAGTGTTTACTATGATGTTGTATCGTGTGAATTTGATATGATGAACTTGGGCATGTGATTGCTTAAGTATAACTTGGGATTGAGGAGTACCCTACTGGTGCTTCTGTCCTTGGACATCGGAGGGAATAGTTGGGATTTTCTCCGAAGATGTCCATCGATGCTTTCCCGGGTTATTGGATGACATACATAGGACTTGTCTAGTGGTGTTTGGCTAGGATGTCCCTATCATATCAGACCCGATTCGGAAGGGCATTGAGACCAAACGACCCGTGGTAGTAGTGTGGATTTGTGGGCGCTCAAGATTGGTAACCACTCCATGAGAGGACATAACTTGCATTGCGGATACCTTAAAGGGGCCATTTATTGGTAGGGTTGCAAATGGCTAGACTTGGGCTCACGAGCACTCAAGACCGGTGAAATGATCCGTGAGGGGACGTGAGAGCTTCCCATCTACTATTTGTGGATGACCAATAGGGTTGATGAGTCCAGTGAGTAATATCTGTGACTCTAGTGTGAAGGATACCGGAAAGGATCCCAAGAGGGGAGGAATGGACGTATCTGGAACTGACATGATATGACTAAGTAGATGACTTGCATTAGGCTAGGCTTTACCTTGACATGCGCCAATACTTAGGCCAAATGGTGATGTGAGAGAGCATTGACCGAAAGCCCCAACCATGGATTTGTCCGAGAGGGATGCAGGACCCAATTCCCCCCGGTGATGAGTGACTGAGACTACCTAAAGAAGTATGGTGCTACGGCTTAAAGCATGTCTACCATAGATGACCAACATACTTAGAGTAGAATCATATTGCATTATATGCCTCATATCATTTGCATTATCTTATTATTGTTATCATGTGGCTTATGTGTTGTGGAATAACTACCTTGCTGAGCTCTTTTGAACTCATTCCTTTTCTGTTGCAATGCTGTGTTAGACTACTCTGCAGGTGATTATTCTGATGGTATGTTCCCCAAGGCGGACCCGGATACCCCATACTACTATCCGGAGGCTAGCTACCATGAAGACTTCGGTGACGGTACTGAAGAAGATCCTTCGGCGTATCAGAGTTAGCCCTGGGATAGTGTGGGAGCAGCCATGTTGGATCTCTATGGTCTTCATTTTTGAAGAGAACTTATTTATTGTGGAGGAGACTTATGCGTAGCTACCCATTCCCTTTCTTTTATGTTTGTTAAACTTGGAGGAAGTGTAATAAATTTTGAATTATCTTTATAACTTGGGATTTGTAATTAACTAGTTTGGACCTCACTTTCCGCTTGGTCAAAGGAGTGGATTCCGCCCACTGCCTTCTTAATTTTATTTGATAAGATATTTATTTTTGCACTCTAATTATCTTTGGTATCTCATTTCCGAATTCTATTATTATGAATTGTTTAGCTTAATATTGATTGTTCATGATTGTATTATCGTCGATGTGGGTGGTGTGGTCCCTGGACTATGGATCTTTGGGGTTATGGATCACATCTCGAGTATGCCAGATAGGGTACCGGTTGGGTGGATGTGACATGAAATCTCTGATTTTAGGGTTTTTTATGCTCTATTTAATGGGACTACGTGGTTTTCAGCCCCACTTGTTTCTAAAGCCTCTAGAGAATGTGGGAAGTCTCTCTCAAGCCCTCTCTTTGGTGTTGCGAATTCTCAAGTTCTTCAGTGAATCTTCTTCATTAAGGTTAGTAATCATTCATACTATTCAATTGATCTACACTTCTATTGATTTCTTCTCATCTTTGTGATTATGAAGATGGTTTTGTATCATTGCAAATACCACTTCTTCAATCTTTGTAGTTGTGAGTGAATCTCCATTCACTCCAATGCTTCTATGATCTACACAACTTGATTTTTAGAAGAGATCTTTTGAAATCTTCATGGATGTGTGATCAATCTACTATTTTGATTTTTAAAGCATGTTAGATTCATTCCTATGTTAGTTTCTAACTATGATCTACTGTTATTATTCTTCTAAAGTGAATTCTTGTTCTCTAGTCTCTCCGTAGAATTCACGGATTGTTTTCTCTAAAACCTAGTTTTTAATTAATTTAAAATTCTATCCTTTTGATCAATGTTGATGCCTAATCTATGCTAGTTAGTCTTAGAGTAGTATTCTAGAGTTACCCTTAAATTTTTGGAGTGTTTTGAATCCCGGAAGTTGATTTTTGAATAAAAATTCAGGTTTCTACCAGTACTATTCACTGGGTCAATTGCCTGGGTTGATTGCCCAAGCGACCCAGCCAACATGCCCATACTGACAGTAGCTGAATTATTGGTCTGTCTTGATCCCTTTGACTTCCAATCTTCTAGGGTTTGTTCCTAATGATTGAACTATGCTTGTTTAGGGTTTATTTGCTAACCTTGGACCTATCCTCTTTGTTCCTCCAAAATTCTTCCAAGCTAATTAAGGTAAGGACAGTTGATTCCCTAATAACCTAAAATGATGTTTACTTGTCTTTGATTCGGATTTGCATGATCATACTACTGTTCTTATATTTTCTTATAATTATATTGTTGTTGTAAGTATTGTAACTACAGTAGGACTTGCTTATGTAATTCAATTATGTTTTTGATCATGTATGAATGGTGATTTCCCTATATGTTGATTTATCAGTTGTGCTTATGAATGATTGATTTGGGAATGTGATTGCTTAAGTATAATTGGGGAATGGGGAATGTCGTTTTGACATTTCTATCTTTGGACATCAGTGGAAGTGGTATGAGATGCTTTCCTATGGTGCCCATTAACTCTTTCCTTGGTTATTGGCTGATACACTTGGGGCTTGTCTAGCAACGTTTGGCTAGGTTACCCTGTTATATCAGACCCAATTCGGAAGGGTATTGAGACCAAGTAACCCATGGTGATGTGAGAGAGCGGTGATCTAAACCCCAACCATGGAATGTCCAAGAGGGATGCAAGACCCAATTACCACAGGAGAACCCAAGATATCGAGATGGTTAAGGGAGGGTGATTTGAGACCTACTTAGAGGAGTATGGTGCCATGACTTAAAGCATGTCTGCCACTAGAGACCAGCATACATAGAGTTAGAATCATACATGCATGTCTGTTTCATATCATATTGCATCCTTTAGGTTTTGCGATCATGTTATATTGTGTTATTATGGAATAAACTACCTTGCTGAGTTCTTTTGAGCTCACTAACATCTTTGTTAGATCTATCTGTAGGTGTTGATGATTATGATGGATCAGCATATGAGATTGTCCCGGATGACTCATACTACACCCAAGGTGCTACCTATGGTGACTACGATTGTGAAGAATTTCATGGTGACAGAGGAGCGTATTAGGATTAGTTGTACTCATGTGGTAGTACATCATTATCTAGATATAGAGATCTTTAGATTTAGGAGTGTTCTCTACAGACTTGAAGAAACATTAGTTTAGATTTTGATTACTTATTTTCTTTTCCTTTTATTTTGGAATTGGTTGTAATTGTCACATCAACCCAGCCGGTACCCTATCTGGCATACCCGAGTGTGTGATCCACAACCCCAAAGAACAAGTATTGAGGAAATCATCCTCCCACATATGCAATAACATAATCATGAACAAAATATAATCAATGTATAATAAATAAACAAGAGATCCAAATAAGGAAAGAAATGACAATGTAATCAGAGTGCGGAAATGATACCGATTGTAGATATAATCAAAAAAGAGTAGAGTGAGGCGGAATCTCACTCCACAGTTACAGCGGAATGTAGCTCATAAATCAAAAGGAAAACACAATTGTTCTCAAAGGAAAGTAAGGAAATGATAATCAAACTAAAGTAAATGTTTTCTACTTTATAGAGAACGTCTTCATAAACATAGACTTCATCAACCACGCACAGATATTCCCACTCTACGGAAGTGCTAATCATGGTACGTAACATGATCACACGAGGAATCATCAACATGATCTTCATAGTTGCCAGCACCTTGCGTATAGTACGCTTCTTCAACTTACGCTTCCTCATATTGCCCTTCATAGTATTCAATACCTGTATAGTAGTCTAACAAAAGAGATTGTACAAAAAGGAGTGAGTTCAAAAGAACTCAGCAAGGCAAGTTAATCCCCAACAATATAAATAACATGATTGCAGAACATAACATGATGCAATGCGATATGAAACAGACAATGGATGTATGAATCTAACTCTATGTATGCTGGTCTCTATAGGCAGACATGCTTTAAGTCATAGCACCATACTTCTTTAGGAAGGTCTCATCACACAACGCCGTTTGGTAGTGGGTCCGGCATCCCTCGGGACAATCCATGGCTGGGGTATAAGTCACTGCTCTCTCACATCATCATTGGTCTAAGTATTGGCGCACGTCAAGGTAAAACCTAGCCCAATGCAAGTCATCTACTTAGTCATATCAACTCAGATCCAGGTACGTCCATTCCTTGCCCCTGGCGATCCTTTCCGGTATCCTTCACACTAGAGTTAGCATAGTCCCTGACTACGGACTCATCAACCCTATTGGTCATCCACAAATAACAGACGGGAGCGCCCATGAACCCAAGTATACTATTTGCAACCCTACCAATAAATGGCCTCTCACGAGTAACCACAATGTGATTCATGTCCTCTCATGGATTGGTTACTGGTCTTGAGCGCCCAAGAATCCCCATTGCTACCATGGTTCGTTCGGTCTGAATACCCTTTCGAATCGGGTCAGATATTACAAGGGTAGTCCTAGCCAAACACTGTTAGACAAGCCCTAGGTATGACAATCAATAATTCGGGAAAGTGTCAAAGGGAACCATTTGAAACATCCCATACTATTCCCACTGATGTCCAAGGACAAAAATGTCGAAAGGACACTTCCCAATCCCAAATCATACCTAATCAATTACATTCTCAAATCAGTCACCACATACACAACCAATATCTCATCATATAGATAGATTCACATAAACATGATCAATCGCATATGTAACTGATAAGAATAAGTATTCATAATTAAAAGAATACATGAACATGATGCTATTGTAGTCAACATATTTAAATCAGTAATAAAATAATAAGAAAATACATTTATGGTAGTGAATCTAAGAGAATCCAATAATAGAAACTAACATTCACGCACTCTATGTAATTATGGAAATAACTGTCCTTACCTTAAATAGCTTGATGAATATCCAAAGATCAAAGAGAGAGGTTCCAAACTTAGCAAATAAACCCTAAACATTCATATATACAACATTAGGAAAGAGGCCTAAAAGATTGAAGATCAAACGAATCAAATCGAGCGAAAAATAGAGGTACTGACTTGCTTGGTCGATTGGGTGGTAGTTTGGTCCAGTCGACCAACCAATCGACCACCTGAGTCAGTACGAAGCAAAAATGTGAATTTTGATCCGAAACTTAATCTACAAGGTCCAAAACTCTACAAAACTTGGAGGAAACCTCTAGAATAGTATTCTAACACTAAAGTAGTATAGATTAGCCACTAACAATGATCAAAAACATTACTTACTAATTTGAAATCATGACTCTCTAACCACTAACAATGATCAAAAACATTACTTACTAATTTGAAATCATGACTCTCTAATTTGGTAAAAATCCCTAGTTTTCGATAAAAATATACTATGAATCCAAAGGAAAACTAAAGAAGATTAGATCTCATTCTAGTAGATGACAAGCAAGAGATCATACATGAAAACATCATGAAAAACAGATCTATCATGCTTAAGAAATTGAATCTAAAGAGTGATCATGGTTTCATGAGGGTTTTACAAGGATCATGGAAAAGATCAATATAAATGTCAAAAAACCTTGAGAATGGAAGGAGATCAATGAAGTGATGGTTGCAAATAGAGAACGCAGCATCATCTTTATAGTCTCATCACAGAGATTAAGACGTAGTAAGACTAAATCACAACACAGAAGAGATCACTAACCTTTGATTGAAGAATCGGAGATGAGAGGCTTGAGATCTTGCAAAAGTTCTTCGATTTCACCAAGGAAAGCTTTGAGAGAGTCTTCCCACGTTCTCTAAGAGTTTTGGAGGCAGAGTGTGAAATCCAGCCATTTCCTAACCTTGACCCGACCCGGATCCCTTGTTGTTTGTAGGTCTGAAGACCCAGAGTAGTGGAAGAAGAGACTTGTGGGCTCTCATAGTTAAAGATTCGGTGTATGACTCAGAGCCTATGGATATTGACAGTGATGCCCCTTACTTGGATGCACTGTCAGTGTTCAATGAGAAACTGCACCTCGAAAGGGGGAAGCTTAGTTGAAGTGTGTGAGGCGTTTCCGATCTCGTTCCGAAGGTATTTCTATAATCTAGACTTGTTGATTTACTTGTAGGAGAAAACCCAACTCAATTTGGATCTGTCTGGCCTTCCATTTCCCTGTCTGAAGTTGTTGTTCAGGCTTGGTCGACTGACCAGTTGACCAGCCAGTCTACTAGCAGATTAATTAATACGAAAATCACTAAATTCTTTATTATTTTAAGCCTACTTATTGGGACCTCGTGAATAGAACCCTATTCTAATCATTGGGACTCCAGAGAACGAGAAGTGACCTTCCCAAAGCCCTTCCTTGAAGTTGGTGAAGATTCTTGGTCTCAATCATTGCATTTCATCTCCATTGTTTACTCAAGGTGTAACATCCCGCCCTAAATCCACCAAGGGGGTACCCTATCTGGATTACCTGGGGTAGTGAATTACGATCCCGCCGATCAAGTTTAGGAACGATCATAGTCACTTAGCACAATAATATAATCAAAAGCAAGAACAATTATTTGTATTCAAATATTTTAATAATAAAGTCAATAAAGGATCTCAGAAGGATCACAAGAAACATCAGAGTGCGGAAATGACACAATTAGGACAAATAGTCAAAGTGTGAAAAGGAAGGGGGAAACCCATCCTATAATAATAGCGAAAGGTAAATCAACTAAAGTAAGGGTTACAACCGGTTCCCAACATGACCAGGGAACAGACTAAACTACGGTCTCAACGAATTAACTAAAAGGTTAAAAGGGGAGTGAGATGATATCCCATCCCTAACACATAAGTGCAAAACCGAACTGCTCCAGATAAGTCCCAATCTCGGACTACTAGTCTTTATCAACTTGTACACCGTGACCAGTGGGATACCTGTAATAAAGTCTAACAAAGATGTTGCGAAAAGGAGTGAGTTCAAAAGAACTCAGCAAGGCAGTTATTCCATAAAACATAAGCCATATGGTACAAACCATAAATGATGCAATATGATATGAAACACATGATGCAAGTATGATTCTAACTCTATGAATGCTAGTCTCCAAGGTAGACATGCTTTAAGTCATAGCACCATACTTCTTTAGATAAGTCTCAGTCACTCAATCACCTACATCCCTCTTGGACAAGTCCATGGTTGGGATTTCGGTCACCGCTCTCTCACATCACCATTTGGTCTAAGTATTGGCACATGTCACGGTAAAGCCTAGCCCAATGCAAGTCATCTACTTAGTCATATCATGTCAGATCCAGATACGTCCATTCCTCCCATCCTGGGATTCTTTCCGGTATCCTTCACACTAGAGTCATGGATATTACCCACCAGACTCATCAACCCTATTGGTCATCCACAAATAATATACGAGAAGCTCTCACGTCCCCTCATGGATATGACCCACCGATCCTCGAGCACCCGTGAGCCCAAGTCTATCCATTTGCAACCCTACCAATAAATGGCTCTCACAATGAGATTTATGACCTCTCATGGATCATCTCACCGGTCCTGAGTGCCCACAAATTCCCATTGCTACCACAGGTCGTTCGGTCTCAATGCCCTTCCGATTCGGGTCTGATACGACAGGGACATCCTAGCCAAACAACTAGACAATCCTATGTATGTCATCCAATAACCTAGGAAGGTGTCGATATGCATCTTTGGAGAACATCCCATACTATTCCCTCCAATGCCCAAAGACAGAAGCGTCAATAGGACACTCCCCAATCCCAAGTTATACCTAAGCAATCACATACTCAAGTCCATTATATCGCATACATTTGATACATCATCATGATAGAAATTAAATCATAACATCAAAATGATCCATCATATATACAAGTAGCAAGAATAATAAATCATTATGGCAAGAGTATATGAAATCACAATACTATTGTTCTAAAACATATATAGCAGTCCTATGATATTCAAAAGTAATTAAGAGGCTATGTTCACTAAGTTATGAGCATCAAGACATAAGCACATAGCCTATGTATTTATGGCGATAACCATCCTTACCTTAAGTCACGATGATGATAATCCAACAATCTCAAAAGAATGATCCAAAGATGGTAATAAGACCCTAAACAAACATAAATGAAAGGTTACAAAAGAAATTGGGAAAATCAGAGGTCGAACGGGTCAAAACGAAGCAAGGTTGTTGTTAGTAGCATATTTGTTCGATGCACTTTGGTTGATGGCATCGACCAAAGACCATCGACCAAAAGTGGTTTTGGGCAGCAAGTTGGATTTTGGTGATTTGGTCCGAAATTGGTCTTCCGGGGCTCGGATCGATCCGAAACTTGGAGGGATGATTAATAACAATGTAAGAACACTACCTAGCAAGTATTATCACAATCCAATGGTCCAAATGAAAAACCCCCAAATTGAGGTCCTATGTTCTAAAGACAAGAATTCTAGCATTCATGAGAAATCGATGAAATTGAAAGGGAAGCTAGAGAATGAATGGGTTAGGAACAAGATTACAATCAATTGCAAGCCAAAAGTTAGGCTAATCATACTCCACATTTCAGTCTAGTATAAGAAATAAAGTTGTTAAGCAAAGAATCATGGTAATGCATATGCAAGGATCAAGATGCAAGTGAGGCAAGGATAACTGGGAAGAGACATTCATGGCAAGGTGTTTGCAAGGTTGCAGCACATTGGCCATGGTCTCATCAGTAAAAAGAAGAAGAGAAGCGGGTAGGATAGAGAGAAAGAGAGAGAATCATACCTTAGAAGATGATAGTTGGAGAAGGGAGACAATGATTCTTGTAGAAGATCATCACCCAAGCCAAGGAGGAGCCTAAGAGGAGCCTTCCCACGTTCTCAGATGTTGAGATGAGTAAAATATGGTTCTAGATTCGAGGTTTCACTTAAATAGAGGAAGGAATATCCAAAAAGCATCTTTTTCTCGAATCTGGGCTTGTTTGGTCAATGCTCTTTGGTTGGTGGCATCGACCAAAGAGGATATCAACCAAAGAGCATCGACCAAAACAGGTTTCAGCAGAAAATCCAGAAATAGTTCAGCAACTTCGGACTGGGATTCGGAGGGCTATACGGGGTCAAATTGAGTGAGGTTTTCTTATACAAGTCAACAAAGAAGTTAGTTTCCAGAGATATCTTCGGATCAAGCATGGGAGTTCATTACGTCCACCAACTAAGCTCACCTTCTTTGATGCGCAAGCAGGATTTTCCAGACATAGTTCAGCAACTTCGGACAGGGATTTGGAGGGCTATATGGGGTCAAATTGAGTGGGGTTTTCTCTTACAAGTCCATCAAGAAGTATAGTTTCAAGAAATACTTTTGGATCGAGCACGGGAGTTCATTTGATACTTTAATTAATTCACCCCTCTTTGGTGCGCAGATTTACACTAAACACTGACAATGTACCTAAGTAAGGGGTATCATCGTCAATGTCCATGGGTTTTGGGTCAAACACCATGTCTTCCATAAAGAGGGCCCACAAGGACTTCTTCCTTCACTTCGGGACATTGGATCTACTCTAAGGAAAAGGTCAAACATAACCTCCTAAGGCTTTCAAAGATGAAAACACTGAAATCACGGTCTAACATTAAGGTCTAACATTGAACAAGCCTTCCTATAACCCAAGATAAATAGGATGTCCTGGTTAGGTTTGGCCTGGATTTTACACAAGGTATGATTTCTCTCTCTCATCCTCTATTCTACTCATTCCTCTACTCTTTCTTGCTATTGAAACCATGGCTAAAGTGTTGCAACCTAGCAAACACTTGGTCATGTGTTTCCCCTTTCATTTCCATTGTTTTCCTCTCATTCTTGTTATGCTATGATTCATTACAATGACTAGCATTGCATTTCCTTGATTCACTTCATTTCAACTTATTCTTTGATCTAAACTGATGTGTAGATGTATGCTAGGTCTGATTTACTATTAGTTTATGATTCTATTCTAGTTCTTATCACTTCCTTAGCTAATTCCCCATCATCCCTTGTCATTGCAACAATTTCCAATTCAATTCTTGATGTTTAACATATAGAGCATAGGATTTCAATTTGGGTATTCCTAATTGGACCATTGGATCATGATAATACTTGTTGTATAGTGTCCTTATACTGTTACCATCATTCCCTCTAAGTTTCGGATCGATCCGAGCTTCGGAAGATCGGTTTCGGACCAAATTCACTATTCAGCCCATTACTGTTTATCTTGGTCGACTGAGTCAGTCAACCAGCCAGTCGACCAGATGAGGACAACAACTCTATACTTGCTTGTTTTGCTCCGTTTGACCTCCAATTTGATTGTTTCCTTCTCTAATGTTGCATGTATGTTGTCTAGGGTTCAAGCACTAAATTGGGGACTATTCTAAGTGGTACTTGCTATTATTTTTTATTCGATAAGGTAAGGACGGTTATACCCATATGACATTGACTATCTGATTAATACACTGATGTTGACAACTTAGTAGGCTCAGCTTATTAGTTGTATTTAGACATCATATGACTACTGTAGTTACATTGTAACAGTAGCAACATGTTTATTTACTCTTGTATATCATGTCTATTTAATTCTTGTTATTTACTTATACACTTGATCATGCGATGTTATGATATGTCTTTCAATATAGTGATGTATTATTTCTGTGTGATATGATGAATTGAGCATGTGATTGCTTAAGTATGATTTGGGATTGAGGAATGTCCTATTGACTTTTCTATCCTTGGACATCGGAGGGAATAGTATGGGATGTTCTTCAAAGGTGTCCATCGACGCTTTCCCAAATTATTGGATGACATACATAGGACTTGTCTAGATGTATGGCTAGGATGTCCCTGTCGTATCAAACCCAAATTGAAAGGGTATTGAGACCGAACGACCCGTGGTAGTGGTATGGTTTGATGGGCACTCAAGCCTGGTAACCAACCTATGAGGGGTCATAAATTATATTATCGATACCTGAAAGGGGCCATTATTGGTAAGGTTGCAAATAGCTAGACTTAGGCTCACGGGCGCTCGAGACCGGTGAGTCATATTCGTGAGAGGACGTGAGAGCTTCCCGTCTACTATTTATGGATGACCAATGGGGTTGATAGTCCGGTGAGTAATATCCGTGACTCTAGTGTGAAGGATACCGGAAAGGATCGCCCGGGGCGAGGAATGGACGTATCTGGATTTGACATGATATTACTGAGTTGATGACTTGCATTGGGCTAGGCTTTACCATGACATGCGCCAATACTTATACCAATGGTGATGTGAGAGAGTGGTAACCTAAACCCCAACCATGGATTGTCGCGAGGGATGCAGGACCCAATTCCCACCGGAGAACCCAAGATACCGAGATGGTTGAGGGAAGAGTGATTTGAGACCTAACCAAGGAAGTATGGTGCTATGACTTAAAGCATGTCTACCCTAGAGACTAGCATATGTAGAGTTAGAATCATATTTGCATCATCTGTCTCATATCATTTCGCATCATGTTATGACTTATATCATATGGTTTATGTATTATGGATTAACTGCCTTGCTGAGTTCTTTTGAACTCATTTCTTTTTGTGCATTTGTTTTGTTAGACTATTCCACCGGTTTTGAAGAGACTGATGGCACGTCCTTCAAGGTGCCCTACTATGAGTCATACTACCCTCAAGGTAGTGGCTACTACGAAGATCTCGGTGAGGGTACCGAAGAGGATTATGCTCCACATCAGGATTAGCCAGACATTGGTGTGGGAGCAGCTGTGCTGGACTTCTGATATTTATAGTTATGAGGACATACTATATGTGACTGAAGAAACATTTGTTTAATGTTATTTTTTTGGATTCTTCTTAAGACCGGATTTGTAATTTAACTTTCTTGATATACTCTTTAGGAATTGTTTTTGTAACCTTAACTTGAATGATCTACTTTTCGCTGCCATTGAGGAAGTGACTCCGATCACTCTCTCTCTCTCTCTCTTTGAATTATCTTTATACACTTGGTATCATCTTTATTCCGCACTCTGATTATCTATTTTATCTTACTCATGATTCTTTTATTATATGCTTTTACCTTGATTATTATTGTTCATGATTTTGTTATCATGTATATGGGAGGCATGATTGCTCGATACTTGATCCTTGGGGCTGTGGATCACATACTCGGGTATGCCCGATGGAGTACCGGCTGAGTGGATGTGACAGAATGTTGTAAGAGCCCAAGTTCAAGTGAAACCTCAACCACAGAAACGATAACGGAACATTCCCGAGTCATAGACCTAGAAGTGACTCTTGTATTCTTAGAGTGAGTAATAGATAACTCGGGCATGAAACTTAATTAATGAAGCATAAGTGATTGTTGGATAATATACAATAATTATAATTTAACAAACACCATTCAATGAAATAAAAATAAAAGTGAATAATGCACAATAATAAAGTGAAACAAAGGCGAATTTCATTAACTTAAGAAAGTTTTACATCGAATTACATATGGAAAGCATAACTGAAATCCTAGTACAATAAGCCTATCTGGGAGACCGCCTCTGATCTCGAAATGCCCTGACATCGTCCGAAATATGGGTGAGCTGAGATTGCATAAGCCCCAGTCTGGACTCTATCTGTGCATGCCTCACCTCTAACCTCTCATACATCTGCGTAAGCCTTGCATCCATCCACTCATACATCTATGTCTGCCTCTACTCTATTCTCTCATACACCTGCTCCTGCCTGACCTCCATCCTCTCTAGCATAGAAGTCATGGAAAGCATCCATGCATGTAAGTCAGGTGTCTCTGGAGCGGCATGTGATGGGCCCCCTACCTCAAAGTGTGGTGCAGGAATCCCCTGATCATCCTGACCGGCATCACGCATCTCTGTATCCTCCTCATCATGATCATCAGAATCTGCAGCATCTTGTCCCTCATCTACTAGTGCCACCTCATCCTCAGACTCAGACTCATCTTCTAGACTTGGTGACCTCAGCATCATCTAGCTGCATGAGTCCAATGGTCCTCGTGCTGATCGGATATCCCATGTCCCTGTCTATCACCTCCTCACCATCCCCACCCCAAAGTGCCTAAAGATGCATGTCATTAGGCATCCAAAACAAAGATTCCTAGTACCCGGGCGCTCTATAATATCGATCATGACATTTTGTACAATATATGCCAAATCGATCTCAAAGCCCAAATAAATCCGATAGATGTGCAAAGCATCCATCACAATGACCACGTGGTGATGTCCTGCTCTCGGTATAATGTTCCTCCCTACGATCCGTCCGATGACTCTAGCTGATGGAATCATCTCACCACTGATCCTAGGACGATAGCACTGACGATCAGCCCATAGCGTCGTCTAGATCTTATGCAACTCATAAGGAAGTAAATGTCTGCTGATGTGAAACCCAGCCCAAACCTTGACCCGAAAACCCTGTTGTTTGTAGGTCTGACAACCCGAAGTAAAGCAAGAAGTCAGTTATGGACCATTCTAGTGGAAGACTTGGTGGCTGGCTTGGAATATATGAGTGTTGATGTCAGTGTTCCATTTATGGAAACTGCACCCTGATGAAGATGGAATTAGTTGATAGACTTGGAGTGCTCTCTATCATGGTTCGAAGGCATTTCTACCTACTAGGTAAGTCACTTAATGTGTGTTCAAAACCCCTTTATGTTTGGATTTGATCTGAGCCTTCATTTCCCTGTTTTGGACTTGCTGTCCTGATTGGTCGACTGGACCAGTCGACCAATCCAATCGACCAATGAGATCTAATTTTGCTAATTAGGTCTTTGCTTGCTATATTTAAGTCCAATCTCGAGTCTACTTCATATTTTCTGCCTCCAAACTCTTTGGAACATACCAGAGCCCTCTGCAAGTCATCTCCCTTGCATCCTTGGTGATTATCTTGATGGATCTTCGTCAAAACTCGTGCTTTTACACAAAAAGGTATGTGATCATCCACTTCTATGTTTCATCTTTGACTCTTCATTACTTTTCTTTCCTTTTTTGATTGAGGACAGTAGTAGTGATGTTGTGTCTCTGTTGCAACCATCACTATACTCTTTCCCTCTCTTTTCCTAAGGATCTAAAGCTTGATGGATGATCTTCATCAAGATCATCACTCGTTTTTGAAGGAAAGCTTGTATTCATTCACTTTCCTTATTTAGATTGATGTTCTTCAGCCTTAGCTCTATTTCTTTTGAGAATCTATGCATCTATTCATGAATCCTTTGTCATAATAGTGATCCATCATCCTATTGTTATTGTCCATGATTTTTACTATGAATTCTTCAAGAACCATGATTGATCTAATTATGGTAACTTTTTGTTTCCTAATTTGTAACTTGAAGACTTGATTTAATTAGTGTTTTGGAGTCCTCTATATACTAGTACACTGCCATTGTAGTTTTCCCCTTGTTTAGTACCCTTTTGAACCACCAAATTTGGTTTTATATTCTAAAAACTCTGATTTTTTAAGGCCACTGTCTCTGTTGGTCGACTCATTGGTCGACTGAGGCAGTAGACCAATCCAATCAACCAATGAATACAGCAACCTCATATTTGGTCTGTTTTGGATGTTTTGATATCTTTCCTTTTTAGTATCTTTCCTAATATGTTATATAAACTTGTTTAGGACTTTCTTCCCAAGTTTAGTCAAGGTCTTACTTGATTCCCTAAGATCCTTTGCGAGTTATATAAGGTAAGGATGGTTATTTCCTTAACTACATAGATTTCATGTTCTAGTTTCTATATTTGAATATCATTGATTTGTTTCCTTAATTAGATTCTTACAATGATATACTACTGATGCAACTACCTTGATTACAGTAGCATTGTTTATACTAAATTGATTCATGTATGATTTACTTACCAAATATATGCAAGTTGGATGTTATTATTGATTTCTTTCCATATAAGAAGTTACCATATATGTGACATGATGGAATTATGTTTATGAATGATTAATTATGGTTTGGAAAGGAGAGGTATCTTTTTGACACTTCTGTCCTTGGACAACTACAGGAATATTATGGGATGTTTCCGGAGATGCCCTTTGGACACCTTCCTAAACTGTTGGATGACATACTTAGGGCTGTCTAGTAGTGTTTGGCTAGGATGTCCTGTTATGTCAGACCCTAATCGGAGGGGTATTGAGACCGAACGACCTGTGGTAGCAATGGGGATTCATGGGCACTCAAGACCGGTAACCAATCCGTGAGACGATAGGAATCACATTGTGGGGGCCATTTGTTGGTAGAGTTGCATATGGATAGACTTGGGCTCATGGGCGCTCAAGACCGGTAACCAATCCGTGAGGGGACGTGAGAGCTTCCCGTTTACCATATGTGGATAACCAATAGGGTTGATGAGTCCGTAGTCAGGGACTATGAGGACTCTAGTGTGAATGATGCCGGAAAGGATCGCCAGGGGCGAGGAATGGACGTATCTGGATCTGACTTGATGTAACTGAGTAGGAGACTTGCATTTGGCTAGGCTTTGACCCTGACATGCGCCAGTACTTAGACCATTGGTGATGTGAGAGAGTGGTGACTTAACCCCCAGCCATGGAATGTCCCGAGGGATGCCGAACCCACTACCAAAAGGCGTTGTGTGATGAGACCTTCCTAAAGAAGTACGGTGCTATGACTTAAAGCACGTCTGCCAATAGAGACCAGCATACATAGAGTTAGAATCATATTGCATCATGTGTTTCATATCATATAGCATTTTACTTTGCTTTGAAATCCTGCCATTTATGTTGTTATGGATTAACTGCCTTACTGAGTTTCTTTGAAACTCATTCCTTTTGTACAATGTATTGTTAGATTTCTCTACAGGTTCTGAGTATCATGACTCAAGGAGAAGAGGCATATCTCCAGGAAGGTGATTGCGGTTACGACAATTACACTGAAGATTCCGCGGGTGGTTATGCTGCATACGATGCTTAGTCTAACCATAGAGTGGAAGCGCCCTTGCGCCATTTTTGAGATTTATACTTATAGAGATGTTGTCTATAAGATTGAGAACAATTTAGTTACTTATTGTACCTGCTATTGGGATTAGTTTTCATTCCTTTTCCTTTTCTTCTAGTACTACTTTTCCGCTGGTTGTAGAGTGGGATTCCGCCTTACTTTACTTATTGATTTAGACATTTTGATTGTCTTTCGTACTCTGATTATATATGATTTATTCTTTCCTTATTTGGATCTTTGGTTTATCTTTTGCACATTGATTATTTATGTTCATGATTATGTTATTGTCTATGTGGGAGGTTGATTACCTCGATACTTGATCTTCGGGGCTGTGGATCACACACTCGGGTATGCCAGGTAGGGTATCGGCTGGGTGGATGTGACAGCTAAACTCCTCACCTCCTGATATCCACACACATGCATGTGGTAATGAGGTACCTCAAAGATCTCTGCCAATGTGCTCGTGGAAAATCTTATCTGAGTCCCTCTGACCTGACTCACTATCACTAACTCCATTTGACCACCCTAACCCTCCTCGAGGAAGTCAAATTGCTGTAAAACAACCGAACTAACTATGGGTACACCGGTAGATCCTCCGTGAATAGGTGTGTCCATCTCATGGTGTCGAATCTCCGTCCGATCCAAAATGTCCTCAACTCTCATATCTGTAATAGCTGTCCGTACTTGATGCGGCAATGCCCGAAGTATACCTCATAAAGAAACTCGGCCAATGGAGTGACGAAGCAATATCAATCTATCACCTCCGCTTGTGGCTGTAAAGGTACCTGACCACCACCTCTCCTGGCTCCAACCAATCTACCTCGACCACGACCACCTCATCCTCATCTCTCCATGATATCTATACCTATAGAAAAAGATCAACAAGTCAATGTTAGAAAATTACCAAAAGAATAGACAAGAAGGGCATTTTCATAATTTTTCCAAAATTTTCGATTTTGGGGAAAATTCAAATTGAACATATTAGCATGTGCGTATTACCTTGAATTTCATGCTTATGAAGTTTAATTGAAGAAAACCCCTCGAAATCACGGCTTAAAGCAAAAAATTCAGCAAGCTAGAATTGGGATTTTGGCTTCTTAAGTCAAAATTGGGGATTTTTGAAAACATTGAAATTGGTTGAAACGAATTGCTTGAGTACCTCTAGCATATCATTCCTAGCATGTGACAACTGATTTCATGTTAAAATTCAAAGCGGTTTAGGAGGAATTGAAATTTTTCTAAATTTGAGAATTTCGACTGCGTTAGCAAAAGCAAGTTTGTGTTTTTATGTTTGCTTGATGTTTAAGGCTTGTTTTTGCATGGAAACTATGGGATTATGTTACTAAGCATGCATGAACATGTTTCTAACCTAGAACAACAAGTTAAACATGGATTTTCATAAAATCTAAGCAAATAAACCAACTTGAGAAGATGATGAATAGTGTTTACCTTGTTTTGATGCATAATGTATGTTGTCTTGATGTTGTTGAAGCTTGAAATCACTTGGAATCTCTTTGGAAACACTTGTAATAATGTTCTCCAGAGCCCTCCCACAAGAGAAATGAGTTAGAGTGAGGTTTGAAGTAAATGAAGTTAAAAGCCAAATTTTCGCATGCTGTTGAGCTTGGTCGACTGGTCAGTCGACCAGCTGAGTGCTAAAGCTGAAATGCTGGGTTTTGATGGAAATTTTGGATTTTGACCAAAGTTTGATTGTTTGCTTACTTTATCAATGACTCCATGTATGATTTAAGTATTCTAATCATATGGTCAAGTGGTTATTAATGGATTTTCGAATTTCGGTGTTGTTATCTTTGATTTTTGTAGAATAGTCCTTTGAGAAATCATCTCGTCGGTTCCGGTAGTACCGGTAAAGAAGAAGTGCCTGCTGGGGGTGCTGACCAACAAACCCAAGAGGATAGCCATACCACTAATAGCATTCCCAATGCCCCTGAGATTAGAAGTTTCAAGGATATTGCTAGTGTCATGAATGATATGATGCAATAGCAGGCAGCCCAGTTCAATCAGATGATGGCGGGCTTTGTGGCTCTTCATGAAGAGAATCACGCTGCTGGGCAAGGGAACCCAAGTGTTGCAGCCCATATGTGGAGAGGTTCGCAGGGACCCCGCATACCAGGTTGATGGAGAGTTTTATGAAACTGCAAGTGCCATCTTTCACCAGTGTATCAAAGGATGCTCTGTTCTCTAACAAATGGCTGAGGGAATTAGAGAACGCCTTCTGGCACTTACAGTGTACAGATGCCTAGAAAGTACTTTTCGCCGAGCAGAAGCTTCAACATGAATCGGATGCATGGTGGACTTCATCTCGCCCTATTCTTGAAGCCCTCCATGCTGGTGGTGTTGTCTCATGGGAAGTATTTAAGGAAGCCTTATGTAAGAATCACTTTCCTAAAGCGGTAAAAAATGCCAAAGAAGCAGAGTTCATGGCATTGGTTCAAGGTTCCTTATCTGTGCTGGACTACCAGCATAAATTTTGAAGAACTTCACTTTTTCGCCCCTGATTCGATCAAGCCTGACAATGCAAAGGCGAAGAAGTTTTCAAAGGACTACGGCTATCTATAAAGGCATATCTCACCGTTCTCCCTCTCGAGAGCTATGCCCAAGTAGTTCGGAATGCTAAGAAGTTAGAAGAGACAGAAAGATAAAATGTGAGTGTCCAAAGGCATTGGCAGCCAAGGAGCCCTGGTTATGTTGACTGCCCTGATCGTCAATTTATGAGACCTACTCCATATCCCACTCCTACTTTTCAGCCAAGGAGTGTTGGACAGAGTTCTGGTGTTAAACCTGAGGGCCAGCATAGTCCTCCTGGCGGAGTTAGACCTGCGGGAGCTATTTATCCTTCTCGGCCTGGGATTACTAATCCTAGACCTGCATTCCAAAGACCTCCAACTATAGCGACTCCTGTTGGACAGAAAGATTCTACTTGTTTCTTTTGCAAGTAGACAAGCCATTTTGCTCGCTTTTGTCCGAAGAAACCTACTCAACCTTATGCCCCAGTTGTGAAAAGTGCTCATGTTCCTGTTCCTGCCCCTCCTTCTGCCAGAGTGTTCAGCATGTCTGGTGTTGCACAAGACCCTTGTCATGAAGTTGTCACAGGTACATTGTTAGTTGCTTCATTCCCAGCATTTGTTTTGTTTGATACAGGTGCATCTCATTCATTCATCTCATCTACTTTTGCTTTGAAGACTCACCTAACACACAGGTGTTTATCTAGTTGTTTGTCGATTAGTACCCATGTCGGGTCTGTTGTAAAGCTAGATAGAGTGTTAGAAGAATGTCCTATGTTGGTTTGTGGAAAGAATTTGAAGGCGAACTTAGTGTTGTTTGATATGAAGGATTTTGATGTAATCTTGGGAATTGACTGGCTGACATCTCACAATGCTGTGACCTTGTGTTCTTCAAAGAGAATATCAGTTTCAAGTTAGTGAGAATTCAATTTTTGAGTTCCAAGGTGAGAAGGGAAGGATTTGTAAGAAGACTTTGACCGTATTGATGCAAGTCTGTGCATTAGTGGAAAGTGCTTCTCCTGGAAGCAAGGTCAAGGAAGGAAAGAAGCTTGAAGATGTCAAGGTTGCTTGTGATTTTGTTGATGTGTTTCCATATGATCTGTCAGGACTGCCCCCTGATAGAGAAGTTGAGTTTTCCATAGACTTAACTCCTAGAGCTGCTCCGGTATCTAAAGCTCCTTATAGAATGGCACCTACCGAGTTAGAAGAGTTGCAAACACAACTGAATGAGCTCTTAAAGAGAGGTTTTGTATAGCCAAGTGTATCACCTTGGGGAGCTCCAGTCTTGATTGTGAAGAAGAAGGATGGTAGCATGCGTCTATGCATTGATTACCGGGAGTTGAACAAATTGACCGTCAAGAACAGATATCCGCTGCCCCGAATTGATGATATTTTCGATCAATTGAAAGGTGCAGCCGTGTTCTCGAAGATTGATCTGAGGTCCGAATATCATCAATTGAAAGTGAAGTCGAGTGATATCTTCAAGACAGCATTTAGAACAAGATATGGACATTATGAGTTTAGAGTTATGCCTTTTGGTTTAACTAATGCTCCTGCCATGTTCATGGATCTCATGAATTGAGTATTTCATGATGTGCTCGATAAGTTTGTGATTGTCTTCATTGATGACATCTTGATCTATTTGAAGAGTGAAGAAGAGTATGTGAAACACCTTAATTTCACATTGCAAAGGTTGAGAGAAAAGAAACTCTATGCTAAGTTTAGCAAGTGTGACTTTTGGCTCTCAAGGGTAGTATTTCTCGGCCATGTTGTTTCAACCGAAGGTATTCGTGTTGATCCTGAGAAGGTGCAAACTGTTGCCGATTGGGAAAGACCGAAGACTGTGACTGAGATAAGAAGTTTCCTTTGATTGGCGGGATACTATAGAAGGTTTATTGAGAAATTTTCTAGGTTGGCTGCTTTTATGACAAGTGACTCCGAAAGGGGGTTTGGGGACTAGCTGGAGAAGAATTTCGAGACTGAAAGTTAGATTGCCAGTGCCCCGTTTGATAGTCTACCGGTGGTATGCTTCTAAAATTGGTTTGGGTTGCGTGTTGATGCAACATGGTAAGGTAGTGGGGTATGCCTCTCGGCAATTGAAGAATTGTAAGCAGAACTACCCCACTCATGATTTAGAGCTTGCCGCCGTTGTCTTTTCTTTGAAGATTTGGAGACATTACCTATATGGTGAGAAAATCGCTATCTTCACATATCATAAGAGTTTGAAATACTTCTTCACCCAGAAGGAGTTGAATATGAGACAAAGGAGATGGTTAGAATTGGTCTCTGATTATGACTGTGACATCCAGTATCACCCAGGTAAGGCTAATATTGATGCTGATGCTCTTAGCAGAAAAAGTCAGAAGAAAGTGTTGGACTTGAATGCTTTGAGTCAACCTTTGTCATATTCAATTGCGGGTTTTGGTTTAGAAGTTGTTTCTGAAGGTTCGGATTTTGTTTTCTCTACTATGACAGCAATATCCACCCTTAGAGACAGAATTGTTGCTTTGCAGAGTTCCGATCAAGAGTTGAAAGAGAAGATTGTTTTGAGTCCCGAAATGGACCCTGATTTTAGTATGTCTACGGATGGTACCTTATTGTTTAGAGGTAGACTTTGTGTGCCGGCTGTTGAAGTAATCAAGAAGGAAATATTGAAAGAAACACACAAGTCAATCTTTACAGTACACCCTGGAAGTACCAAGATGTACAAGGGCTTAAGGGAACATTTTTTGTGCAATGGTTTGAAGGCTGACGTTGAAGATTCTGTTGCCAAGTGTGAGACTTCTCAGCATGTGAAAGCCATTTGTCAACCTCCATCTGGATTGCTTCAGCCCCTTCCTATTCCTAGTTGGAAGTGGGAAGATATCTCCATGGACTTTGTGACTAGCTTGCCTTGGACAAGTAAAGGTAATGACACTGTATGGGTGATTGTTGATAGGTTGACCAAATCAGCCATTTTATCCCTATGAAGATCACTTATACTTTGGATAAGCTAGCTAGGCTTTATGTGAACAATGTGGTTCGTCTACATGGAGTGCCCATGAGTATTGTTTATGACTGTGATCCTAGGTTCACCTCAAGGTTTTGGAATGGTTTGCAAAAAGCCTTAGGAACCCAATTGAATCTGAGTACATCTCATCATCCACTGATGGACAATCTGAGCGGACAATCCAAATCTTGGAAGATATGCTTAGATCTTGTGTAGTGGATATGGGTGGAAATTGGGATGAACACTTAGCTTTGGTTGAGTTTGCCTGTAACAACAGTTATCAAGCAACAATAGGCATGGCTCCATTTAAAGCTTTGTATGGTAACACTTGTAGGACGCCCTTGTATTGGACTGAGACTGTGAAAGACGAGTCTTGGGTCCATAAATGATTGAAGCTATAAGTGCGATGGTTGACATGATTAGAGAAAGGACAAGTCTGCCCAGTCTAGATAGAAATCTTATGCCAACAACAGAAGAACAGATTTAGAATTTCCAATTGGAGAGAAAGTTTTCCTCAAAGTATCACCTATGAAAGGGGTGACGAGATTCAATGTGAAAGGAAAGCTTAGCCCTCGTTTCATTGGACCTTATGAGATTTTGAAAAATGTTGGATCTATCGCATACCGTTTGGCCTTGCCCCCATCTCTTGCTGGAGTTCATAATGTGTTTCATGTTTTGATGCTTCGAAAGTACATAGAGAACCCAGAACACTATAGCAAGCACCGGAAGGACTTAGTGCCAACCTTTCTTACGATGAAGGACCAGCCGAGATCCTAGATAAAAAGGACAAGCAGATGCGGAATCGCACCATCCCTTTGGTGAAGATTCGATGGAAAAATCACACCCCGGAAGAAGCTTCATGGGAAAAAGAAGAAGACATGAAGGAAAAGTTTCCTCTTCTTTTTGGAAGCACAAGTACGCTTTCAATTTTGAGGACGAAATCTCTTTTAAGGGGGGGAGAATGTGAAATCCAGCCCTTTCCTAACCCTGACCCGACCCAGATCCCTTGTTGTGTGTAGGTCCGAAGACCCAGAGTAGTGGAAGAAGAGACTTGTGGGCCCTCATTGTTGAAGATTCGGTGTATGACTTAGAGCCTATGGATATTACAGTGATGCCCCTTACTTGGATGCACTATCAGTGTTCAGTGAGAAACTGCACCTAGAAAGGGGGAAGCTTAGTTGAAGTGCATGATGCATTTTTGATCTCATTCCGAAGGTATTTCTATAATCTAGACTTGTTGATTTACTTGTAGGAGAAAACCAAACTCAATTTTGATCTGTCTGGACCTTCCATTTCCCTATCTGAAGTTGTTGTTCAGGCTTGGTCAACTGCTTGGTCAACTGACCAGTCGCCAGCTAGTCGACCAACAGATTAATAAATACAAAAATCACAAAATTCTTTATTATTTTAAGCCTACTTATTGGGACCTCGTGAATAGAACCCTATTCTAATCATTGGGACTCCAAAGAACTAGGAGTGACCTTCCCAAAGCCCTTCCTTGAAGTTGGTGAAGATTCTTGGTCTCAATCATTGCATTCCATCTCCATTGCTTACTCAAGGTATGATTTCTCTCTCTCATCCTCTATTCTACTCATTCCTCTACTCTTTCTTGCTATTGAGACCATGGCTAAAGTGTTGCAACCTTGCAAACACTTGGTCATATGTTTCCCCTTTCATTTCCATTGTTTTCCTCTCATTCTTGTTATGCTGTGATTCCATTACAATGACTAGTATTGCATTTCCTTGATTCCCTTCATTTCAACTTATTCTTTGATCTAAACGGTCACATCAACCCAGCCGGTACCCTACTTGGCATACCCGAGTGTGTGATCCACAGTCCCGAAGACCAAGTATCGAGGTAATCAGCCTCCCACATAGACAATAACATAATCACGAACAGTAATAATCAATGTGCAAAAGATAAACCAAAGATCCAAATAAGGAAAGGATAAATCATATATAATCAGAGTACAAAAGATAATCAGAATGTCAAATCAATAAAGTAAAGTGAGGCGGAATCCCACTCTACAACCAGCAAAAAGTAGTACTAAAAGGAAAGGAAAAGAATGAAAACTAATCCCAATAGCAGGTACAATAGGTAACTAAATTGTTCTCAATCTTATAGACAACATCTCTATAAGTATAAATCTCAAAAATGGCGCATGGGCGCTTCCACTCTATGGTCGGACTAAGCATCGTGCGCAACATCACCACCCGCGGAATCTTCAGTGTAATTGTCGTAACCGCAATCACCTTCCTGGAGATATGCCTCTTCTCCTTGCGCTTCTTCATACGAGCAGTCCTGATACTCATAACCTGTAGAGTAGTCTAACAAAACATTGTACAAAAGGAATGAGTTTCAAAGAAACTCAGTAAGGTAGTTAATCCATAACAACATAAATGGCAGGATTTCTTAAGTCATAACACCATACTTCTTTAGGAAGGTCTCATCACACAACGCCTTTTGGTAGTGGGTCCTGCATCCCTTGGGACATTCCATGGCTGGAGGTATAGGTCACCACTCTCTCACATCACCATTGGTCTAAGTACCGGTGCATGTCAGGGTCAAAGCCTAGCCAAATGCAAGTCTCCTACTCAGTTACATCAAGTCAGATCCAGATAGGTCCATTCCTCGCCCCTGGCGATCCTTTCCGGTATCCTTCACACTAGAGTCCTCATAGTCCCTGACTACGGACTCATCAACCCTATAGGTCATCCACATATGGTAAACGGGAAGCTCTCACATCCCCTCACAGGTTGGTTACCGGTCTTGAGCGCCCGTGAGCCCAAGTCTAACCATATGCAACCCTACCGATAAATGGTCCCCACAATGTGATTCCTGTCCTCTCACGGATTGGTTACCGGTCTTGAGCGCCAATGAATCCCCATTGCTACCACGGGTCATTCCGTCTCAATACCCCTCCGATTAGGGTCAGACATAACGGGACATCCTAGCCAAACACCACTAGACAGTCCTAAATATGTCATCCAACAGTTTAGGAAGGTGTCCAAAGGGCATCTCCAGAAACATCCCATAATATTTCCGTAGTAGTCCAAGGACAAAAGTGTCAAAAGGACACCTCCCCTTTCCAAACCATACTTAAGCATACACAAGCATCAATCCATAATCATCACATATATGGCAACTTCATATATGGAGAGAAATCAGTAATAATATATAACTCGCATAAATTTGGTAAGCTACTGAAATCAAGATAGTACAACAGTAGTATAACATTGCAAGAATCTAATTAAAGAAATAAACTAACAAGATTCAAATATAGAAACTAAGATATACAATCTATGTAGTTAAGGAAGTAACCATCCTTACCTTTTGTAACTCGCAAAGGAATCTTAAGAAATCAAGTAAGATCTTGACAAAACTTGAGAAGAAGGTCCTAAACAAGTGTATACAACATATTAGGAAAGATTCCTAGAAGGAAAGATATCAAAACATCCAAAATAGACCAAATATGGAGTTGCTGTACTCATTGGTCGATTGACTTGGTCTCTTGCCTCAGTCGACCAAACGAGACAGTGGCCTTCAAAAATCAGAATTTTGAGAATAAAGAACCGAATTTGGCGGTTCAAAAGGGTACTAAACAAGGGGTAAACTACAATGGCAGCATTCTAGTATCAAGAGAACTTCAAAACACTAATCGAATCAAGTTTTCAAGTTACAAATCACATGGTAAGGACGGTTAGGAGGTCGAACGGGTCAAATTGGTGAAGCATGCAGTTCAGCAACCAATTGGTTGACTAACTTCGTCGACTGACCAAGTCGACCAAGTGAACAGTGCGGGGCTGAATAGTGAATTTTGATCCGAAACCTAGCTTCCGGGGCTCGGATTGATCCCAAACTTGGAGGGATTGATGTCACATCTAGCCAGCCGGTACCCTACCAGGCATACCCCGGTATGTGATCCACAGTCTCAAGGATCAAGTATCAAGCAACCATGCCTCCCACATATACTATAATACAATCACGACCAATAATAATCAAGGTAAAAGCATGTAATAAATGACATCAAGAATAAGATAAGGTCAGATAATCAGAGTGCGGAATAAATGATACCAAATGTAATCAAAAGGAAGGAAGTGAGTGGAATTCACTCCTTTAGTGGGAGCGGAATGTTACCATAATTATATCAATCATGGTTCTTGAAGAATTCATAGTAAAAATCATGGACAAGAACAATAAGATGATGGATAACTGATTGTGAATAAGAAATCATGAAAAACATGCATATATCTTCAAGAAAATTAGATCTAAGGCTGAAGAACAATAATCTAATTAAGGAAAGTGAATGAATACAAGTTTTCCTTCAAAAGCGAGTGATGATCTTGATGAAGATCATCCACCAAGCTTTAGATTCTTAGGAAAAGAGAGGGAAGGAGTAAAGAGATAGTTGCAATAGAGATGCAAGATCTTCTCTACTATCCTCAATCAGAAAAGGAAAGAAAATAACGAAGAATCGAAGATGAAACACAGAAGAGGTTGATCACATACCTTTTTGTGTAGAAGCACGAATTTTGACGAAGATCCGTCAAGATAATCACCAAGAACACGAGGGAGATGACTTGCAGAGGTCTCTGGTACGTTCCAAAGAGTTTGGAGGCAGCACATACGAAGTAGACTCGAGATTGGACTAAAATAGAGCAAGCAAGACCTAATTAGCAAAAATAGAACCCATTGGTCGATTGGATTGGTCCCCTTTTGTAGGTCCGATGACCCAAGTAAAGCAAGAAGTCGCTGGGCCATCCCAAGAGAGGACTGGTGTCCGGCTTTGAATCCATGAAAGTTGATGATGAGGTTCTATTTATGGAAACGAATCCCGATGAAGATCTGATTAGTTGATGGACTTGGGTGCTCTCATCTTGGTTTGAAGGCATTTCTACCTATTAGGTAAGTCACTTGACTTGTGTGCAAAACCCTTTAGGATTGGATTTGATCTGACCTTCAATTCCCGTTTTGGTCTTGTGCGCATTGGTCGACGAGGTCGATCGACACCAACACCAATCCACTCGACCAATGAGTGCTGTCTTTGGCAATTAGGTTGTTCTTGCTCTATTTAAGTCCAATCTCGAGTCCACTTCGTATTTGCTGCCTCCAAACCCTCTGACGGCCCCCCCCCCGGGGGGGCCCCCCCGCCACCCCCCCCCCCCCCCCCCCCCCCCCCCCCCCCCCCCCCCTGGGGGTTTTCTTGCCGCGGCCCCCCCCCCCCCTCTTTTTTCCCCCCGGGGGGGCCCCCCCCCCCCCTCCCCCCCCCTTTTTTTTTTTTTTTTTTTTTGGGGGCGGGGGGGGGGGGGGGGGCGCCTTCCCCCGGTGGCAACCCCCCCCGACATGTTCTCATGATCATCCTAAGGATTTGAGGCTAGAACAATGATCTTAACCATGATCATTGCAAGCTTTTGAAGGAATCATGATCAAACCATGATCTAATTTTTGATTAAACTTCTAATCTGAATTCTGATCTCTTTGGATCTTCTTTGTTGATCATGTTAGTAGTTAATTACTGTGTTTTCTTTCCATGATCCATAATCTATAGATTTCTAGTTGTTCTCTTCTACCATACTATGTGTTCTTCATGATGCATGGTAGTTACATATATGGTAGGTTTTATTTCCTTATTTAGATTTATGCTTCTAAGCCTTATTCCATGAAGATCTATGTATGTTTTCATGATACCATTACCGAAAGCAATGATCCATCCTCCTATTGTTCTTGTCTTTGTTTTCTATTTCAAATTCATCAAGATCCATGATTGATTTAATTATGGTAACTTTTTGTTTCCTAATTTGGATCTTGATATCTTGATTGGATTAGTGTTTTGAGGTCCCCTATATGTTAGAATACTACTAATGTAGTCTACCCCTTGATTAGTACCCTTTTGAACCACCAAATTCGGATTTCATATCTTAAAACTCTGTTTTTTTAGGCTACTGTCTGCATTGGTCGACTGATTGGTCGACTGGACCACTCGACCAATCCACTCGACCAATGAGTACAGAGCAACTCCAGAATTGGTCTATGTTGGATGTTTTGGTATCTTTTCTGTTAGGGATCTTTCCTAATATGTTGTATATACTTGTTTAGGACCTTCTTCTCAAGTTTGCCGAGATCTTACTTGATTTCTTAGGATTCCTTTGCGAGTTATAAAAGGTAAGGATGGTTATTTCCTTAATTACATAGATAGCATGAATCTAGTTTCTATATTTGAATATCATAGATATGATTCCTAAATTAGATTCTTACAATGATATACTACTGTTGCATAACTTTGATTACAGTAGCATTACTTATTCATATTAAATTGATTCATGTATGATTTACTTACCAATGTTATACAAGTGATTGTAATTATTGATTTCTTTCCATATATGAAGTTACCATATATGTGATGATATGAATTGATGCATGTGTATGCTTAAGTATGGTTTGGAAAGGAGAGGTGTCCTTTTGACACTTCTGTCCTTGGACTACTACGGGAATATTATGGGATGTTTCCGGAGATGCCCTCCTGGACACCTTCCTAAACTGTTGGATGACATATCTAGGATTTGTCTAGTAGTGTTTGGCTAGGATGTCCTGTTATGTCGACCCTAATCGGAGGGGTATTGAGACCGAACGACCCGTGGTAGCAATGGGGATTCATGGGCGCTCAAGACCGGTAACCAACCCGTGAGAGGACAGGGAATCACATTGTGGGGGCCATTTATTGGTAGGGTTGCATATGGTTAGACTTGGGCTCACGGGCGCTTAAGACCGGTAACCAACCCGTGAGAGGACGTGAGAGCTTCCCGTTTACCATATGTGGATAACCAATAGGGTTGATGAGTCCGTAGTCCGAGTTGGTCGGTGCCATAGGATCCGCCGACTCTAGTGTGAAGGATACCGGAAAGGATCGTCGGGGACGAGGAATGGAAGTATCTGGATCCGACTTGATGTAACTAAGTAGAAGACTTGCATTTGGCTAGGTTTTACCCCGACATGCGCCGACTTATACCAAATGGTTGTGAGAGAGTGTGTTGACTTAACCCCCGCCAAGGTTTGTCCCGAGGGATGAAGGACCCATTACCAATCGGCTGCTCAAGACCGGTGAAATGATCCGTGAGAGAATCCAAGATATCTTAAATGGTTGAGGATGTGAGTGGACTTTCCTAAAGAAGTACGGTGCTATGACTTAAAGCATGTCCGCCAACAGAGACCAAGCATACATAGAGTTAGATTCATTCATTCATTGTTTGTCTCATATCATATTGCATTTATGTTTGTTCCGAATCCTGCCATTTATGTTATTATGGATTTTTAACGCCTTACCGAGTTTCTTTGAAACTCATTCCTTTATTGTACAATGTTGTTAGACTATCCCGCGTACCGAGTACTATGACGGTCCCTATGAAGAAGCGCAAGGCGAAGAGGCATATCTCCGGGAAGGTGATTGCGGTTACCACAATTACTCGAAGATCCCGCGAGTGGTTATGCTCCGTCGATGCTTAGTCCGACCATTGAGTGGAAGCGTCCTTGTGCTATTTATGAGATTTACACTTACAAGGATGTTGTCTATAAAGTGGAGAACAATTTAATTACCCAATGTACTAGCTACTGGGATTAGATTTTATTTAGTTTATTCTCTTTAGAGCTACTTTTCCGCTGGATGTAAAGTGGAATTTTTGCCTCACTTTACTTATCTGTTTGATACTCTGATTATATCTATTATTCTGATTCATTTATGATTCATTCTTTCTTTATTGGATCTATGATTTATCTTCCGCACTCTTGTTTTTGTTTTTTTTTTTTTTTTTTTTTTTTTTTGGGGGGGTGGCCCCCCGCCCCCCGCTCTTCGGGCTGGGTGGATCTCACTCTCGGGTATGCCAGATAGGGTACCGGCTGGGAGGGCGTGACACTGGGTTTCATATTCTTCCCCCCCCCCTTAAAGAAATTTTGTCCCCGAAATTGAAAGCGTACCTGAGCTTCCAAAGAGGTGAAGAAACTTCTCCTTCATATCTTCTTCCTTCTCCCAAGAAGCTTCTTCAGGGGTATGGTTCTTCCACCGAATCTTCACCAAAGGGATAGTGCGATTCCGTAGCTACTTGTCCTTCTTATCCAGGATTCGGCTGGTTCTTCATCATAGGTAAGATCAGCACTAAGTCCTTCAGGTGCTTGCTGTAAAATGTGTTCCGGATTCTCAATGTATTTCCGAAGCATCGAAATATGAAACACATTATGAACTCCCGCAAGAGGCAGAGGTAATGCCAATCGATAAGCAACAGGTCCAACTTTTTCCAAAATCTCAAAAGGTCCGATGTACCGAGGGCTAAGCTTCCCCTTAACATTGAATCTCATCACACCCTTCATTGGTGAAACCTTTAAGAAAACTTTCTCTCCAACTTGAAATTCTAGATCAGTCCTTCTCTTGTTAGCATAAGATTTCTGTCTTGACTGGGCAAACTTAATCCTTTCTCTGATCATATCAACCATCGCACTCGTAGCTTCAATCATTTCGGGACCTAAGACTTTTCTTTCACCCGTCTCAGTCCAGTACAATGGTGTCCTACAAGTATTTCCATACAAAGCCTTGAATGGAGCCATGCCTATTGTTGCTTGATAACTGTTGTTATAGGCAAACTCAACCAAAGCTAGGTGTTCATCCCAATTACCACCCATATCCACCACACAAGATCTGAGCATGTCTTCCAAGGTTTGAAATGTTTGCTCAAATTGTCCATCCAACTGTGGGTGATGAGCTGTACTCAAATTCAATTGGGTTCCCAAGGCCTTCTACAAACTGTTCCAAAACCTTGAGGTGAACCTAGGATCATGGTCAAAGACAATACTCATTGGCACTCCGTGCAGACGAACCACATTGTCCACATAAACCCTAGCTAGCTTATTCAGAGTATGAGTGATCTTCATAGGAATGAAATGGGCTGATTTAGTCAACCTATCAACAATCACCCACACAGTGTCATTGCCTTTACTTGTCCGAGGCAAGCTAGTCATGAAGTCCATAGAGATATCCTCCCACTTCCAACTAGGAATAGCAAGGGGTTGAAGTAATCCAGATGGGGGTTGACGAACGGCTTTCACACGTTGGCAAGTCTCACACTTGGCAACAAAATCATCAAAATCGGCCTTCAAACCAATCCACCAAAAATGTTCCTTCAAGTCCTTGTACATCTTGGTGCTTCCCGGGTGTACAGTAAAGACTGACTGGTGTGCTTCCTTCAATATTTCCTTCATAATTTCTTCATTTGCCAGCACACACATTCTACCTCTAAACAATAAAGCACCATCCATGGATATACCGAAGTCGGGATCTGACTCAGGATTCGAAGAGATCTTCTCAACTTTGTCCATAAGTCCTTGAACAGAACTCTGCAGAGCAACAATCTTATCTCTAAGGCCAGATCTTGCCGTCATGGCAGAAAGAACGAAATCAGAATTCTCAGGGACAACTTCCAAGTCAAAACTCTCAATAGAAGACAACAATGGTAGACTCAAAACATTCAAATCCAAAGTCTTCTTCTGATTCTTCCTACTAAGAGCATCAGCAACAACGTTTGCCTTACCAGGGTGATACTGAATATCACAATCATAATCAGACTAGTTCCAACCATCTTCTTTGCCTCATGTTCAACTCCTTTTGGGTAAAGAAGTATTTCAAACTCTTATGATCCGTGAAAATGGCAATCTTCTCACTGTATAATGTCTCCAAATCTTCAAAGCGAAGACAACAGCGGCAAGTTCTAGATCGTGAGTGGGGTAATTCTGCTCATAATCTTTCAATTGCCGAGAAGCATAGGCTACAACCTTACCATGTTGCATCAGTACACAACCCAAACCAATCTTTGACTTGTCAGTATAGACTGTCATACCCCCGGAACTATCAGGTATAGTCAAAACCGGGGCACTTGTCAATCTATCCTTCAACTCTTGGAAATTCTTCTCACAAGTGTCAGACCAAACAAACTTCTCTTCTTTCCTGGTCAACTTAGTCATAGGAGCAGCCAACCAAGAAAAGTTCTCAATGAATCTTCTGTAGTAACCCGCCAATCCAAGGAAACTTCTTATTTCCGTCACCGTCTTCGGTCTTTCCCAATCAGCCACTGCTTGGACTTTTTCAAGATCGACACGAATACCTTCATCTGAAACCACATGGCCGAGGAATACTACTCTCTTGAGCTAGAAATCACACTTGCTAAACTTGGCGTACAACTTCTTTTCTCGCAATCTTTGCAAAGTGAAACTTAGATGGCTCGCATGCTCATCTTCATTCTTCGAATATATCAAGATGTCGTCAATGAAGACAATCACAAACTTATCAAGCACATCATGAAATACTCGATTCATGAGGTCCATGAACACTGCAGGAGCATTAGTCAAACCAAAGGGCATGACTCTAAACTCATAATGGTCGTACCTTGTTCGGAAAGCTGTCTTGAAGATATCACTTGGCTTCAATTTCAACTGGTGATATCCAGATCTCAAGTCAATCTTCGAGAACACAGCTGCACCCTTCAACTGATCGAAGAGATCATCAATTCTGGGCAGCGGGTATCTATTCTTGATGGTCAGCTTATTCAACTCACGATAGTCGATGCACAAACGCATACTACCATCCTTCTTCTTAACAAACAACACCGGAGCTCCCCAGGGTGACACACTGGGTTGTACGAAACCTTTATCAATGAGCTCATTCAACTGGTTTTGCAACTCCTTCAACTCAGTAGGAGCCATCCTATAAGGAGCCTTAGATACCAGAGTGGCACCAGGGATGAGATCAATGGAAAACTCAACATCCCTATCCGGAGGCACTCCCGATAGATCATCAGGGAAAACATCAACAAAGTCGCAGACCTTTTTGTGTAGATGAAACACAAAAGAGGTTGATCACATACCTTTTTGTGTAGAAGCATGAATTTTGATGAAGATCCGTCAAGATAATCACCAAGAACGCGAGGGAGATGACTTGCAAGAGGTCTCTGTACGTTCCAAAGAGTTTGGAGGCAGCACATACGAAGTAGACTCGAGATTGGACTAAAATAGAGCAAGCAAGACCTAATTAGCAAAAATAGAACCCATTGGTCGATTGGATTGGTCGACTAGTCCAGTCGACCAATGAGTTGACCAATCAGAACAGCAAGACCAAAACAGGGAAATGAAGGCTTAGATCAAATTCAAACATCAAGGGGTTTTGCACACACACCAAGTGACTTACCTAGTAGGTAGAAATGCCTTCAAACCATGATAGAGAGCACTCCAAGTCCATCAACTAATCCGATCTTCATCAGGATACAGTTTCCATAAATGGAACACTGACATCAACACTCATGGATTCAAAGCTAGTCACCAAGTCTTCCACTGGGATGGCCCGTAGCTGACTTCTTGCTTTACTTCGGGTTGTCAGACCTACAAACAACGGGGTTTCCGGTCAAGGTTAGGGCTGGGTTTCACATAAACTAATGTGTAGATGTATGTTAGGTCTGATTTACTATTGGTTTATGATTCTAATCTAGTTCTTATCACTTCCTTAGCTAATTCCCCATCATCCCTTGCCATTGCAACAATTTCCAATTCAATTCTTGATGTTTAGCATATAGAGCATAGGGTTTTAATTTGGGTATTCCTAATTGGACCATTGGATCATGATAATACTTGTTGTATAGTGTCCTTATACTATTACCATCATTCCCTCCAAGTTTTGGATCGATTCGAGCTCCGGAAGATCGGTTTCGGACCAAATTCACTATTCAGCCCATTACTGTTTATCTTGGTCGACTGAGTCAGTCAACCAGCCAGTCGACCAGATGAGGACAGCAACTCTATACTTGCTCGTTTTGCTCCGTTTGACCTCCGATTTGATTGTTTCTGTTGGTAATACATCAAAAGTAATTCAATTCAATTAATTGATGGGGGAAAGATTCCTTACCTGGATTCGCTTTCCCTTACTTGAAGTATTCGCAGCGGAAGTCTAGATCCACGTTCTCGTTCCACCACCAAAGATTTACCGGCAAGATTCCACAATCACTGGGAAAGGGAATAATATCCACAACCCAAATGCCGTGGATTAATGGAATGAAGATCAAAAACTAGGAAAGAAAATTTTCTAAGCCTGCGATTCTAAGAGAGAGGGAGAGAGAGATGGAGCCGCCGTTTCTCAGAGATTCGCTCGTGCGAATGAATCACTCAGTTACTTACTCACTAATGCGGTGGTTACCAAGATATATAACCCTATTTTGTAACCGCCCTAATAGTGAGTTTCCAATATTGCCCTTGGGCATTTAATTTATTAATCAAATTAATAAATTCCAACAGCTCCCACTTGCACAAGGGCAAGTGTTAATCTTTCAATGTGTCCCCAGACACACTTGTATATCCCGGATATACACATTCAATCTCTCCGCTATGTATCCCGGATACATAGACCTCTTGTGTCCCAGAACACACATGCATATCCCAGGTATACATATATATTGATCTCTTCACTATGTATCCCGGATACATAGACCACCCGTGTCCCAGACACACTAATATCCACAAGTCATACTGGCAAAATGGGTTGTGCGACCGGTGATATACCTGCACGCGTGAGCCCCAAACTAGAAACCTTCCCAGAAGGCCAGAATGGCACATAGTGTCATAGAAACAAATCAAATAAGCATTAGTATAACACAGTGTCCTAGGTTTATTCAAACTCACCAGACTAAAGGTATCTCGATCCCTCTGAGAGATCACCTTCTTGTCCTTAAAATGTTCACTACTTTGTAAACACATACGGTTGGCGCCCAGACAAACACTTTTTAGGGTGCAATTGAATCAAACCTTTCCTTTCGCCCCAGACCATCACTACACTTAGGATTGACTCCTTTCCTGGTAGTGCCCCTTTAGGTCGAATCAATCATGACCATAGGTAACACCCCAAAGTAGCCACATCAACCCTTCGTTTCATGATGTCGTCGAAAGTCACTAAGAACACTAATGGACCATAAGGTCCAGGACTCACACAATGAGAGGAGCAGGGATCCATCCTCTTATTTCCAATGATCGCTAAGCACACATAGTATGATATATGTGCTATGGTGGAGCATTCTATATACAATAGAACGTATGTCCATCCCAACACCATACAGGTCTTAGTCTAGTCGCAACCTCTTGCGCCTAACCCGAGTTTCTTTATTGTCGCCATTCTAGCGCCACATAAAGTACTCGCACCTGGCTCCTATAGGCAACATGAATAGTGGGAACATTCATGTCGATTCTCTTTACGATAGAGAAACTCATCTTGATTCCAAATCAAGGCGACATCATGATTATGAATTGACCTACACAAAGTAATTCACAATCCGTCTCATCTCTGCTCGCCTCCAAGGCGCCAGAGGCGAATGCTCATGTGAGTGAGCCATTCTCTTGCCTATTGACATATCTTGTTTTATGCTAGCAAAACACAATCACACAGAAAGTGAATAAAAAATTGCTGGAATGAACTCATATTATTCATTAATAAGAAAGTCTCAGTACAAAAATAAGTCACAATCTACGCAAGCCCAAGGATTTTACATGAGAAATAAAAACATCCTTGGCTATAGGTTTGGTAAGAGGGTCAGCTACCATCTGACTAGTAGATATGTGCTTAAGTACAACTTTCTTCCTTGATGTAATGTCTCTAACAAAGTGATATCTCAACTGTATATGTTTGGTCTTCCCATGATACTTGGGGTCCTTGACATAGCTAAGAGTTGCCGTACTATCACAGTAGACAAGGGCAGCCTCTTTGGATGTCATCACAATCCCAGTATGTCGAAGGAATCTCCTCAACCAAACAGCCTCTTGAACCGCAGCTGAGCATGCCACATACTCTGCTTCCATGGTCGAGAGGGATATACAAGCCTGCTTCTTGCTACACCACGAAATGGCCCCGCCATTCAGCAAGAAAGCATATCCAGAGGTTGATTTGCGCTCATCGATGTCTCCAGCCCAGTCGGCATCACTATAGCCAACTAACCGCAAATCCGATCCTTGGTAACACAACATGTAGTTACTCGTTCCTCTAAGATATATCAATATCCTCTTGACTGTTTTCCAGTGCTCTATGCCTGGGTTTGATTGGTACCTACTAACCAAACCCACTACATAACAAATATCCGGCCTAGTACACATCATAGCGTACATAAGGCTACCCACTGCACTGGAATATGGAACTCTTTCCATCTTGGTTTTCTCCTCTGGAGTCTTAGGACCCATATCAAGGCTCAAATGCAAACCCTTCTCCACTGGAGTATCAATTGGTTTGCAGTTGTTCATCTGGTATCTCGTCAAGACATTGTCAATATAGGTCTCTTGAGATAAACCCAGTAATCTCTTTTGCCTATTTCTGACAATCTTGACACCAAGCACATAGCTTGCTTCACCCATGTCCTTCATATCAAATACGGAGGACAACCATTTCTTAATGGTTTCCAATAGCTCCTTGCTATTGCTAGCCATAAGTATGTCATCTACATACAGTGTCAGAATGACATAATTATTATCAGATCTCTTGGTGTAAACACAATGGTCTTCCTCAAGCATGGAAAAACCATTTTCCATCATAGCTTGGTGGAAGCGCACATTCCACTGTCTAGATGCTTGCTTTAAGCCATATATGGACTTCTTAAGCTTGCACACTTTGCGCTTAAGTCCATGTGCTTCAAAGCCTTGAGGTTGATCCATATAGATCTCTTCCTCAAGTTCTCCATTGAGAAAAGCAGTTTTTACATCCATCTGATAAAGCTCTAAGTCCAACTGAGCAACAATGGCTAGTATGAGGCGAATTGAGGCAAACCTAACCACAGGGGAAAAAGTTTCCTCATAATCAACGCCCTCTCGTTGGGTGTAGCCCTTAGCCACTAAACGAGCCTTGAATCTCTCAATAGATCCATCCGCCTTTCTTTTGATCTTGAGAACCCACTTGTTCCCAATCGCCTTTCTGCTTGGCGGCAAGTCAACCAAGTCCCAGACATGATTAACTTTCATCGACTCCAACTCTTCCTTTATTGCTTTTAACCATTCCTTTGAGCTTGACCCTGCAAGAGCTTCCTGCACACTCTTTGGTTCATGCTCATCGACTGAAATCATCTCACAATCGATCTCTTCAGGAGTTACCATGTAGGCTTCATCCTTTATGTAGAAACGTCGACGAGGAACTAGCCTGCGCCCACTACGGCGCAAGTGCATGTCAGATTGCTCACCGTCTAAGGTAGCTATCACATCTGCACTCCCACTCCCACTAGGATCTTCTGGATGAACCCCAGGTTCTTTATCCAGAATCTGAATCCCTGGAGTGACAAGACCACTATCTTGTATCTCAAAGAATTCCGATGATTCTTTGTTAACTCCTGAAAGAGATGGAAAATCATTCTCCAAGAATGTTGCATCCCTAGACTCAAGTTCCGTTCTCCTCTCATTCTCATCTAGTCCAATGAAGACATGGCCCTTTGAGGGTTCAGAATATCTCACAAAGATACACTTTCTTCCTCTGGGTCCAAGCTTTCCATATTGGTGAGAAGTAGAGTGAACATATGCTGCACATCCCCATGCGCGCAAATAACTCAAATCTGGCTTCCTTCCGGTCCACAACTCATATGGTGTGGAAGGAACCGATTTGGTTGGAACTCTGTTGAGGATATAGGCCGCATCGAAAAAGCATCTCCCCAATAAGAGATGGGTAGATTTGCCTGCGCCATCATGGATCTCACCATGTCTAGCAAGGTTCTATTCCTCCTCTCAAGCAACCCCATTTTGCTTGTGGAGTCCCCTGGAATAGTAAGTTGTCTAGATATCCCCTTTTCATCACATAACCCTTTGAACATATCGAAGAGAGATACTCTCTACCTCTATCCGTTCTAAGAGTTTTAATCCTTTTATCTAACTGATTCTCAACCAAACTCATGAATTTCTTAAAACATTCCAGAGCTTCTGACTTATGAGAAATTAGATAAATGTGACCATACCTTGTATAGTCATCTATGAATGTGATGAAATATGACTGTCCTTTTCTAGTATGCACATTCATGGGTCCACACACATCTGAATGGATAAGTTCTAAAGGAAGAGAGGCTCTCAAAGCCTTTTTAAATGGTTTTCTAGTTGCTTTTCCCGCTAGACATGACTCACAAAGTTGGCAAATCGGATAGTGAACCTTGGCCTAAGAGACCTTCTCTTGCCAACCTGTTCATCCTATCTAAGCCAATATGTCCTAGTCTAGCATGCCACAAATTAGAATCAATACACACAGTATTTTGGCAAACAAAAGCACTACTAGAATTAAATGAATAATCAATTGTATCTAATACAATGAAACCATTATCAAGAAAACCATAACCATAAACTGTATCACCCAGATACAAAACCAAAGAATTGTTTTCAAATACAACTCTAAAACCATGTCTTAAAAGATAAATAACAGAAACAAGATTTCGCCGAATGTCTGGAGCATACAACACATCATGGAGTAACAGCGTCTGGCCACCTCGCAAAACTAATTTGCATGTGCCTATGCCATGAACCTCCACGCTTGAGCTGTTCCCCATCGTTATTCTTTTGCTTCCTCTTGGAATACGACGGTATTCCACGAAGCTCGAGCGTTCCCTTGTTATGTGTTATGTCGCACCTGAATCAACAATCCACAAAGGATTTAGTTCAGCAAGCATAGTAGAACTTGTTACATAACAAGATGAGGTATAACACACAAGACATACCTCTTGCTCGGTGCAATCACGAGCAAAATGACCAGGCTTTCGGAACTTGAAGCAAATCAAAACTGATTTCTTCTTGCCAGCACTAGTCCCCCTTGAACGCTTGGGCCCACTCTTATTTTTGTTCCCACCCTGGTTACTTTGCTTGGACCGCTGAGGTTGAGCTTTCTCTCTCTTGCGCTTGAAGCCTGCACCCTTACTAGTGCTAGCTTCAGCAAAGCAAATACATCGATTTGAGGGGTATCGGCCAACATCCGATCCTCATCAAGCTCAAGGTGCTTGGCAGCTTGATCGAAAGTCTCGACCTCATCAGCATGAGTCAAGAAGATCTTCATATGCTCCCAAGTCTTTGGCAATGACCTGATGACTGCGGAGACTTGCTCCTCATCAGTCTTCTGGCGCCCACATGCGCTCAACTCACTAATCATGTTAGACATGATGGTTATATGCTGCCTTATGGTGTGACCCTGGCGCATCTTATAACCGTCAAAAGTGAGTCCGAGCTGGCGGCCTCTTGTGGTGGATGTCCCTCCATACTGGAACTTCATAGCCTCCCACAAAGACTTTGCAGTCCTATGCTTCTCATAACGAAGCATCAGGTCATCCCTCATGGAGCTCAAGATTGTAATCCTGGCTACCCGGTCTTTCCTCTTCCAAGCATTGTATGTATCAAGGTCCCTGCGATGTTGTGCAGTGGTACCTTCCTCAGGTGGGTTCATGGTTTGGTTTATGGTCTCCAGCATATCCTGCTCTTCCAGGAGATATTGCACCTTTCGGTGCCAGAGGTCATAATTCCTCTCATTCAGCTTATCTCCTTTAGTGAGGTCAGCAACAATGCTCTTGGTAGCAGCCATTTTTCTAGAGATATTACATACAAGAATGAGTTCAATAAATCTAGCATAAAACACAACTCATGCAACAAAAAATCACACTAGCATAGTCAACCTATGGGATAAGCACTTAAACCAAAAGAGATGCTAAAAAAATTCAATCAAATTCTCATGCAAACCCACATAGACTTATACACTAGCTTCATTCTGTGCAAGAAACATGATTGATAGACCCATAAATAAAAAATAGTTTTATTAAAATAAAACATGCAATCATGTTAAAGCTATGAGGTGGTTCACACAGAACACTTCTACCTCATTAGCTCCCACTAGGCCCCAATAGGCCCTCAATGCCCAAACATCACACAGATTGTCGGGCCATTGGTGTCCAATAAGTTAGAAACACATTCTGAACTGGACAGACCAATATCCAAAAAAATCCATCTCCCAGACGGATCGTCGTCTGCCGCGCCCGACGGAATTCCGTCTGCCTTTTATGCCCAGACGGATGACCGTCTGCCCAGACGGAAATTCCGTCTGGCATTCTGTGACCAGACGGATGACCGTCTCCCAGACGAAAATTCCGTCTGGGTCACTATGACTACTCTGATAATAGACGGACGACCGTCTAGTCAGACGGTCGTCCGTTGTGGTCCACAGTGACCAAAAACGGCGATTTTTCAATTTTTCTTGAACGAAATTTTTTTTCAAAAAAAAAACGGAAAACACGTTTTTTCACCCAAAAAATCATCCAAAAAAAAAATCCAGCATCAATTATTAAACAAAAATAATTATCATCATGGATTATCAATTCATGCAAATCTTCATTAGGGAAATTCACAGGGATCCTCCCACTCGGATCCGAATCAAAATAAGGGTTTCCATAAACCCTATCAATTCTCCTATGGGTTTCGTATTAAACCCTTGATCCTCCCATTGGATCCATACAATTAAAATAAACAATGGGGAGGAACAAAGAACCGTGGGAACCAATGGCTCTGATGCCAATGTTGGTAATACATCAAAAGTAATTCAATTCAATTAATTGATGGGGGAAAGATTCCTTACCTGGATTCGCTTTCCCTTACTTGAAGTATTCGCAGCGGAAGTCTAGATCCACGTTCTCGTTCCACCACCAAAGATTTACCGGCGAGATTCCACAATCACTGGGAAAAGGGAATAATATCCACAACCCAAATGCCGTGGATTAATGGAATGAAGATCAAAAACTAGGAAAGAAAAATTTCTAAGCCTGCGATTCTAAGAGAGAGGGAGAGAGAGATGGAGCCGCCGTTTCTCAGAGATTCGCTCGTGCGAATGAATCACTCAGTTACTTACTCACTAATGCGGTGGTTACCAAAATATATAACCCTATTTTGTAACCGCCCTAATAGTGAGTTTCCAATATTGCCCTTGGGCATTTAATTTATTAATCAAATTAATAAATTCCAACAGTTTCCTTCTCTAATGTTGCATGTATGTTGTCTAGGGTTCAAGCACTAAATTGGGGACTATTCTAAGTGGTACTTGCTATTATTTTCGATCCGATTAAGGTAAGGACGGTTATACCCATATGACATAGACAATGTGATTAATACACTGATGTTGACAACTTAGTAGGCTCAGCTTATTAGTTGTATTTAGACATCATATGACTACTGTAGTTACCTTGTAACAGTAGCAACATGTTTATTTACTCTTGTATATCATGTCTACTTAATTCTTGTTATTTACTTATACACTTAATCATGCGATGTTATGATATGTCTTTCAATATAGTGATGTATTATTTATGTGTGATATGATGAATTGAGCATGTGATTGCTTAAGTATGATTTGGGATTGAGGAATATCCTATTGACGTTTATGTCCTTGGACATCGGAGGGAATAGTATGGGATGTTCTCCGAAGGTGTCCATCGACGCTTTCCCGAATTATTGGATGACATACATAGGACTTGTCTAGATGTATGGCTAGGATGTCCCTGTCGTATCAGACACGAATCGAAAGGGTATTGAGACCGAACGACTTGTGGTAATGGTATGGTTTGATGGGCACTCAAGACTGGTAACCAACCCATGAGGGAACATAAATCATATTACCGATACCTGAAAGGGGCCATTATTGGTAGGGTTGCAAATAGCTAGACTTGGGCTCACAGGCACTCGAAACCGGTGAGTCATATCCGTGAGAGGACGTGAGAGCTTCCCATCTACTATTTGTGGATGACCAATGGGGTTGATGAGTCTGATGAGTAATATCCGTGACTCTAGTGTGTAGGATACCGGAAAGGATCGCCCGGGGTGAGGAATGGACGTATCTGGATCTGACATGATATGAGTGAGTAGATGACTTGCATTGGGCTAGGATTTACTGTGACATGCGCCAATACTATACCAATGGTGATGTGAGAGAGTGGTGACCTAAACCCCAGCCATGGATTGTCCCGAGGGATGCAGGACCCAATTCCCACCGGAGAACCCAAGATACCGAGATGGTTGAGGGAAGAGTGATTTGAGACCTACCCAAAGAAGTATGGTGCTATGACTTAAAGCATGTCTACCCTAGAGACTAGCATATGTAAAGTTAGAATCATATTTGCATCATCTGTGTCATATCATTTCGCATCATGTTATGACTTGTATCCTATGGTTTATGTATTATGGATTAACTGCCTTGTTGAGTTCTTTTGAACTCATTCCTTTTTGTGAATTTGTTTTGTTAGACCATTCCACAGGTTTTGAAGAGACTGATGGCACGTCCTTCGAGGCACCCTACGATGAGTCATACTACCCTCAAGGTAGTGGCTACTATGAAGATCTCGGTGAGTGTCCGAAGAGGATTAGCTCGACATTGGTGTGGGAGCAGCTGTGCTGGACTTCTGATATTTATAGTTATGAGGACATACTATATGTGACTGAAGAAACATTTGTTAATGTTATTTTTTTGGATTTTCTTAAGACCGGATTTGTAATTTAACTTTCTTGATATACTCTTTAGGAGTTGGTTTTGTAACCTTAACTTGAATGATCTACTTTCCGCTGCCATTAAGGAAGTGACTTCCGATCACTCTCTCTCTCTCTCTCTCTCTCTCTCTCTCTCTCTCTCTCTCTCTCTCTCTCTCTCTTTTTGAATTATCTTTATACACTTGGTATCATTTTTATTCCACACTCTGATTATCTGTTTTATCTTACTCATGATTCTTTTATTATATATTTTTACCTTGATTATTATTGTTCATGATTGTGTTATTGCGTATGTGGGAGGCATGGTTGCTCGATACTTGATCCTTGGGGCTGTAGATCACATATTCGGGTATGCCCAATGGATTACCGGGTGGGTGGATGTTGACACATAGGATACTAAGAAATACGAAGTTCACTTAAATAGAGAGCTAAAAACCCTAAAAAGAGGATTTTCTCGATTTCTGGCTCTGTTGATTGATTGATTGATTGGTTGATTGGCCCAATCGATCGAGCCAATCGTCAGCAAGCCCAAGACAGGGAATTGAAGGCCCAACTCAAGTCCAAACCTAATGAGCAGAACCCAACACAACATGTGGCTTACCTAGTATAGAAAAATGCCTTTGAATCATGTCCAACTATACTTTAAGTCCATCAACTTGACTCATCTTCAACAAGGTGTAGTTTCCTTTCTAGTTCTGAACAACTTCCAAGTATGGGACACCATCATGAACTTCCATGGGTTCTGGGTCAACAATCATGCCTTCCACTGAGATGGCCCATAGTTGGCTTCCTCCTTTACTTCGGGTCTGCGGACCTACAAACAACAGGGTTTCTGGGTCAGGGTTAGGGTTAGGATAGGGTTGAATTTCACAATAATCTTCTTTTAGTTTCGATATACTTTTCCACTGCTACTGTAGAGTGATTTTCCATTACACTCTACATTTGATTTATTCTGTTGGTATCTTTTTTCTACACTCTGATTATATTGTTTATTCTTTGAATCTTATCTTGATCTCTCAGTTAATATGAATTAACTTTGATCTTAGTCTTGTTCTTAATTATATTATTGGAAATATGGGAGGTTGATTTCCTCAATACTGATCTTTGGGGCTATTGATCACACACTCGGGTATGCCATATAGGGTATCGGCTAGGTGGATGTTGATAAGTAGTGACTAAATTGTATTGGTTCTATTCATTATCAATGAATTTGAAAAGATCCTGTCCGAAAACGGATCCTTGCATTCAAATAAAGGAAGGATCTATGAAAGGAGATGAATTGAATTATGAATCTTTAGAATTTTAGGTTGCTGATTTGCACATTTTTTTTTATAGACTTCTTAAGAATGAAATTCGGACTAAAATCATCCAGAAATCGGATTGGAATTGGATGATTGAAAGTCATAATTTCGAACTTACAAACTGTTTGTAACAAGGGCGGTCGCCTATGGCGGTTGCTTGACCCAACTGATTGGCCCAAGCGACCATAGTGTAGCTCTATGAAGTTTGTCTTTGCTCTGATTTGACTCATGTCTTCTATATATTTTTGCAACTCTATGTTTAGATATTCTCTGAGTTTACTGGAAGTATTGAGGTCGAAGTTTAATTGCATTCTAGTAAGATTTTACATATTTACAAGTAAGGACACACTTTCTTATTTATATATAATGACATGCTATATGACAAATGATATATTTCTTACACTCTCCATTGTTCATATAACTTGCTATAGTTGTATAAGTCATTGAATTAATGTTGAATGTACATTGTATATGATGTTTTTATATACTTTAACACTTTATGATATTGAATGAATGATTATGTTATGATAGTGGATGATGTGATGTAGTTGTGATGAAAGGGTATCCAATTGGGTATCCATTGCTTGAGATATCAGAGGGTTGTGGTTTGTGACACATACTCATTGATGCCTCTAGCACTATCATGACTGCTAGATGACATACCTAGGAGGTCTAGAAACCCTTACATGCTACTACCCTTTTGGTAGGGAAATTGAAACCGGATGACCCATGATAATGGTGATGTGACTCTATTTCATTCTGCAATGGTAACCAGTCTGTGCGGAGACTCAATGGTCCACTATTGATCATACAATGATAGGGTTGCATATGTTAGGGTTGGGGCTCATGGACATCTAAGGATCGGTCAGGGAGTCGTGAGGAGTCATGAGAGCATCCGCCCCAACAATATGTGGATGACCATAGCGTCAGGGAATGGAGTCCAACAGTGATAGCTAGTCCATGAGGGTTCTCATTCATGGGTAGAGAATGATACAGAACCGGAGAACCTTCTTTCTTGCTATTTTAGAAGAGAATACTTTAGCTTTAGAGAAATCTACTAGAAAGAAACTGATTTAGTTTATTTTATTGCTTCCGCAGAACTCGATAACTTTTGAAACTTGATTACTTTCATTTGATTCTTTCTTTGATTCATTTTTTGGGGTATTTGGACTCCTTTAATCATTTTGAGTAATTATTTGAACTTGCTTTTGCTCTTGATTATCTATTTCTTGCATTTATTATTATTGATGGTAAGACCATGGATACTATGATGGATCTCACCCATGGGTTGTCTGGCATAACCAAGACCGAAGGGTGGGGTGTGACAAATATTCTCTTAGTTTTACAACAATATTCTTAGACTTAGGATTAAGGATTTAATTGAAAAGTTTACCTTGTTTTTGCCAATAGCTTTCTGTGCTAGCTTTTTTTCCCTTTTTGATCCTCTCTCTCTCTCTCTTTGTCCCCCTCCTCCATCTCTACTCTCAACTTTTTGCTTAGTTTCTTATTGGATTTGTGTTGGCGTGCCAGCGTTTATTGTGAAATCCAGCCCAAACCCTAATCCGGAAATTCATTTGTTTGTAGGTCCAAAGACCCGAAGTGAAGGTAGAAGACAATTGTGGGCCATCTCAGTGGATGACATGGTGTTTGACTCAGAATCCATGGAGACTGATGATGGAGTTCCCTATATGGAAACCTTACCTGACTTGGAGAAGAAGTTGCAACTTGTTGATGAAGAGCTTGTATGATGGACTCGAACCCTAGTTTGATACATTTTGGAAGGTTCTTCAATGCTAGGTAAGTCTCTAGGTTGAGTTGGGAAAAGCCCCTTTTGGAAAATTTGAAGTTTGGAGTTCAAAACCCTGATTTTTGGCCCTACTATCAGTGTTGGTCGATCACCTTGGTCAATCTGACTGACCAACAGTGACAGGGGTTGTTTTGTCAATCCCTGTGTTTTTAGCTTTTTGAAGCTCTATATATTATAACTTCATGTTAAACTGCCCCATAATGTTCTAAAGTGTCTAGAGAACGTGGAAAGCCACTCTTAAGCACTCACATTGGAGCTTTGGAAGATCCTCAACCAATTACCAAAGTTCTTCGGCGAATCTTGTTCTTTAAGGTTGGTAATCACTCATACTCTCTCTTTGATCTACTCTCTTGTTGATTTCTTCTTATCTCTATGATTAAGAAGAATGTCTTGTATCATTGCAATGGCCTCTTCTTCAATCTCTATAGTTTAGAGTGAATCTCCATTCACTCTAATGTTTCTGTGATCTACACAGTTTGATTTTAGGGAGAGAGGTTGTGTGAACTTCATGAATGTGTGATCAATCTAAGTTTTGATTTCTAAAGCATGTTAGATTCATGCCTAAGGTAGTTTTTAACTATGATCTATTATTCTTTTCTTCCTAGAGTGAATCCTTATTCTCTCTATCCTTTCCGTAGAATCTGCGGATTGATTTCAATAGAAGCCTAGTTTATGATTAAATTAAAATTCTATTTCAATGGCCATTGTTGATGCTTAAACTGCTAGATAACCTTAGTACTATTTTAGAATTTTCCTTGAAATTTTGGAGTGTTTCAAATCCCGAAAGTTGAGTTTTAGATAAAAAAAACTAGGGATTCTGTCCATACAGTTACCTTGGTTGATCAGAGCGACCAAGCCTGACCAACCAACAGTGTCAATGACAGCAAGGTTGCTCTATTTTAATTGCATGAGAAATGATAGATTCCAATTTACTGCCTTATGGTCTTATAAGTGGTGGAGCTTTCCTAGGGCCGGGCCGTGGCCCGCGCCGGCTGAGTTTTTGTAATTTCAGTACAGATTTTCATGTGTGAAATATCAGTGTTAATTTCCCTAATTAAAAAAAAAAATTAACGGTAAAGACTATGGGTAGAAAGGTCATTGTAAAAAATTAGCTTTTAGGTTATTTGACAACTTCATCAATAAGATTTGACGTCTACTCACTTGGTTATGGATTGATTACATTCTTGATTATTTTAATTTTTACAGAAACTCCAGAGCGAACAATTTTTTCCATGAGGACTATTAATACTGAATTGTGGAAGAAGATGGAAGATGGTTCTTTTACAAACTCTATGATTCTATATATTGAAAGGGAAATTACAAAAAAAGATCGGTACATAATTAATCATTGAGGCTTTTTGCAATCTTAAAGATTGTTGAGTTTCACTCTGATATTGACATTACAAATGTGTTGGGCTTTTCAATTTTTTGGGGCTAAGAAATTAATATTATGGTATATTCTTTTTAAAAAAATATTAGGGGTAGAAACTTTGTTATTATTATTTGCCTTCAATCTACTGCCACCATACCTGGGGGGAAGTTAGTCAATTTGCACGTGAAGGTGCACAGAGAGAGACAGAGAGAATTGCTTGCATTGCAGATGTTTTGACTTTTGCGTGATCATGAAGGTGGATTTAAAGGATGCTTTGCAAATCGGATCGAAGCAATGCTTTGCTCTTGAAGCATAATTGCTGGTAATTAAAGAGGGTATTGGGTTGGCAGTGGACTTAGGGAAACTTCCACTTGCCGTTGAATCCGATTTGGCATTGGCTATTTCCTTCCTTGAGTCTAATCAAGTGGCTCAAGAGAGGTTCACGAAACTAATTGCAGAAAATTTAGAGGCGTCTGGAGTGAATGGTTCATTCAATTTTGTCAAGTATACAGGATTGCAATTATTCTGTTGATTGGATGTCGAAGACGCCCTTTCTGGGGCCAATTCTGGGTATGAACAAAAATTTTCACTCATTTGTTGGTTAGATTTTGAAACTGCCCAAGAGCATATGAATCCACTACAGCTATTAATTTCATTTCTGTTCTTCAGTATTTCTGTGTGTTGGAATTTGTAATAATCAAGCCTGTCAGAGCATAGGCATATATAAAGGAAATCAAATTATTAATAAGGGAAGAGAAGCTCTGAAGGAGACGTGACATGTACCAGCAGTGTGTAGATAATTGATCCCATTTGCTAGATTGCACATCCACTATATAGTACAGGAATGGCTGTAAGCTGCTCTGACACAAGCTAGCAAATTTCCCCAATATGAAGCTTCTGTCTGAAAAGTTGACCAACATGTAACTCGGCATAACGAAGATGCAGGACAATATATCTATAAAGGTGCTAGCTGCAAGCGAAGAAACACAAATCCAAGGCTGAACTTAAAAACGGGCGCATATTATAAAGATTAGTGCATCTAAACAAAAACATCATGGTGGACTTGGTCAATTGCGTTTCCAGTCTCTGAAAATATAGAAGGGTGTAATCACATTTACTAATGAGTGTGTTATTTACACAGCGACAGGAGTCGGTGCTGAAGGAGTGACCCTATTTTCAGCAGGAAGTTCCACGAATTCAGACAGAATTGCTCGGAATTCATCCCCACTCATTGTTTCTTTCTCAAGGAGGACCTCCACAATCTTATCCATAGCCTCACGGTTGTTTCGTATATGAGTCAAAGCAATCTCATATGCACTGTCAGAGATTTGCTTGATGGCAGCATCAATGTCTTCAGCAAGTTTTTCTGACATTGAATTCCTCGCCATCATTCTCATTATAACATCTCCATTTTGTCCTGACGAGTCCATGAGTGACCAGGGTCCAATTTCTGACATACCAAATGTGGTTACCATCTGCAAGAAAGACAGTCCATGTCAAGTAAAGGAGATCAAAGCAATTAGCAGTACTAAGAACAAATTTCCACTGCCTTGATATCTAGAAATTGACTCTGTATACGTGCTTTTCAACAAGAAGACAATGTCAACACATGGTACAAGTATTTCACTAACCTGCTTGGCCAAACCGGTGATCTGCTGCAAATCTCCAGCAGCACCCGTGGTCACCTCAGGTTCACCAAAGATCACTTCCTCAGCAGCTCTCCCACCAAGTCCACCAACAATTCTTGCAAACAATTGCTGCTTAGAGATCAGGGTTGGGTCATCTGCAGGGATGAACCATGTCAGGCCCCGTGCTTGGCCACGTGGAATTAATGTGACCTTTTGTACAGGATCATGTCCAGGCGTCAAAGTTCTATAGAAATAACAGACAAAATGAATCATGATATTAGTAGTGTGAAAGTACACATCTGTATCCGAACAGAAACCTAGTCACAAGCACAAATAGTCTGAAGTTTCCTACGAAACTGAAGGAGTAGCTGTAAAATTTAACTTTTAACCAATGAACAGAAACATCACTCTCATAACAACGCAAGGCAATAAACAGCTCAACATCCACAGAGTTCATTCAGAGCAATTGAGCTTAAAAGCAAATTTGTTGCCCGTGTGAGGAGGTGAGGAGGTTTCCACGTTCATGGCAAAATATTAATATGACAGCAACTCAAAGGTGGCCAACTACTGATACAATTCTGCTATTAAGGACCATTCGTTCAGCCTGCCCAAGGGACCGGCAGAACTGACACAAGAAGTTTCCTCAAGTCCAATAGAACATAATCAGATGAGACATTACTATCACTTTCAGCAGACAATGGAACACTATTTATTGATCAAAAGCTGAAACCATTACAAAGGAAAAACACGGGGAATGCAGGAGATTTAAATGCTACTATAAACACAATTATTTTCCTTCATTAAGTATATGATTTTTGTGCACAAAAATGTGCCACATCTGTTTGAATCATGCAGAAACCTTTGTCAGGCAAAAAATCAAGCATCTACTTTAATGTCTACCAAGAAGTGATGATAGGCAGTTAACTTCAAAGGTTATGATAAAAATCGGGTGCAACTGAATCACTACACAGTCAAAATTACTTTGAATAAAAGGATGCTGTAAGGGAGACGGAATGGATGTGCAGAACCAGGATAAAGGATAAATAGAATACAGAGACAGAGATCAGGTACAACTTATTTCATTAGCATGAGATTTCACACGAAACAAGAAGAATGATACAACCCATGACTTGCTTACTCATAATTTCTCTCAACCGGAGCTCAGTAATGGTGATGCCTACATATATTATGCTTACTTCTTTTCCTCCGTTATACTGTTATTTATTAATATTAATATCAATTCCAGCTGCATATTAACAATGAGACTGAACAGGATTTTCACTCAAGACCAACACCCAAACATGTTTATTGTCGTAGCACCCCTTCCGAAAGCCTCCAAGAGGATCACAAATTGTTGGTTGACCATTAGGAGTTCAATTCTATTAGTAGTTTTGGTTCATGTAATTTTCTATTTCGTGTTGCCAAGTAAGGGTATTTATGTAATAGTGCTCTTTTCACTAAATTATAAATAAAGGGCTTGGGATCACACTGATCAATCCAAGCCAATCTACTACAATTGATTTTCCCAACATGGTATCAGAGCCAAAAATTGATTAGGGAAGAAGAAAAAAGAAAAAAAAATTCAGAAAAAAAGAAGTTCGATTCTCAGAAATGAAGCAACAAGAAGCTCGTTGATCTCTCTTACCTCTTCCCCTGCAACTATCACCATCATAAAACCACTGCAGAAGACCGTCGTCTACAACCGTACATCGCCTGAACCTCATCACTGCTATCCTTTTTTCTCTATTACTTGCAACCTGAACCTAAAATACCAGAATATAACCCTCTGAATCTCCTCTTCTTTTTTTCTCTATCGTTTTCTGCAGCCTAACCATAGAGTCATTAAACTTTCTCCATCATCGAACTAGAAAACCCTCCTCTTCCGCTATTGAACCTCTCCTTTTCCTTTTCTTTCTCTATCGTTTTCTGCTACAGCCTTTAAATCCATCACGCGGGGGGAGGGGAAGAATACTTAGCCAACGAGATCAAGATCCTAACCAAACCATGGTCTCAATCCCTCCTAACCTACAGTTCTACCAAAATAATAATAATAAATCCCTAGATTTATTTGAGTGGTCAAGCTATTCAATTTTGCGATCTTTCAATTGTTTCAAAAGGGTGAAAGTTAAAGAACAACAAAAAAAATTTTGAAAATTTGGCAACCATCGATGGTACTACTGCTCTCACTAGCTCCGAAAATAATCCCCCTCTTGCTATTCTTTCGGTAAGAATGATGGAACAAATTATTCGATCTGGTCTCGATCTACACACCTATCTATTGTTGGAAGAGGACTTGTTGAACACATTACAGACACTACTATCAAGCCTACCACCACAGGTGTTTCTCAGGATAAATGGATCTTAAATAACTACTCTTATTATATCGTTCCTTTTGAATTCCATGAATCCAAATATTCCCGGTGGATGATACCTTTTACTTGATACCATAGCCCAAATCTGGAAGGCTACTACAAAAATATATGGACAATTAGGGAATGATGCATAGGTTTACCAGTTACAGAAGAAACTTCATGAGACTACCCAAAACGAACTGTTGTGCCCCAATATTATGTTAAGTTGCGATCTCCTGGCGGAAGTTGGACCATTTTGGGGATTATCAACCCACTAATCTAGATGATGTGACTACTTAAGGGCCTGTTTGGTTACATGAATCCAAAGATTTCAAATCTTTGGATTCATGAATGCGAGATTTATACCCGTTTGGTTGTGAAAATCTCTAGATTCATGAAATGTAGAAATTCATCCTTTTACACTAAAAACGTATAGGGTGAAATCTAAAGATTTCATCCCTACTATAAAAATGCTAAACATTAGCGCATTCACAAAAATCATAGATTTCATTCCACATATTCGGTTAACTAAACAATTAATTTTATAAATTATGACGCCATAGATTTACAATTTATAGATTTGAAATCTCTAGATATTTGAAATCTCCAGACTCATGTAACCAAATAGGCCCTAAAGGAAGCACGTTGATAAGATTCGGGTATATGACTTCTTGAATGCTTTGAATGTGGAGTATGATCAAATTAGGGTACGAGTATTGAGTCATTCTCCCTTTCCTTCACTAATACAGTTTTATGCCTTTGTTCAGCGTGAGGAAGGCTGTTGATTAGCCATGCTTCATGTTCCTATTATGGAGAAACCAGCCTTACAATTTGTTAGCACCAAATCTGGTTCGATCAAGGAGATTGTCCAATGTGAGCACTGTCACAAACCATATCATAACAAGGGCAACTGTTGGAAGCTCAATGTGAAACCTACTGATTTTGAGCAGAAAAGGGCACAAATAAGGGAAAAACCAAAGGGTAATATTTATGAGAGTGTTCTCACAACACCCTCTCAGCAGACATTGGTTTTTCATATGAGGAATTAGCTACTCTACGACATATTCTACATTCTTCTACTACTGGAGCAACCTCTACTACCGCTTCCCCCACCACCCATACCAAAACTTGCCTTGCTACTTCAAGTAACACTTTTACAGGCTTTTATGTTTCTTCGGTTTCTACTCCTTCGATCGTTGATACAAAAGCCACAAATCATATGACAAGTTCATCCTCTCTTTTTTTTACATTATTCTTCCAGCTTCCAGGAAGGATAAAGTTCAAATTCCTAATGACTCTTATTTTTCCGTTGCTAGAAAAGGGACTGTTCAGCATTCTCCATCACTTTATTTGTCTAAGGTTTTACATGTCCCTACTTTTTCTAACTTGCCCTCTATTAGTAGTCTTACACATGACTTGAATTGTAAAGTGAACATATTTTCCATCTTACTATGTCTTTCAGGATTTGGTAGCAAGGAAGGAGATTGGAGGTGACAAACTAGATGATGGACTTTATCTACTGGAACCGATTGGAGGATCCACTTCTTCTTTGGTTGCATCTTCTCATCAGGTCCATTCGGTATGTCAGACATTCATCAGTGGCATCGTAGACTAGGTCACCAACTCTATGAACTCTTAAGAAAGTATTTCCTAATTTAGTTTCTTCTTGTAATAAGGACAATTTTTTTTGTGAGGCTTGCAATTTTGTGAAGTAGACTCGTTCTACTAATTTACCTTCTCTTCATAATAAAAAGTATATTCTTTTGTGTTAATTCATACTAATGTGTGAGACCATTGCCGATGTGTGTCTATTACTAGCTATAGATATTTTGTTACTTTTGTTGAATGTCACTCTCGTTCTACGTGAATTTATCTTTTAAAACAAAAAAAAATGAAGTTTCCTGATGTTTTCATGATTTTTGTAGTATGATTAAAAATCAATGCCACTGTAAATATCCTTTACAGTGATAATGATACAAAATATATCGATGGTAAATTTCAAAGATATCTCTTTAACTCTCGCATGATACACTAACTAGTTGTGTTGATATAACTGCCCAAAATGGGGTTGCCAAAAGGAAGAACCGACATCTATTAAAGATAGCCCATTCTCTTCTAATTGCTATGAATGTCCTTGACCAATACTGGAGAGATGCTATACTCATTGTGTCTTACCTTATAAATAGGATGCCCAGTAGAATACTTGGTTTTAAATGTCCTAATGAGATTTTTAAGCGAAAATGTTAATTTGTTATTCCCCCAAAAAAATTTAAATGCATATGTTGCCAAAATCACAATCCACCAAAGTAAATTGGCCCCCCACAGCCTACGCTGCATATTTTTGGGGTATTTTTCTACTTAGAAGAGGTACCAATGTTATCACCCTCCTTTTAGGAAAACCATTGTGTTCATGGATGTAATTTTTAATGAGTTTCGTTCGTACTATACACCTCTCCAAGGGGAAAGTCCAAAAGCAGAGGTGTTATTTTATAACTCTAGACCTTCTTACCACACACATAGACCCCCACACACCACCACAACATAACTTAGGAGTTCAAGAAGAGTTTCCTAACTGGGGGAGACTTGGCCAGTATATCTGAGGACTCTAATTATCCCCCTCTGTTTTCCGAGCCATGTGAAGAACTTGGTCAAGGGGAACCATTCTTGTGAGGCACACTATTGAAGTCTTTCAAAACAAGATTTACCATAATAAGGTGGTGCAGACTTATCAAATGAGGAATTGCAATCGAACAAAGTAGGTGGATGGATAAGGTGAAATCAGTCCCTTGCTCCAAAATCAGACTATATTGTTCCCCAAAAGCATCTTCTTTTGATTTTCCTATTAGTGTTAGAAAATGAGTTAGATCTTGTACTCAGCATCCCAGAGCTAAACATGTTTCTTACGACTCTTTGTTTAACTCTTTACCATGATTTTATATCTTCTCTATCATCTATTTTTGTTCCTAAAAGTTGGCAGGAAGCCTATGCTAATAAGAGATGGAAGGAAGCTATGGTAAAGGAAATGCAAACAATGAAGAAAAATGATACTTAAGAGCTGGTTACACTTCCTCCAGAAAAAAAAAATTATAGGCTATAAATGGGTGTTAGTTGTTCAATTGAATATGGATAGATCAATCAACAGGTTGAAGTTTAAACTAGTAGCAAAGGGGTTTACCTAAGCCTATAGGACTGATAATTAAGAGACTTTTGCCTCTGTTGCATAACTGAACATTGTTAGTTTTGTGTCTATAGTTGTGAATTACAACTAGAACTAGCACCAACTAGATGTAAAAAAATGTTTTCTTGTATGGGGAGTTGGAGGAGGAAGTCTATATGGAGATCCCATATGGTTTCTCTGATGACAATATTGAAAGAAAAGTTTGTCACTCGAAAAGATCAATTTATGGGTTGGAACAATCTCTTAGATGCTAGTTTGGACCCTGCAGAAGGTAGTGACATCTATTAGGTACAAGCAAAGCAACATTGATCATACACTGTCTATCAAGAAGTCAAACACCAATATTGCATTACTCGTTGTTTATGTGGATGATATTGTCATCATAGGGAATAATGGTGAGGAAACATAAATGTTGAAGGATTTTTTTGGCAAAAGATTGAGATTAAACTTTAAAGATCAAGGGAAGTTATAGTATTTCCTAAGAATTAAGGTGGCTTGATCAAAGAAGGGTATATACCTATCCCAGAGGAAGTGTGTTCTAAATTTATTATCAGAAGTAGGAATGTTGGGGTGTGAAACAGTTAATACCCCTATTGAGGTTGGAGCTAAACTTAAGGAGGAAGGAGAACTAGTGGACAAAGGAAGATATCAAATGCTAGTAGGGAAGCTTATTTACTTGTCCCCAACAAGGCTAGATATTGCTTATACCGTAAGGATAGTGATCTAGCTCATGCATTATCCATATTCAACTCATATGAAGGCTGTTACCAGAATATTGCAGCATTTGAAGGAAACTCCTAAAAGAAAAATACTTTTGTCACCCATTGATAATCTAAGGGTAGAAGCATATACACTGATGCAGATTCAGTTGGGTCTCCTAATAGGAAGTCAATTTTAAGTTCTTATATCTTTGTTGGAGGTAATCTAGTTACTTAGAGAAATAAGAAACAGAATGTGGTAGTTTATCCAGCACAAAAGCTGAATATAGAGTTATAGTTCGTGGAGTTTGTGAGCTAATATGGTTGAAAGGTCTACTAAAATATACTAGAGTTCAAGTTCCTAACCTTATGATGTTGTATTATGACAACAAGGTTGTCATTAATATTACCAATAATCCTATACAACATTATCGAACTAAGCACATTGAAATTAATAGATTTTTGTCAAAGGAAAACCGGAATAAGAGCTGATCTAGTGTCTTTTGTAAGGTCTCAAAACCAAGTGGCTGATATTTTCACTAAGGGTTTGAAGGAAGGAGATTTACTTACTATTGTAGGCAATGGCATTACTAACATCTATGCCTCAACTTGAGGGGAAGTGTTGGTTGAGTTCCATTAGGAGTTCAATTCTATTAGGAGTTTTGGTTCATGCAATTTTCTATTTATTATTGCCCGAGTTAAGGGTACTTATATATAATAGTGGTCTTTTTCACTCCAGATAAATAAAGGGCTTGGGATCACACTGATTAGTTTAAGCCATTCTACCACAATTGATTTTCCCAACACAAATTATGGAAATCCGTGCATTGGATCAACCACATAAATCAATTTGCTAAACATGACATCTTTTCTAAACCAACAATTCCTATTCTAAAAACTCAAGACTACCTCTGATTTACCTATAAAGTTATTTGCTACTCATAATAGCAATTCAAGCAAATATATCAAGTACCTAAAATGTTTTACCAATTTATCTACATCTCCGTGTAACAAAGGATTTCTAGAACCGCCATGATATATTAACACTTGACTAGGAAGCCTATTCAAATGCATAATGGACTCTAGATGTCTAAGACAGATTATTCTGTTTTGCTGTCTCTAAAGTAATGGATAACAAATGTTTGATTTAGTAGTTGTGATGCAGGTAAATTCCAAAATAGTTTGATTTACTAGTTGTGATGCAGGAAATTCGGAAATCTATCGCAGGAAGGAACTATCAGTTCACCAGATGATGCCAGGTGCTGATATTGTTTAATCAATAAAGTAATGGAACTAGCATGAAACCAAAGGCAATCTCAGTTGCTCACAAGTTGATGGTACTACGAGATCCCCAGTTTGAGTAGCCAGTGAACACAAAAACAAAACCAACAACAAGAAGCCTGTTACCAACAAAATGGGGCTGGCTATATTGATCCTTGCTTTCCAATCAGCTCTATTTGAGGCATACTAAATAAAAGGCCTAAGTTACGCACATATCCTTTCTCATCGCTTCTCTGACATGAAATAATTCCAGCAAGTGGTAGTAGAAATCATGATTCAATAAATGAGAAAATTACCCACAAATAGCATGACCAACTTCATGGTATGCCACCAAGCTTTTGCTCTTCCCATCTGTCATTACTGTTCCCTCCATTCCAGCCACAATCCTATCAATTGAGTCATCAATCTCCTTGGATGATACCGCAGTCTTTCCACGACGACCAGCCAATATAGCAGCCTCATTTAAGAGGTTTGCAAGATCTGCTCCACTAAAACCAGGTGTTCTCATGGCTATCACCTCGAGGGAAACATCCTCGTCAAACTTCTTATTGCTCGCATGAACCATTAAAATTTCAGTCCGTCCACGAACATCTGGAACATCAACAGACACCTGATATGGAGAAGAAAGCAGATATCAAATGTTTCCCAGAAGTTAAAAGCAGCTCCATCAAGGCATTGATGGACAGGGGAAATAGACATGCTGGCTACCTACCTGTCTGTCAAAGCGCCCAGGCCTCAGTAAGGCAGAGTCAAGGATATCAGCACGGTTGGTTGCCGCAATCACAATGATACCAGTGTTGCCCTCAAAACCATCCATTTCAGTCAAAAGCTGATTGAGGGTCTGCTCCCTTTCATCATTACCTCCTCCAATCCCGGTTCCTCTTTGCCGACCAACTGCATCAATTTCATCCACAAACACAATGCAAGGAGCATTCTCCTTTGCCTTTTTGAAGAGATCACGAACACGGGAAGCACCAACACCAACAAACATCTCAACGAATTCAGAACCTGAAATAGAGAAAAATGGGACACCTGCCTCACCAGCAATAGCTTTGGCAAGCAAAGTCTTTCCAGTTCCTGGAGGACCAATTAAAAGAACACCTTTAGGAATACGTGCACCAATTGCTGTGAATCTCTCTGGTTTCTTCAGGAACTCCACAACTTCCATAAAATCCTGTTTTGCTTCATCTACCCCAGCAACATCATCGAATGTGACACCAGTGTTCGGTTCCATTTGGAACTTGGCTTTGGATTGCCCAAAGGCAAAAGGAAAGCCACCAGGACCTCCAGGCCCGCCCATTCCTCCAGATGAACGCCTTGACAGAAGGAACAAACCCCCAATAAGTATAAGAGGGAATGCCAAATTTCCAATCAAGTTAAACAAAAGAGAACCAGAATCTTCCTGAGCACTGTGTGCTGCGAAATCAATATTCTTCTGTCTGAATTTCTGAAGGAGCTCCTGGCTGAGTCCAGGAAGCTGCACCCGCACTCGCTGCAAACGGTTTCCCAACTCAGGCGAAATGGCTTCGACAATGGCAATGGTCCCATTCTCATAAACATCTACTTTCGTCACCCTATCTTTATCCAAATACTCTAAAAACCTCGAGTAAGACATCCGTGAAGACGATACACTTTGGTCGTCAGCATAAGCATTCCCAGTACCCAACAAAGCAGGTAAAAGTCCCGCATTTCCTAGCAAAACTTTTAGAATACCTCTTCTCCCTTCAACCTGTCTCTGATTCAAAGACGCTTTTACCAAGATCGATTTGGATCCCTTGGCCAACGAGGACAACCCAGTTGAAGGAAGCAAACAATTCCTCCCATAGATTTCTTTGGCCAGACTAAATTTAGTGCTGCAAGTAGATACCCCATTGGCAACAATGGTTGCTGGTGACGGAGCCATCTAAGCTGCACTTCAGAGGAAAATTAAGCAAACATAAACAAAGAATACAGAGGTTGGTGTTAGGAATACAGAGAATGAATACAGAGAATTCCATCAATTGCAGAGTATTGAATGGCAAGGTAGAGGAAACCGAAACCAACCAGAGAACAGAAATTACGAATAGATTAATTATTCACTGGATAATAAAACTCCGACAAAAACTCGAGAGGAGAATTATCCTCACTAATTCATTTTATTTTTTTTGGGTAAAAGGTTTATCCTTACTATCAAAGAACGGTCTTGGGATTATTCAATTCTGGGTGTCGGTTTCTTCAAATTATGGAATCGAGAAACACTCCTAGCGCAGTTGCTAGCAGTGTAAAATGGTAATAGCCCATCCTACCGGGACATCTTGGGTATAACTAACTAGTCCTCTTCTCCACCCTAGCATATATGTCTACGAAAAGTTTAAACAGTCTGATTCGGGGGCTTATATCAGGCACCCAATAAATCCAAGTAATTCATATTTTACACCAGTCTCATACGTACCTAGCAGGAGCAAGTGAAACGGATGCACGTTCAGATTTCAAATTGGGAAGAGATGAGATAGAACGTTACCTTTGTGAAGGATAGCGCAACGGAGATTCTTCAGGACCAAAATGACGATATTCGCTGATTGAGCTCCCAAGGGTGGAGAGATGGGAAGGGAGGTATATGGATTATAGAGGGAGGTAGTCAATGTGGTTTGGAAATTGCATACGTGTTTAACGCTCAATCGCTTTTGTTCAGTCCTAACACTTCGATATTTTCCTCCTTATTGGCCTTCCTAGCTTCATAAATGTAACCACGTATACCAACTCCCATCCACTGAAATTATTTAAGAAGTGAAATTGCGGCTTATAGAAATTCACCGTTGCCTCTCTTTAAGTTGGGAAGATGACGAAGGCCAAGAAGAGATCCGTCTTTCACTTGGGCCTACGCAAGAATCATATCTTTTTTTGACAAGAAAATAAAAAAATCTGGATCTTTAGTGATATAATCCATATTGAGACTTTGCATCTGACCCTGAGGTTTGGTTTTTGTCATTTTTAGTCCAAAAAAATTGAGACTTTGCATCTACCTCTCGTGTACTATAAAAAAAATCAATATAAGGACAAATTATCATTTTTTTGACCAATTTGCCCTTATTATTAATTTTTTTAATTTAAAATTTTTACATACACCCTCTCCAACTACCGCTAAAATTTAATAGCCTAGGTAACCTAAAAATTTGACTCTGTTGCGAAAGCTTCGGCCCGTCTGTCGTGGTAGCTGCTCCGGCGAGTTACTCTAATGTGCTTAGAAGATCTGCAAATGGTGCTCAGTTTGTAAACCCTGGAGCAGCTTCTCTAGCCAAATCGGTGTATGGATACACTCCTGGTTCGCGTGGGGCATATAATATTTCTAATACAAGCAGCGTGGTGATAAATCAATGAGGTTTTAGTGCTGCTATCCCTGTGTACAACTCACAAAATTAGGAAATGGATTCCTCTGGTGTGTTCTGTGAATCATGCAATGATGAATCCGTCTGGCGACAGTGAGGAATCCTAGACAAGAAGAAATCCCATCGTCTTCCACCCAGTTTGCCTTCATTTCAAGTCTTAGATAGGCCATTTCTCCAACTGGAAATCTAACCGGTCGCCTATCCCAAAGATTAAATCAAATGCGAAAGAGATCAATTTGGATGCCGAAGGATTGATTGAGAACTGTGTTCATGGAACTACACAAAGCAACATTTTTTGAATGGATTCTCACTGGAAATGAACATTGTCTTTCTTCCAAAAGTGCAAGGCTTTCCGATCAACCTAGTTTTGAACGTCCAATCCCCAATGAACTTTCAAAACTTTCAAAAAATTGATGAATCCGTCTACGACAGTAAAGATTCCTAGACAAGACAATCTTATCTCAAAGGATTCTAATCCATTCTTCTTTTGTTTTTTTTTTTTTTTTTTTTTTTTTTTCTTCTTCTTTTGGATTTAGTGATGAATCCATGGGTTTTCTGTGTAGTGTTTAATTTAAGATCCTACCTGGAAGACGAATTTGCAAAGGACCTGAAGACCATCTGCCCAGAATCCGGTCCCAACGTCACCACCTACATAGATGTCCGTACACCCAACTTCTTCGACAACAAGTATTTCGTTAACCTGGTGAAGCGACAGGGACTCTTCACCCCTGATCAGGATCTTTACACGGACAGTAGAACCAAGGACATCGTCGTCAGCTTCGCAAAAGATGAGGAACTGTTTTTGGAGAAAATCGTTCGAGGCATGATTAAGATGGGACAACTTAACGTCCTGACGGGGAAAAATGGAGTGGTTCGTGCGAATTGCTCCGCTCTCAACTCTGCAACTCACCTGACATCAGTGGTAGACGGAGACGAAGACGAAGAGAAGCGCGAGGTTAACGAAATGTAAACGTGTTAAAATTTTAAATTAAAAAAATAATAATAAGGGCAAATTGGTCATAAATGTGATAATTTATCCTTACATTGATTTTTTTTTCTATAGTACAGGGGAGGTAGATGCAAAGTTTCAATTTTTTTGGACTAAAAATGACATAGGTCAGACCTAAGGGGGTCCAGATGAAAATTACCCTTGAAAGAATTAGAAGAGTTAGGGGTAGACCTAAGATAACCTTAAGAGAAGTGGTGAGAAATTATATGTATAGCTTAGGCCTTGTATCTAGCATGACCTCGAACAGAATTGATTGGAGGGCAAGAATCCATGTAGCCGACCCCATTTAGTTGGGACAAAACTTATTGTTGTTGTTGTCGTTGTATGATCTTTCATTCCCTTCACAATCCTCTAACTCACTTGGTTCTCACTGGTTTATGGATAGTTCAATAGGGTCCAAGGCAAAGGCAATCAGGTTTGGATCCTCTCTTTAGAATGGCTCTTCAAAGGGTGTCACCCAAGTTGAGTTGGGTCAGTCTAAACCCAGTTTTATCCTAGGGACTTAAATCCCGAAACCCAAACCCTACCTAATCCAGCCAAGGTTGGACTGAGAACTCGAACCATGTTAGGGTCTTTCTAAGTCCGACAAACATTTTTTTCCCTTATAGGATCAGATTAACCCTAATTTTTAACCCTGAAAAAAAAAAAAAAAAAAAAAAGAACTTCAGTTAATGGCACCAACTGAGCTAATCTATTGAGACAGCTAGTTGAATACTAAATAGTTGTTTAAACTCAATGTAAGGTAGAAATTTTGGGGAAAATAAAACTGTTAATTGACTTGACGTAAAAATATTTACTACCCTGACATACGAGATCTACATGAAGGAGGTACTCCTTGAATTTATTTTAAATTTTTGAATGAAAAAGTAAAAATGGTTAACAAGTTGTAAGGGTTTTGGGGAAATTGAACATGTGTTGTAGAGTAATGCATTGTACAGGGGCATTTATGTCTTTCTTATTTTAGATAGGATATAATTGTCTTAAATACTTGTTTTAGGCATAGTTCAATCATTTTGTTGGCTTGTATAAATACCCCATTAAAGAGTTTAGAGTTTCATTCTGTTCCATCCGTTTCTGGTGATCTGAGAGTGTCTCCTCAAGTTTCTGATAGGGTTCTTAGTGCTTCTCTGTGTGTTTTCTCTTGTCCATGTGGTATTTAATGAGGTGTTTTGGACTTTATCGTGCGTGGAAGAAGACTAGTTCAAGGTGTTCTTCATTAGGAGTGAGAGTGCAACAATTTTTGGTTTGAAGGTGATTTCATTGTTCTTGTTGTGTTTTTGGTATACTTGTGTTGAGAGTTAAAGAATTAATAATCTAAAGTAGTGACCTTGATTTTGATTATGGATAATACAAACTTGATGAGTCTCTAAACTCATCCCTAGAGGTAGGTCTTAAGACCAAACCATGTAAAAACTCTGGTATTTCACTTCTATTATTGCTTGTTTATTTTGTACCACTGCTTAGATTAGGTATTAGTATCAGAGCCATGTTAAATCTTAAAATATCTTATTTGATCTACACACACACACACACACACACACATATATATATATATATATGGTATCAGAGCGTGGTTCATGCATCCATCTTGCATCCGGATATTATGTAAGGAATGTTTTCTCAGTACCAAATTTTGAAGTTATGGTTCAATTTCTATGGAATGCATCCCCTAGCCCAAAAGGAAAGTCTATTATCTGAACTTCGTAGAGCTAGCTTGGCTATAAGTCTCAGTTCTGATAATTAGATGGAGCCCTGTAGGCTTTGTGTTTTGCGCCAAACGAAATTTACCATACAATACCAGTAAAGACCACGAGAAAACCACTCCTTCGATATCTTTGCATTCATATAATATAACTTTGCATCAGGCCAAGATAAGTAAGTCTTAACTACGAAGGTAGTACTGAGTAGGATATACAACTTTATTGATCACTCGCTGTATCCAGTTCACTGTTCTCTATTCACTATTCACTGTTCACTTGCTGCTAGTAAATTTACTTTTCGGAACTCTAGTAAATTTTCCTTACTGTCTTTATAAACTTGATATAATGAAGGAAGTAGTAGATAAATTTACTGTTTATATTCATCTTTTGCATAATTGTAATAATTTTTCACAAATAAAAGAAGTATTTTGCGCTTTACTTGAATATTACAAAACAATTGTGAATATTATAGAACTTCCACAAACATATGTTGAACAAGGATTAACTCTTCCAATAGAAATCCGCGAACTTATCTTTGATAAGTTAGCAATTTCTATTAAACCAACCAATACTGTAGTACAAAAAGAACAATTAAGAAATAAGTTTAAAAATCAAAGACAAAAATATGTGATATATTTGGCAGTAAAACATTTTGACAAAAAAGAAACAGAATTACCGTAGGTATGATCTTATAAAAGGAATAAAATATAAAAGTCCCACATCTATGGGATTTGATCCTTATACATATGAATTACTCATGTCTGAAACTCTAGAAATAAAAAAACATGAAATTAAAATAGAAATTTTACACCAAAGAAATATTGGTGATGAACTTGTTTGTATAAGAACTAAAATTCAACAAAATTATAACAGAATCCATAATATTATGAATAAAGGTCAAGTCATAATAAGTAAAAAAGATAGAAAACATATGAATAAAATTGAAAGAAATAATCAAAAATTATTTGAACAAATTAAGAATTTAGTAAAAATTTATGGAAATATTAAACAATATATGGAGCTTAAACAAAATGAATTAAATACCGCAATTGACATTGAAGATAGTGATAATTACGAAATAGAATAATTATGCAAAATTAATAGAAAAACTCTAATATTTAATAACATTAATTGGAACATGAGTTCACAAGATAGGCTAAGACAGTTAAGAGGAATAAAAAACTTAAGAGATAAAATAAAAGAAACAGAAAATGAAGTTAATTATTTTAGAAGAAAAATGGCAGAAATAGATCATAATGAACCCTTTGATAATATCCCAGACAATTTACGTTGGAGAATAGATAATCAACCACCAATACTAATAAGAATATACCAAATAGATAGATTAAAGGCTATCTTAGAATATAAACAAAAAGAATTAGCACAATTTGCATCATGAGTCATCTTGAAGTATAAACATATTAGTAACAAATTATTCTAATAATTATGCAAAAACTAGTAGAAACATACACAGTATACATATCTGCTTTACAACTTAGTCAAACAACTAACGGAAAGAAAATGGCGTTTTGTAGCTTATTAGAATATTTTAAACATGCAGTAAATATTATTGAACTTCCTGAAGAAACTATTAGTCAAGGAATAACTTTACCCAGTGAAATAAGAGAACTTATATTTGATAAATTAGCATCATCCATAGAATCTATAAATTCAAAATTATTATCACAATATATACAATTAAAAGAAGACACAAGATCAATAAGACAAAAATATTGTATACATAGGATTTCGAGTTATTTCGATCAACCTGACGAAGACCTCCCCTGATATAAAAATATAGAAAATGTGAAAATGAAATTAGCTATATCTTACGAATATGAACCATTTGATAGAAGTTTAACTTTAATCGAAACAATAAATATAAAAACTCAAGAAATAAAAATAGAAATCCAAAAACAAAAAGATATAAGTGATGAGATAGTAATCTTGAAACAACAAATCAGAAATAATTATGATAGTATACATCGATTAACGTCTCCAAGATATTTAGGACCACGCGGCCCTACCCTAGAAGAAAGAAAACTTCTAAAAGAATTTAGACAACAAAATTATGAATTATTTGAAGAAATTGGAATATTATTAAAACAATTTGAACAAATAATTAGAGTAAATGAAGAAAATGACAGCCTATTTGAAGATTATCATAATACCGAAGAATATTACTAAATGGACCAAGAAAATAAAAATTATAAAAATGAACTAATAGTACTTAGACAAAATCAAGATTACATAAAAAGTGAATTAGAACAAATTATGTCTGTAACAAACCAATTAAAATTACAACAATTACCAACAAGTGAGGATATACATAAATTAATCTTTTTCTTTGAACAAGAGCAAAATAGACATATAAAGTATAAAGAAATATTTAATTTATTGAACGAAAGATGTGATAAAGTAAATATTAGGTGTGATCAAATAATGAAAAAATTAGAATATTTAGAAAAGATAATTAAACAAATAGGATATTAGGCTATGGAAGACAACCTGATATATCAACAAATTTTACAACAAGCCAAAGAATATCACCCAGAAACGGAAGGCTTATCAAAATATGATCCAAGACAACCCACTGATAAAATACTCCTTAAACAAAATAATGTAATTATATTATTACATTTAAAACTCCTAAATAACTTAGAACAATTACACAAAGATTTACTTTTAGTACAAGATTTAATACCAAAGAAAACCACAGTAAATGATATATTATCTCAAATGGAAAATCTAAATATTAACAAGACAACAGGAATAGATAGACTCAGACAACCAAAACCCCTAGCTAAATTTTACGTGCAAAAATCATGAGTAAAATGATAAGAAAATTTTCGAACAGACAGCTAGTAGGACAGTCCTCCAAAACTTCTGAAAGCCCACAAGAAAATAAAATAACAGAAATTGTAGATATAAATGAAAATATAGAAATATTTAGGAATAATGCTTTAAATCTATTAAACCCTAAAACCTTATATAATACAGCAAACTTCCCAAGAGATACTGTATTTATAAGACACAAAAACGAAGAAATTGTAAGTTGTTTAGAAGGACAAACCATCAGATTACCAATGGTGGACAAAGAATTAAAAATATTATTAAAACCAAAGCATATTAAATTAATACACACTGGAATATTTGTAGTTGGAATAAAATCCCTTACTCGAAAACACTTAGGCACTAAAGCCCTGGTAACAATATATGATTCTAGATGGAAAAACACAAATTCAATAATACAATTAATGGAAATAGATATGAACAATAATGTAGGATTAGTATTCTTCACTCCTGATATGTTAATTGATAAAGAAGCTTTTATAAATAATATACAGATAGGAATACAAACTAAAGGATATGAAGGATTTACAGGAAACAATCTTATAATTTGTACTGGATTTTTGGGAGCTGGAATACAAAATTCAACCACTAATTATAAAATAAATATAAAAGATATAGTAGAAAGTATGGCTAGTAAAGGAGTAAAAGCCATAACACCCCCTAAAATAGACTTTTTTGAATATGTAGGATTACCATGGAACATTTCTCAAATAGTGCAAAATGATACACAAATGACAATAACTCCATCTGAACACTCAATGTATCAAACCGCTAAAGGAGAGACATTAATAAAATTCACAAATTATACAACCCTAACCCAACCTAAGACAGACACTGATACTGAATCAATTAGTGATTAAACAAAACAAAATGGATATCAAAAATACCTTAAAAGAAATGCACCAATCAATCGATAAATTAACAAATAATATAGCAATAATTACCAAATTAATAGAAGAACAATGTAAAAAGGATAAGTTAGAACAAGAAAATAAATTAAAAGCTATAGAAAACCAGAAAGAACTTGTTATAACACCCGATACAAATACTATCTATGAATCTGACATAGAATTCGAATAAGAAATATCAGATATTACTAATACCGAATATGTTATAGATCCAGAACGTGAGTATATACAAGAAATTATAGATAATATAAATAATGAATATATGGAACCACAAGAATCTAGAGCTAGTGCTTCAAATCAACCTCACAATACTCACATACGAGATACAGCAATGAGTACTGAAGATGGATCATCTGAAATGAATCTACCTAGACCATCTGCACAACATAAAGATATATTTTGATTACCGGGAAATACCAACAATTTTAATCATAATACACAATGGAAATCTAGAGGACAAAAATATCCTACCGATGAACCGATAATATTCCAGAATCATGAACAAAGAGCTATATTAAATATAACACATCATGATCCACAAAAATGGAATGCTGTTATAGCTATTTGGAAACAAAGAGTTACTAATGATATTTATAAAAATTTTAATGTAGAAAATTTAACAACAGAAGAATTATTTGCTAGATTAGAAACATATTTAGGTGACTCTGTTAAAGTGATATGGGAAAAATTTAAACAAGAATATCAACCCACATATCAATATTTAATAAATCTAGGAAATAATCCCTTCAATTTCTTAAATTATGTAGGACAATTAGTCACTGGAAAAGACCCAAATTTAGGAAACACCACAGAACAGGCTGATGCCTTAAAAACATTAGAACAAATGTCTTTAACAGATTATCGATATATTAAACAATTTTGTAATGATTACATGTATCATGGAATAAAATCTGGATTATATTTTAATAAAGAAATAAGTGACAAACTATTCTTAAAATTACCTGGAATATTAGGACAACAAATACTCGAAGCTTGGAATAAATTTTTAAAAGACAATGCTGAGCATATAACTAAAGCAGATATGCACGGCCTCGGTATAAAAATACAATTTATAATGGAAACACTCAAAGCTAAATGTGCAGATCAATTAGCACAAAAACAATTAAAGGGTGATAATAGCTATTGCGATATAATGTATGTCCCACAACAATACAATAGAAATATACCATTCTATATAAAACAAGCTAAACAAAATAGAAATTACTAGAATTCTAAATACAATACAAATTCCACTAAAAGCCAAAATAGCTATACTAGTAAACCTCGAAAAACAAATTCCAATTACTCTATCCGAAAATCTACAGCTCGAAAACCATTTTTATCTCAAGATAAACATGTTAGACGATATGACCCTAGAAGGACATATAAACAACAATTAAAGTGTTATACCTGCAGCAATACAGGACATTTTAGTAATAATTGTCCTAATTTACAAAATACATATACTCAAAATGCTTATTTAGTACAAAATACAAATCAAGCGTTATTAGAAATTGACAAAGATGTTTCTGATACAGAAAGCATTTATAGTATAATTACTATCCATGATCGGGAAGATATAGAACAAGAAGATCTTGAACAAAAACCAATAGAAGAATTATTCCACAACATCAATTTAAACCATATTTATTAAATGACAAGTTGTTCTCATAATTGGATAAACAACAAAGGCAACCTACAAATAGGATGTCTCTACTGTGGCTTTTGGCCATCTTTACCAAACCGGTATCAATGTAACAAATGTTATAAAGAAGCCTGTAACTCTTGCCTTACTGGCAAAACCTCTCCATTTTTACGCACACCCGAATATTCAAATATAACTCTTCTCTCCCCTACCTCAACCCAAAACACACCAGTTATACAGACTCCCACAGCACCTTCTGATCTTCGATTAACACAAATTGAATCAAATAATGCACAACTTCAAACCCGCGTTTCAGCCCTCGAATCTGATATCGTCTCTATTAAATCTGATATTCAAACCATGCACACAACTCTACATACCTTAACATCCAAGGTCCAATATATTACTGAATTATTACAATTAAAACAATATTCTCAATCACCGCCTACCGAGCTATACAACACTGAATATTCCACAAACTCTGACCCCGCTTCTTTTCCAACTTTCCAATGTTCACCTCAACCAACTTTACATACTCTTTTGGTCAAAGTCAAACTAACAATTCTTTCCACCAACAAAGAGATATTTCTTATAGCCCATGTTGACACAGGATGTACAAAAAACCTCCTTTCTTCCCATTTTATCTCTGAACATGATACTCAGCCCATATCTGACCCACAAACCACGATCAGTTATGGAATTGATAATATTCCCCACATCTATACTCATCAACTCAAACCTTCCACAATTGCTTTTTGCAACCATTGTAAACAATATTCTCTTTCCTACCCCCTTGACACTGTTTATATCAAAACTGACATGCCCCCTTCTATCGATATGCTTTTAGGCCTAAATTTCCTTTTAAATCAAAATGCGGGTCTTCTAATCACCAAAGAGGCCCTTCTTCTCTTTGATGGTTCTACCCTTACACCCACGGTTTCTACCAATGAATATCGCGCGTCACGCCGTCGCATCACCCAATCAGAGTCGGCAACTTCGCGTGGTGGAATCATTAAGCTGACTTCCAAAACTCAAAAAACAAAACCCATTAACATTTCTTCAAACACATGCTTTGTACACGAAATCAATGTGGATTACCTCCACTTCAATTACAATATAATGAACATATTGCAGAAACTTCTGAAAAAGGAACAATGAATGACTTCTGCATAATAGAACCTGAACATTTTGAGCATCTAATCACAGGTAAATCTTTATATTATAGTCTTGACTCAAACAATGAAATCCAACAGATAATTAGAAATTTAGAAAAACTAGAAATCATAGCAAATGATAATCCACTTAAACATTGGAATGTTACAAAACCAATTTGTAAATTAGAAATAATTAATCCTGAAATGCGAATAGATACAGATGAAAGAAAAATATACACCTAAAGATAATGAAGAATTTCTATTATACATGAAAGAATTATTAGAATATAAATTAATACAAAAATCAAATTCTCGACATTCTAGTGCAGCCTTCATTGTAAATAATCATGCCGAACAAATTAGAGGAAAAACCAGAATGGTAATAAATTATAAAAGATTAAATGATAATACACACGAAGATTCTTACAAAATACCTGAAAGAGATTATTTGCTAAGTCATATACAAGATTGTACAATTTTTAGCAAATTTGATTGTAAATCCGGTTTCCACCAAATAAAAATGCATAAAGACTCGATAGAATGGACAGCTTTTTCTACAACCTTAGGACATTTCGAGTGGTTAGTAATGCCCTTTGGATTAAAAAACGCTCCATCTGTCTTTCAAAGGCGAATGGATGATATATTTTTAAAACATAAGAAATTTGGTATAGTCTATATAGATGATATTTTAGTGTATAGTAAAACACCTCAAGAACATATAAGTCATTTGAAAATAATATTTGCCGAATTTATGAATAATGGTATAATTATTTCGAAAAAGAAAATGGAAATTGGTAAACAATACATTAAATTCTTAGGAATGGAATTAGGCAATGGTACTATTAAGTTACAACCCCATATTGCTACAAAAATACATGACTTTCCTGATAAATTAACATCGATAACACAAATTCGATCATTTTTAGGCTTAGCTAATCAAGCTAGACCTTTTATACAAAACTTAGGAAAATATTTAGGACCGTTACACCATAAAACTTCATCGAATGGCGAACACAGATGGAATAATCAAGATATTCTTCTTGTACAAAAAATTAAAAATCTTTTCTTAAATATTCCCTCATTAAGATTACCTACAAATAAGGATTATCGAATAATAGAAACTGATGGTTGTGAAGCTGGCTGGGGAGCCATTTTAAAAATTAAACCATCAGAACAACACCCTAAATCAACTGAAGAAATCAGTAGGTATAACTCAGGAAAGTTTAGTATAAAAACATTGACCTCTGTTGAATACGAAATTGAGGCCTTATTAAAAGGACTTGATTGTATGGAAATATTCTTAACAAATCGACCATTTACAATTAGAACAGACTGTGAAGCCATAGTCAAGGCATATAATAATTTAAATGAAAGGAAAATACAACATAGGAGATGGGTTCTTTTAAGAAACCATTTTTATAATAGAGGATATAAAATTACAATAGAACATATAAAAGGTGTAGATAACAAAACTGCTGATTTACTATCCAGGATACACCAAATTTTACAGGACCCTGGTTAACCACCTTTATTTTATGATTACACAGGAAGATGATATGATCCGAGATCTCATACAAAGGAGTAATACAACTCCAGAACAAAGCTCTACAGCTTCTCCTCTGATAACCCCCTCACAATTATTGAATAATACTTTCTCACCACAAACACGGCGTTTACCTGCCAGCATAATGGGAACAGTCGGTAATTCAAATACCAGTGCAGCTCGCACATTCCCTTCTTTCTCACCACAGCGACTCCCTCTCCCCCAGAAACTATAAACTTTGGAAAACATATTCTGTTCAAAAACTCTCACATGAAGTTTGAAAATAGCAATGGCTATATGATCAGTGATGAAGAGCAAATATGTTTGGACAACATATGGTACAATGCAAACAAGTGCATCACTCAACATAAAGCTATCTCCGGATTAGCCAATGCCATACATGCTGCTGCTTTCCTATACGGACAACTGCGAACAAAGAAAGGCAAGGCGAAGTTCTACGTCGTCTACCAAGGACACAATACTGGCATTTTTCTTGATTGGGAAGATGTTGCAGAAGCTACAAAGGGTTATCCCACTCCTTTCTTCAAGGGATATGAGACCCTCGAACAAGCACAGATTTTTGCCAAGTCGATGATTGGCCCAACTTATTACGTCGATCCAAAACTACGTAATGCTCCTCCTCAACAACCTTCTTTCTCCAACATGGCTCAGAGGAACACAACTTGTATACAATGCGAGCCAATCAAGAACAAAAACCGGGAACTCTTGGATCAAGTAGCCAATTGTTCGATGAGGATAAGCAAGTTACAAATAGAAAATGCTACAAAAGAAAGACTAATTCAGTGATTAGAAGCTTCGAACAAAAGCCTCTTAGCTGAGCTACAACTTTACAAAGCACAAGATACTCCATCAGCAAACGAAGCTCAACAAGTTGAACAAGTATCACTAGGCTCTAGCTCACAATCACCAATGGAGGCCTTCAAAACAGAAATACTTGGAGAAATAGAAGCTCTCCTCCAACAAAAATTCACACAATACGGCGGAAGCTATCGTGGGCCCATAAACCCACAGGACGAACAAGAAAGAACATTGACCCCACAAGAAGACACTGAATATGAACTAGTACGACGAAGACACAACAAAGGAAAGTCTCCATCAACATCACAAAATCTACTGGAAATGTAGATTGAACAAATGGGTGATTCCCTAACCATCCGTCTCACACCCAAATGACGTTAAACTTAGGGATGGTTTTTGTGGACCTTAACAAAACCACAAGGATTTTGGCCGAATCCATAAAGGACCACATGGTTCATAGGACAACCATGTAAAACTACATAATTGTCCTTAACCCTCGATCCGGGCTACAACAGGATCCATGCTAGTACCAAGCATGAAAAACATTGGGTAAACTAGGCCAGGCTAGTATAAAACCGGCTAACCCTGAACACGGGTTACAAAACGTAGTGTTCATCACACTTTAGCATGCTAAGGATAAAAGTATGCCAGACAAGAACCCTGTCTGTAAAATATGGGTTACACACCTGAACCAAACCAATGTGGAAAACAATAGTTTTATACTACATAGAATGCCACGGGGTGGTTCTTGAAGAAATACCAAATCTACGGTCCCCGGCAGAAGTACAAAGCTGCATGCGTAGAGGGTGTTGCATGGGATCATTCTTTAATCATTAAAGTGACACCTCAGTGGACAATGTTGTCAATACCAAAAAGGGCTAAGGGTATTCTAGTACCCTGAAAAATGTACCTTAGTCCTTTTACTTCCATCTTTGTAGTAATTTGACAAGTGTAATAGTACATTACAACTTAGCTTAAAATGGTGACATGTGTATTTAGGAATAGGATGCACCCTTTGCCTATAAATAGAAGTAGTTAGTGTGAGATAAAGAGGAGGAAGGATAGCAAAAGGATGAAGGTGAAGGTGTGAAGTCTCTCTCTCTCTTCTTGGCTCTCTCTTGTATCAAGCTCTCTTGTAACATGCTTTTGAAGAAATAAAGACAAGTTTACATAATGGTATGTTTGGATCTTTTCTTCTCTACTTAGTATTTAGTTAACACTTCGGGGATCCCGAAAGGGAACCCTAAGTGGTTAAGATGTAGCTAATCTTGTGACCTCTGTTTTTATTCTTTTTTCTATTAATTTCTTAGAGGAAGGATTTGAGGATGAAAGCCTACAGTCATGCTTCTATCATCTCTCTTAGGCCCCTCTAAACTTTGACATCATGCATCATCATGCACTTTATATGTATATTTACTTCTTTCATTTCTTTCTTTAATTTCTTCGAGGAAGGATTTGGGATGAATAGCCTACAGTCGTGCTTCCTTCATCTCCTAGGCCCCTCGATAATTTTTCATGCATCTCATTAGACCACATAACCATAAATGGTCGGCTCTGCCGCTAAATTTGGTGAAAGGTGGTATGCATTTCATCTGTAAATTCCTACTCTTGTAAATTTTTGGTATTCATTTTTTTAATCTTTCAAACAAGTTTTAATTACTGTTACAAGGATGAATCTGGCATAAATTCCTCCTGTAAGACCAGTTTGATTTTAGAAAACTATTAAGATTTGATGTGCTAGTCCTAAATTCCAACATAAGTCCCGCTTGCTGTGTGCGTCAGGGCAATTGGTTGTGGCTGGACATTAGCTCTGATAGACTTCTGAAAGCTAGGCATGGATGGTGCACCGAAGGATTCGGAGTAACTGCCTTTTAAAATTGTTGAAAAGATTAAATTTTTATGTGTTTTACTCTATGTCTTCACTTACCTAATAAGGATTGAGATCGTTAGGAATTGTGTATCTTATAAGTCTGTTCTAGACCTCTTCTTCTTCTACCAGTCTCTTGAACTTCTTCAAGCCAGACTCATGTTAAGGACTGATAGGAACGAAACTTGGTTTCATAATTTCTAATAGGTCCTGCCAAGGGGAAACCTTTGGACTGCAGAAATACACCAGCTAGCATATGCTATGTGGAGTGTAACACTGTAAGTGGTCCTTCCAGGAAGAGTTTCGACTATTCAGTTACAAAGTCTGTGACTTGGTTGTATTCTTGGTGACGGGACAGGAAGGTTGGTAATTTGGACAGCCGGATCACAAAAGCCCTGACCTTCAAAATATCTTGAGGGTTAAAAAAAAAAAAAAAAAAAAAAATCACGTGAACAAAGGTGAGGAGATTAAACGATTTGTTCGCTCCCGCCCGTGTGTGGCTCTCCACACCCCCCCTCCCCCCCCCCCCCCCCCCCCCCCCCTCTATATATATATATATATATCTAGTGTCTACAATCTCTTGATTCGTGTGTCATACCAAGAAACCCTAATTTTCTAAGTAAACCCTAATTTCAAGTTGACCTAATTGGGTTAGAGCTTTTGTTCCTAACATTGATATAAGGTGCTTAAAAGCAAATTGCAACCCCCCCCACCACCAAATTAATTATTTTATTGAGTTTTTTACATGTGGGTCCACTTAATGTGTGAAATCCAGCCCTAATCTAATCTTAACTGATCCGGAAACCAGGTTGTTTTTAGGTCTGAAGACCCGGAGTAAAGGAATAAGCCAACTATGGGCCATCTCAGTAGAAGACATGGTGTTTGACTTTGAACCCATGGATGTTGATGATGGAGTTCCATACTTGGAAGTTTGTGCAGATTTAGAAAGGAAGCTGCACCTGTCTGAAGATGAGATTAGTTGAAGGACTTGGAGTATTATCTGACTTGGTTTGATGGCATTTCTACACACTATGTATGTCACTTGATGTGTGTGCAAAAGCCCTTGAGGTTTAGTGTCTATTTGATCCTTCATTTCCCTGTTTGAACTTTGCTAACCTGATTGGTCGATTTGGTCGACTGGGCCAGTAGACCAATCAATCGACCAATGGTGTGTTAAATCCGAGAAAATCAAAATTTAGGGTTTTCACTCTCTATTTAAACCTACTTCGTGTTTCTTAGTATCCTCTACCTCCAAAACACTTTGAGAACGTGGGAAGACTTTTCCAAAACTCTCTTCGGTGATTTTGAAGATTCCTCTGTAGATCTGAAGCCTCTCATCTCTGATTTGCCAGTTCAAGGTTTGTATTTCTTTTGTATTATAGATTATTCTTTCTCCAATCTTGTTCTTGATTGAGATCAGGAAGAAGATGCTGCATTCTTACAACCATCTATTCCATGATCTCATTCTATTCTTTGAGATCCATGATCATCGTCATAATCTTAACCCTAACCCTAAATATTTTCTTGAAACCTTAATCCTCGTACGATCTTTTTGGAACCCTTGGGTAACCTCCCATGTGAGGGTGACCACATGAGTTATATTTATGTTAATCTAAACTTTTTCAATGATTTTCTTGCTATCTAATTGCTAAGCAATTATTCCCTTTCATCTTGTGACCCTAGCCTTTCCATAAGAGCCATAAGATTGAAAACCTAACTTCTTGGTTCAAATCAAGAACCCATATTTTGACCTTGACTTGATGATTTGACCTTCCTTTATAGTTCTAATATGTTCTAGGAAGTTCCCCTTCGAATTTTGGATCAATCGGACTTCAAATGAAGAAGTTATGACCAATCTAGTTTCTGCAGTTCCGTATTGACTCGGTTGCTTGATCGATTGGTCGATTGGGTCAGTAGACCAATCAATCAACCAATGAAGGCAGTAGTTTTGTTTTTCGCTCTGTTTGATTCATTTTCTCTCTGATCTTTTAGACATCTTTCCTAATGTTGTATCTATGATTGTTAGGGGTTTATTTGCTAAGTTTGGAGTCTCTCTCTTAATCTTTGGATTATCTTCGGCGATAATCAAGGTAAGGACAATTATTTCATAATAACATAGATTGCATACTCTCTGATTTCTACTTTAAGAACTCTGAGTTTATTTATTGTTCTTGTATTTTATACTTCTGATGTACTACTGTAAGTATAGTAGCATTTCACTTATGTCTTCTTTTTCATTATTCAAGATTATATGAAATGCTTATTACTACATATGGTCTAATGATTTGATTATGCTTTTACATTCTCTTTGTATGATGAGTTGTTGATTTTGTATGTCATGGCTGATCTGAGCATGTGTTTGATTAGGTATGATTTGGGATAGGGAAGTGTCCTTTTGACACTTCTGTCCTTGGACATTATCGGAAATAGTATGGGATGTTTCCGGGGTTGCCCATTGATGCTTTCCCGAATCATTGATTGTCATACCTAGGGCTGTCTAGCAGTGTTTGGCTAGGATGTCCCCTTTATATCAGACCCGATTCAAAAGGGTATTGAGACCGAACGACCCGTGGCAGCGATGGGGATTCACGGGCGTTCAATGTAAAATCCAGCCTTATCCTAACCCTGACCCGGCCCAGATTTTGTATTGTTGTAGGTCCGAAGACCTGAAGTGGAGGTAGAAGAGATTTGTGGGCCCTCATAGTTGAAGATTCGGTCTTTGATCTAGAGCCTATGGACATTGACAGTGATGCCCCTTACTTGAGCACATTGTTAGTATTTAGTGAAAATCTGCGCATCGAAGAAGATTGAATTAGTTGAAGCACCTATTGAACCCCCGTGCTCAATCCGAAGGTATTTCTTGAAACTAGACTTGTTGATTGACTTGTAGGAGAAAACCCAACTCAATTCAGATCAGTTTGGCCTTCCGAATCCATGTTCTAAGGTTGCTATATCAGCCTTGGTCGACTGACTAGTCGACCAGCAGTTATGAAATCCGAAAAATCACAAAAATATTTACCATTTTGACCCTATCTTTTTGGAACTCGTGAATGAAGGTCTACCCTGATCATTGGCACTCCAAAGAACGAGGAGTGACATTCCCTAGGCCATCTCTTGGTGTTTGTAAAGATTATTGACTCCAATCATTGGCTTTCCATCTCAATCATCATTTCAACATATGAATTCTCTTATTCTTCTTCTAATCTACTCAATCTCCTATTAAATTATACTCTTTGGACCATGGCTGAAGTGCTGCAACCTTGCAAACACTTGGCCATGAGCTTCCCCATTCATTTCCATCAATCTCAATTCATTCTTGCTATGATTATGTTCACCTACATTACAATCCCATGATTTCTTTCATTTCAACCTATTCTTTAATTCAAACAGAGGTGTAGATGTATGCTAGGTTTGAATTACTATTGATTCATGATTCTAAATTAGTTCTTATGATCCCCTTAATTGAATCCCCCTCATTTCTTGCAATTGCAATCAATTCTAATTCAATACTTGATGTTTAGCATATAGAACATAGGGTTTCAATTTGGGTATTCATAATTGGACCGTTGGATCGTGATAATATTTGGTGTGTAGTGTCCCCATATTGCCATAATCATGCTCTCCAAGTTTCATGTTGATTGGAGCACTAGAAGATCAGTTTCGGGCCTAATCTTCATTTTTGCCTGTTACTGACAGTCGACCAACCAGTCGACCAAGATATGATAGCAACTCTGTCTTTGGCCGAATTGCTTCGTTTGACCTCCGATTCGATTGCTTTCTTCTCTAATGTTGATTATATGTTGTCTTGGGTACAAATACTAACTTTTGGGCTATTCTTGGTGATTCTTGGTATTATTTCCGACTCGATCAAGGTAAGGATGGTCGTTACCTCAAGTACGTCGATTATGCAAATCTACTTCTATTTTGGAAACTTAGTAGATATACTTCATTTGTGTATTCCTTAGCCATGTATGACTGTTGTATGCACTTTATATCAGTAATATTATGTTACATGTCATTTGAAATATCATGCTTAATTATCCTTTATGATTACATATATGATTGATCATGTTATGCTACGCCTTTGTTTATATGATGAATTATTGATCATGTATGATATGATGAGATTGAGCTTGTGAATGACTAAGTATGACTTGGGATTTGTAAGTGTCCTACCGACACTTCTGTCCTTGGACATTGGAGGGAATAGTATGGGATGTTCTCTGAAGGTGTCCATCAACACTTTCCTGGGTTATTGGATGACATACATAGGATTGCCTAGATGTATGGCTAGGACTATCCTTGTTGTATCAGACCCGAATCGGAAGGGTATTAAGACCGAACGACCCATGGTAGGGTATGGTTTGATGGGCGCTCAAGACCGGTAACCACCCCGTGAGAGGACATAAACCATACTGCAGATACCCGGAAGGGGCCATTTATTGGTAGGGTTGCAAATGGATAGACTTGGGCTCATGGGTGCTCAAGACCGGTAACCAACCTGTGAGAGGACGTGAGAGCTTCCCGTTTACCATTTGTGGATGGCCAATAGGGTTGATAAGTCCATAGTCCGAGTTGGTTGTAGCCATAGGTACGTTGACTCTAGTGTGAAGGATACGGAACCGAGTTGGTCGGTGCCATAGGGGAAGTATCCGGATTTGACTTGGTACGACTGAGTAGATGACTTGCATTGGGCTAGGTATTGCCGTGACATGCACCAATACTTATACCAATGGTGATGTGAGAGAGTGGTGACCTGATCCCCAACCATGGTTTCTGATGAGGACTTTACCCAATTACCCCGGCAGACCCTAGATATCATGTATGATTGAGGGGGAGTGACAGACGACCTAAAGAAGTATGGTGCTATGGCTTAAAGCATGTCTACCTTAGAGACTAGCATACTCACAGTTAGAATCATATTGCATTATTGTCTCATATCATCTTACATCATGTTGTGACTTGTATTGTATGATTTGTGTATTGTGGAATGACTCACCTTGCTGAGTTCTTTGAACTCATTTCCTTTATGCAATTGTTTTTGTTAGACATATCTGCAGGTACCGAAGACATTGATGGCTCCTTCTGTCACATGCACCCAGCCGGTACCCTATCTGGCATACCCGGGAATGTGATCCACAGTCCAAGGATCAAGAATCGAGGGACCATGCCTCCCACATACACGATAACACAATCATGAACAATAATAATCAAGGTAAAAGCAACAAATAATAGATATCATGAATAAGAAAAGATTTCAACTAATCGAGTGCCAGAAATAGATAATATCAAATGTGTAAGTGAAATCATAAGGATGAGAGAATAAGTGAAAATCACTCTCTCAAGCAGCGGAAATGTAGTAATAATTAAGTTAATCACAATCCCAAGTTTAAAAGTAATCCAGAGAAAGTTAATTACATATCCAAATGTTCCATAATAAACTAGGAAAATGGGGCACTAGACAAGGGTTTCTTCTATCCTAATGATCGTCTCCTCATAGGTGTGGATGAAGAAAGCCCAACTCGGCCGCTCCCGCACTATGGTGGGGCTAACCCTGGTACGCAGAATAATCCTCTTCGGCACCATAACTTTGATCCTCACCGTAGCTACCACCCGGAGGATAGTATGAGGAATCAAGGTCTGTCTCGTAGAATGAGCCATCAAAGTCTTCGATACCTGCAGGATAATCTAACAACAATTGCAAAAAGGAATGAGTTCAAAAGAACTCAGCAAGGCAGTTATTCCATAATCCAAAATCATATAAATACAGATCATAACATAATGCAATGTGGTATGAGACATATGATGCAAATATGATTCTAACTCTATGAATGCTAGTCTTTATGGTAGACATGCTTTAAGTCATAGCACCATACTTCTTTGGGTAGTCAATCACTCTCCCTCAACCCATTCCGTATCTTGGGAATGCCGTAGTAATTGGGTAAAGTCCTCTCAAACCATGGTAGGGGAATCGGTCACCGCTCTTTCACATCACCATTTGGTATAAGTATTGGCGCATGTCATAGTAAAGCCTAGCCCAACGCAAGTCATCTGCTCAGTCGTATCAACTCAGATCCAAATACGTCTATTCCTCGCCCCTAGCAATCATTTCCGGTATCCTTCATACTAGAGTCAGCGTAATCCCAGATTACAGACTCATCAACCCTATTGGTCATCCACAAATAGTAAACAAGAAGCTCTCACATCCTCTCACGGGTTGGTTACCGATCTTGAGTGCCCGTGAGCCCAAGTCTAGCTATTTGCAACCCTACCAATAAATGGCCCCTTTCGGGTATCCGTAGCACGGTTTATGTCCTCTCCCAGGTTGGTTACCGGTCTTGAGCGCCCATCAAACCATACACTACCACGGGTCGTTCGGTCTCAATGCCCTTCCGATTCGGGTCTGACACGACAAGGACAATCCTAGTCACACAACTAGACAATCCTATGTATGTCATCCAATAACCTGGGAAAGTGTCGATAGGCACCTTCGGAGAACATCCCATACTATTCCCTCCGATGCCCAAGGACAGAAGCGTCAATAGGACACTCCCCAATCCCAAGTTATACTTAGGCAATCACATACCCAAGTCCATCATATCTCATACAATTGATACATCATCATGTTACAAGTTAAATCATAATATTGAATTGACCCATCATGAATATAAATAACAAGAATAATAAACCATTCTAACAAGAGTATAAGAAATCACAATACTACTGTTCTAAAACATGTATAGCAGTCCTATAATAATCAAAAGCAATTAAGAGACTATGTTCATTAAGTATAAGCACCAAACATAAGTTCATGGCCTAAGTGTTTATGGAGATAACCATCGTTACCTTAGGTTGAGTTGATGATGAATCGAGAATTACCAAGAAATGGTCCAAAAGTAATGTTAAGACCCTAAACAAACATAAATAAGAAGTTAGAGAAGAAATCGGGAAGACCGAATGTCGAATGGGTCAAAACTGGCTAAGGTTGCTGTCAGCAACAACTTTGGTCAATGGTCTTTGGTCGATGGCATCGACCAAAGAGGATCGACCAAAATGTCTTTGGGACAGAATAGTGGGTTTTGGGGATTTTGGTCCGAAATTGGTCTTCCGGGGTTCGGATCGATCCAGAACTTGGAGGAATGCTTAAGAACAATATGAGGACACTACAAATCAAGGAATCAACATAATCCAATGGTCTAAATAGAAAGCCCCAAATTGAGCTACTAAGTTCAAGAGACAAGCATCATAGCATGGATTGAAATTGATTGCATTGACATTGAAAAGGCATGCATTAGCTAAGGGAACTTATAGAAATTCGATTAGGATCATATGCTAGTGATAAACATGTACATAGCATACTATATACCTCCGTTTTGTATAAGATTGCATGATGTTAAGAGGAAAATCAAAGAATGTATATGCTAGGCTTGAAATGGGGGCATAGCATCAATAGATAGGTGAGAGGGTCATAGGTTAAAGAAGAGTGGACAATTGGAGTGTTGGTTGCAAGGTTGCAGCACCATCTCCAAGGTCTCAACAGCAAGAGAGGGATAGAAAAGAATAGAAAAAGATAGAATAGAGAGTGGAAGTGATGAATCATACCTTGTAGTTGTAGATGGAGACAAGAAACAATGATTAACAATGAGTTTTGGTGGAGTCTTCTTCACAAGTGCCTAGGAGTTGCTTTGGGAAGCTCCCCCCACATTCTAAGGAGTGAAAATGATTGCAATAGGGCTCAAAACACAAGGCTAGTATAAATAGAATAGGGAATATTCCAAGAATCATTAACTTGTCTGACTAGGAAACTTTGGTCGATGGTCCTTGGTCGATGGCATCGACCAAAGAGGATCAACCAAAAAATTTTTCAGCAGAAAATCAGGTTTAGTTCAGCAACTTCAGACAGGGACTTGGAGGGCTATACAAGGTCAAATTGGATGGGGTTTTCTTCTACAATTCAATCAAGAAGTCTAGTTTCGGGGAATACCTTCGGATTGTGCATGGGAGTCCATTAGGTACTTCAAAAAAATCATTCTTCTCCGATGCGCAGACTTTCATTAAACACCGACAATGTACTCAAGTAAGGGGTATTATCGTCAATGTCCATGGGCTCGGTCTCTGACTCATAATTATCAACAAAAGGGTCCATAAGTCTCTTCTACCACTGCTTCGGGTCTTCGGACCAAAAAACAACAGTGGATCTGGGTTAGGGTCAAGGTTAGAATAGGGCTGGATATTACATTCTCCCCCCCCCCCCTTAAAAGAAATTTCGTCCTTGAAATTGAAAGCGTACCTGTGCTTCCAAAAAGATGAGGAAACTTCTCCTTTATGTCTTCTTCCTTCTCCCATGAAGCTTCTTCAGGGGTATGGTTCTTCCATCGAATCTTCACCAAAGGGATGGTGCGATTCCGCAACTGCTTGTCCTTTCTATCTAGGATCTTGGCTGGTCCTTCATCGTAAGAAAGATAGGCACTAAGTCCTTTGGGTGCTTGCTGTAGTATGTGTTCTGGGTTCTCTATGTACTTTCAAAGCATCGAAACATAAAACACATTGTGAAGTCCAGCAAGAGATGGGGGCAAGGCCAAGCGGTATGCTACAGATCCAACCTTCTCCAAAATCTCAAAAGGTCCAATGAAGCAAGGGCTAAGCTTTCCTTTCACATTGAATCTCGTCACCCCTTTCATTGGTGACACTTTGAGGAAAACTTTATCTTCAATTGGAAATTCTAAGTCGGTTCTTCTCTTGTTGGCATACAATTTCTGTCTAGATTGGGCAGACTTGATCCTTTCTCTAATCATGTCAACCATATCATTTGTAGCATCAATCATCTCTGGACCCAAGACTTTTCTTTCACCTGTCTTTGTCCAATACAAAGGTGTCCTACAAGTGTTACCATACAAAGCTTTAAATTGAGCCATGCCTATTGTTGCTTGATAATTGTTGTTATAGGCAAACTCAACTAAAGCTAAGTGTTCATTCCAATTTCCACCCATGTCTACCTGATATGGAGAGTTTATGATCAGACCGGGTTCACACCTGGTCCAACCCTCGACCCAGGTCGAGACGGAGAAAACCGAATCGCTCCCGAACGAACCGGATCCAAAAGATGGCTTGCTGAAGAAGAAAGATTATTCTGCTGCAAGCGTGCCCTAATCTTACTTATGGATTAGGGTAATCACCCTGATGACAGCAGACTCAAACTGACGGCTGCGGATAATCATCATCAAAGGGATAACTATCGCATAACCTAACGGTTATCTCAGGAGTCCTCTACTAGCCCAAACTAATAGAAGTCTATCGCTCAACGGGTCTTATTGATAAGATCCAACGACTACCCGAAGAAGGCTTGAGTGCATCCAACGAAGGAGATTCGAAGGTACACTCTATATAAACCTCATTACTATACATGGTGAGGGACGGATCAATTGATCAAGGAGAATACTATCTGAAACTCAGGTTCAGATACATACTGATAGACCTCAACTATCAGCGTCCTGCTATCTAGATCACCTTTCCCGTTTCTTCATTCATTAGCTCTGTACTTCTAGCAGAGCCGTTTGTGATTAAGTTCATCAACTGACTTAGCCTTCGGAGGTGGACTCCCGACCCCAGCGGTCGGGCCACATCTGACGCTTTTGTTTTGCAGGACATTACGTGGAGATCCAAGGGCTGAGCAGATTTTGGACGCATCATTTGGTGCCGTCTGTGGGAAAGACTTGAAAAAGCCATGGTGACTAGATCAGCAGCCGCAGCAGCCGCTGCACAACGCAATTCCGGTGTTCAGATACCTGGGGTGAATAATCCAGATATTCCCCAGGAAAGCCAAAATCCTATCGAAGTGGATAAGGGCCATGGAGGACGTAATCCTCCTGATACAATCCAAGATCAATTGGATCAGTTAAAGATTCAACTCTTGGAGGTGAGCCAAGCACTCCGCTTGCTCACCAGACGAGTGGTTTTGCCACAAGAACCTGATCAACACGATTTGGGGAGACGTGCATTGCCACGTGACCAAAGAATGGCTGAAGACCGGAATGTTGATCAGAATTTCCGTGAAGGAGACCAAGGACTTCGGAGGACTGATGATCAACCAAGGCGAGGCGATCGGTTCGATAGACCGCAAGAGAGTACAACCGATTCAAATACAAGGTTGGATTCTGGGGTAAGAACTCACTCATCCATTGTCAGAAGAATTGTTCATGATGATCGAGCAGTTCGTGACGATAGAAACGTTCGTGAAGGACGAGCTGTTCGTGATGATCGAGTAGCACGTGATGATCGTGTTAATCGAGGTCGTGATCGTATTGCTGAAGATCACCCGACCCAGATTGGTCAAGAATTGGCCAACATCAATGAGAAGTTAGGGCAATTGGCTAAGGGAAGGATAACTGAGGATATATACTCAGTCATTCGGAAGACTCCTTTTGCTAAGCCAATCGCGGGATATCGGTTTCCCCATAACTTCCGTTTGCCTACCTTCTCAACATTCGATGGCTCCGGAGATCCAATATAGCTCACATTGGCTATTACCAACAGACCATGGCGCTTTCGAGTAATTCGATGAAATTTTATGCGGGGTTTTCGGATCATCTCTAACTGGAGCGGCACAAAAGTGGTTTTCTAACCTCCCCTCTCGGAAGGATCGTAAACTTTGACGAATTGGCACGCCAATTCATAGGGCGATTCCAGGTGGGATACGAGTCAAGAAAACGGAAGAAACCTTGTTTCTTGTCGGGACGAGGGAAAGGACGAAGCGATCAGAGAGTTTCTGAAAAGATTCAACAAGGTGACGATGGAGATAGAAAACTTGGATGAACAGGTAGCCAGAACCGCTCTATTCACGAGACTCACAAATCGGAAACTCCTGGAGTTATTACTACATGATATACCCACGACTTATGCTGAGTTGGTACAGAGATGCAAGAAGCAGGCTGAAGTCATGGAGATTCTAGATGCGCGCCAAGGAGATAATAAAGTCTCCAATAAGGAACAAAAGGCTCCTGATCAGAAGCAGAAGCCAAGGAAGAATGTTCGTGATAGGGTTGGAAGATCCCAACCTTGGCGCCAAAGATTCCCCGGCAGAAGTGAGTACACTCCATTGAATGCTCCTCGGGCCGATATTCTGAATATCCTCAAAAGAAAAAATATTTTGAAGTGGCCACCTAAAATTCTTTTGAAACCCGGAGAGCAGCGGCGGGATCGGGAAAAGTATTGCCGATTCCACAAGGACTATGGTCATTACACTAATGACTGTCGTCACTGAAGGCGGATATTGAGAGATTGATATCTCGGGGACATCTGTCCGGTTTTGTTAGCGGGGAGAAGGGAGGAGCCACGTGGGCCACGTGCGGCTGCCCCTAAAAGGAATCGTTCGGTCAGTTCAGAACGATCAAGGGAGGCCCCGAAGTCCAAAAAAGGTAAGGAGGTGATTGAAGCTGCTACTCGGTCACCGATCCTTACCATCTTCGGGGGTCCAGAGCCTGAATCATTCCGGAGTTTAAAATCCAAATCCAAATTTGTTGGAGCCGGAGAGGCGCAGAAGCGGAAGAAGCTGAATGGTGAAGATTCTATCACCTTTAGCGAAGAAGACGAGAGAGATGTTTGTTTACCTCACGATGATGCTATAGTCATTAAGGTAGAGATTGCACGGCGGGAAGTGCATAGAGTATTTGTCACGCCCTCCCAGCCGGTACCCTATCTGGCATACCCGAGAGTGTGATCCACAGCCCGAAGATCAGGTATCGAGTGATCAACCTCCCACATAAACAATAACATAATCATGAACAATCATAATAAAAGTGCGGAAGATAAACCATAGATCCAATAAAGAAAGAATGAATCATAAATGAATCAGAATAATAGATATAATCAGAGTGTCAAACAGATAAGTAAAGTGAGGCAAAAATCCCACTCTACAACCAGCGGAAAAGTAGCTCTAAAAGAATAAACCAGACAAAATCTAATCCCAGTAGCAAGTACATTGGGTAACTAAATTGTTCTCCACTTTATAGACAACATCCTTATAAGTGTAAATCTCATAAATGGCACAAGGACGCTTCCACTCGATGGTCGGACTAAGCATCGTACGGAGCATAACCACTCGCGGGATCTTCAGTGTAATTGTGGTAACCGCAATCACCTTCCTGGAGATATGCCTCTTCGCCTTGCGCTTCTTCATAGGGACCGTCATAGTACTCGGTACTGCAGGGATAGTCTAACAAACATTGTACAATAAAGGAATGAGTTTCAAAGAAACTCGGTAAGGCGATTAAAATCCATAATAACATAAATGGCGGGATTCCGGAACAAACATAAATGCAATATGATATGAGACAAACAATGAATGAATGAATCTAACTCTATGTATGCTTTGGTCTCTATTGGCGGACATGCTTTAAGTCATAGCACCGTACTTCTTTAGGAAAGTCCACTCACATCCTCAACCATTTAAGATATCTTGGATTCTCTCACGGATCATTTCACCGGTCTTGAGCAGCCGATTGGTAATGGGTCCTTCATCCCTCGGGACAAACCATGGCGGGGGTTAAGTCAACACACTCTCTCACAACCATTTGGTATAAATCTTGGCGCATGTCGGGGGTAAAACCTAGCCAAATGCAAGTCTTCTACTTAGTTACATCAAGTCAGATCCAGATACGTCCATTCCTCGTCCCTGACGATCCTTTCCGGTATCCTTCACACTAGAGTCCTCATAGTCCCTGACTACGGACTCATCAACCCTATTGGTTATCCACATATGGTAAACGGGAAGCTCTCACGTCCTCTCACGGGTTGGTTACCGGTCTTAAGCGCCCGTGAGCCCAAGTCTAACCGTATGCAACCCTACCAATAAATGGCCCCCACAATGTGATTCCTGTCCTCTCACGGGTTGGTTACCGGTCTTGAGCGCCCATGAATCCCCATTGCTACCACGGGTCGTTCGGTCTCAATACCCCTCCGATTAGGGTCGACATAACAGGACATCCTAGCCAAACACTACTAGACAATCCTAGATATGTCATCCAACGGTTTAGGAAGGTGTCCGAGAGGGCATCTCCGGAAACATCCCATAATATTCCCGTAGTAGTCCAAGGACAGAAGTGTCAAAAGGACACCTCTCCTTTCCAAACCATACTTAAGCATACACATGCATCAATTCATATCATTACATATATGGTAACTTCATATATGGAAAGAAATCAATAATTACAATCACTTGTATATAATTGGTAAGTAAATCACACATGAATCAATTTAATATGAATAAGTAATGCCACTGTAATCAAAGTTATGCAACAGTAGTATATCATTGTAAGAATCTAATTTAGGAAACATGTCAATGATATTCAAATATAGAAACTAGATTCATGCTATCTATGTAATTAAGGAAATAACCATCCTTACCTCTTATAACTCGCAAAGGAATCCTAAGAAGTCAAGTAAGATCTTTGCAAACTTGAGAAGAAGGTCCTAAACAAGTATATACAACATATTAGGAAAGATCCCTAACAGAAAAGATACCAAAACATCCAACACGGACCAATTACGGGAGTTGCTTTGAACTCATTGGTCGAGTGGATTGGTCGATCTAGTCCAGTCGACCAATCAGATCGACCAATGCGAGACGATAGCCTAAAAAAACAGAGTTTTAAGATATGAAATCCGAATTTGGTGGTTCAAAAGGGTACTAATCAAGGGGTAAACTACATCAGTAGTATTCTAACATATAGGGGACTTCAAAACACCAATCAAATCAAGACATCAAGATCCAAATTAGGAAACAAAAAGTTACCATAATTAGATTAACCATGGATCTTGATGAATTTGAAATAGAAATCAAAGACAAGAACAATAGGAGGATGGATCATTGCTTCAGGTAAAGGTATCATGAAAAACATACTTAGATCTTCAATGAAAAAGACTTAGAAGCATAATCTAAATAAGGAAATAAAACCTACCATATATGTAACTACCATGCTTCATGAAGAACACATAGTATGGTAGAAGAGAACAACTAGAAATTGATAGATTATGGATCATGGAAAGAAAACACAGTAATTAACTACTAACATGATCAATAAAGAAGATCCAAAGGGATCAGAATTCAAATCAGAAGTTTAACAAGATTAGATCATGGTTTGATCATGATTCCTTCAAAAGCTTGCAATGATCATGGTTAAGATCATTGTTCTAGCCTCAAATCCTTAGGATGATCATGAGAACATGTTCAGAGATGTTTGCAACAGAGAATGCAGCATCTCTTCTACTGTCTCAACTCAAAAAGGAAAGAAAAACAAAGATGGAGGAGAAGAAGAGAGAGTAGACATACCTTTTGATGCAAAAGGAAGAGTTTCGACGAAGATCCGTCAAGAAAACACCAAGGATGCAAGGGAGATGACTTGCAGAGGTCTTTGGTTCGTTCCAAAGAGTTTGGAGGCAGCAAATACGAAGTGGACTCGAGATTGGACTTAAATAGAGCAAGAAAAACCTAACTGCCAAAGACAACACTCATTGGTCGAGTGAATTGGTCGACTGGCCCGATCGACCAATCAGTCGACCAATGCTGACAGCAAGACCAAAACAGGGAATTGAAGGCCCAGATCAAATCCAATCCTAAAGGGGTTTTGCACACATGTCAAGTGACTTACCTAATAGGTAGAAATGCCTTCAAACCAAGATAGAGAGCACTCCAAGTCCATCAACTAATCCGATCTTCATCAAGATTCAGTTTCCATAAATAGAACTTCATCAACAACTTTCATGGATTCAAAGCCAGACACCAAGTCCTCCACTGGGATGGCCCAAAGTTGACTTCTTACTTTACTTCGGGTCATCGGACCTACAAATAACAAGGTTTTCGGGTCAAGGTTAGGGCTGGGTTTTACAGTATTGATTGATACAGGGTCTACAGCTAACCTAATTTCTTACGAAGTGTATCAAAAATTGAAGGTGGATCAAGATTTGATGAAACCTTCATCAACACACCTATATGGCTTTGCAGGGTCATCTGCAGTGGCGGAAGGATCGGTTCAGTTGGATCTTTCCATTGGAAGTTTTCCCAAAGAAACAACTGTCCGAATCAACTTTCTGGTGGTTCGAGAACTACCAGCTTATAATATGATTCTTGGGCGACCATCTTTATCCAAGATAGGTGCTATTGTTTCGACAAAGCACCTGAAGATAAAATTCCCGACTGATATGGGAATCGGTCAAGTCTCCTCGACCACGAAGATCTCTCGGCGGTGTTATGTTGCCTATTTAAAAGACAAGGAGGGGTCCGAAGAAGGTTACTGCCCTCCCCATAGAAATTCGGGATGATCGGGAAGAGACAGAGATGCAAAGGCCCGAACCAGTGGAGAAACTAGAGCAAATCCAGCTGTGTACCGAAGATGCGAAAAAGATTACTTATGTCGGGTCTGAACAGCTGGAAGAGTTTAAAGATGAATTGAAGTTATTTCTTCAACAGAATAAAGATGTATTCGCGTGGTCTGCTGAGGACATGCACGGGATCGATCGTGCCATTGCAGAGCACAAACTCGGATAGACCCTAAGGCGAAACCAAGTGATACGAGAAAGAAGAAATTTCTCTATTGAAAAGTATGAAGCCATTCGGAATGAAGTTGAAAAACTTAAGAATTCTGGTTTCATAGAACCAATCGAGTACCCAACTTGGTTGGCCAACGTGGTGATGGTGAAAAAGGCGAATGGGAAGTGGAGGATGTGTACAGACTACACGGATCTAAACAAAGCTTTCCCAAAAGATTGTTACCCGTTGCCTCGGATTGACCTCTTGATAGATGCTACTGCAGGGTATGAAACTTTAAGTTTCATGGATGCCTACTCGGGGTATAATCAGATCCTTATGAATAAGGAAGATGAGAAATGTACTGCTTTTATGACTGATCGTGAAAGCTATTATTACAAGGTCATGCCTTTTGGCCTGAAAAATGCAGGAGCAACATATCAGAGGGCCGTCAACAAGATTTTCAAAGAGCTGATAGGAAAGAACGTTGAAGCATATGTTGACGACATGCTGGTGAAAAGCTTTACAAAAGCAAATCACATTGCAGATTTGACTGAGGTTTTCTCAGTACTAAGGAAACATCAAATGAAGTTGAACCCCGAAAAATGTGCCTTTGGAGTCTCCTCGGGCAAATTCTTGGGTTTCATGGTGTCACAGAGGGGAATTGAGGCAAATCCAGCCAAAATACAAGCTCTGATTGATATGGAGGCTCCCAAAACCGTTCGGGATGTACAATGTTTGACAGGGAGAGTTGCAGCCTTAAATCGATTTATCTCCAAGTCTGGAGAGAAATGTTTGCCTTTCTTCAAGGCACTTAAAGACCTGAAGGGCAGTAAGGAAGCAAAGTGGACTGAAGAGTGCCAGAAAGCTTTTGAGGAATTAAAAGCTGCACTTGGACAACCACCGATCTTGTCCAGGCCAGAGAAGGGGGAAATATTACAGCTATATCTAGCGACATCCCTTTCCGCGGTCAGTGCAGTACTTGTTCGGGAGAAAGATAAGAAACAGTGGCTGATTTACTATGTAAGCCACGTGTTGCTGGATGCGGAGACGAGATATTCGCAGATTGAGAAGCAGGCTCTGGCTCTCATGATGGCCGCCAGGAAGCTAAGGCCATATTTTCAGGCTCATCCAATTGAGGTATTTACAACTTTTCCTCTTAGTAAAGTTCTTAACAAACCTGATTTGTCTGGAAGGATGGTATCCTGGTCGGTTGAGCTAAGTGAGTTCCAAGTGAGCTTTAAGCCCAGGACTGCAATCAAGGCTCAAGCATTAGCCGACTTTGTAGTAGAAACTACTACACCAATGGAACCCACTATTGAAGATCCCATTATACCAACCACTTGGGAGGTATATGTCGATGGTTCGAGTAATAAAGATGGAGCAGGCGCTGGAATTCTATTAAAAAGTCCGGAAGGATTCATTATTCGATATGCTTTGAGATTCGCATTTGATGCGAGTAATAACGAAGCGGAGTACGAGGCCCTAATAGCAGGACTTCGGTTGTCAAAGGCATTAGCTATTGCAGATGTTACTATTTATAGTGACTCTCAGCTTATAGTCAACCAAGTCCAGGGGGAGTATGGCATTAAAGAACCACGCTTGCAAAAATATCGGGAGATAGTGCAGGCATTTCAGAACCAATTTCGGAATTTGAAGATATCTCAGATTTCGAGGAATGAAAATTCAGTGGCAGATGAGCTATCCCGACTAGCCAATGCCAAGGAAAAGAATCTAGACCCTTCGGTCTATATTGAAGAGGTAACTTTTCCAAGTTATCATGAGAAAGAAATTTCTTATATTGAAGCAGAACGTTGCTGGATGGATCCAATAATTGAATATCTAAGAGATGACAAGTTACCTGAGGATCTAGTAGAAGCAAGGTTGATCAAGATTCGATCAGCTAGATTTGTCATTCAGAATGGGAGACTATATAAAAGATCTTATGCTGGACCCCTTATGAGATGTATAGGCCCCGAAGGAGCAAACTCAGCTTTGGCTGAGGTTCATGAAGGAATTTGTGGTGCTCACATGGGTGGCAGAGCCCTGGCCCATAAAATTCTAAGATTGGGGTTATATTGGCCTAAAATCCAAGAAGTTGCTATGGACTACGTTCGTCGATGTAGTAACTGTCAAATTCATGCTACAAAGATCGAAGCGCCCGGTGGAGATTATGACTTCAATTCTAAATCCCATTCCCTTTGCAATGTGGGGAATTGATATCATGGGCAAATTCACCAAGGCATCGGGCGGACGAGAATATCTGATAGTAGCAATTGATTACTTCACGAAATGGGTAGAAGCCGATTACACCGGTGACAATTACCGAGAAAAAAGTGGAGAAATTTGTGCTTGAATCAATCATATATCGCTTTGGGATTCCAAAGATAATTGTCACCGACCATGGTACTCGGTTCGACTGTCCACAATTTGAGCAATTCTCGTGGAACATATATGATCGATCATCGTATGTCCTCAGTGGCATACCCCCAAAGCAATGGCCAGGTAGAGGTTACTAACCGAACGCTACTGGAAGGAATAAAGAGAAGACTCGAAGCTGACAAAGCTTCTTAGGTCGAAGAACTATATAATGTACTGTGGGCTTATAGAACTACGGTTCGAACACCTACGGGAGAAACTCCATTCAGGTTGGCATATGGATCCGAAGCATTGGCACCAGTGGAGATAATGGCAGGGACGTTAAGGGATCGTGAGTTCGAGGAAAAAGCAAATGAACAAGGACTGCTTGATAGTCTTGATTTGTTGGATGAAGTTCGGGCAAAGGCAATAGCACGAACTCAACATTATCAAAGAAGGATAGCGTCTCATTATAATACTCGAGTGAAGAATCATCGGTACTTAGCCGGAGATTTGGTGTTAAGAAACACCCTAGCTTCCGACCCGCGTCACCAAAGAAAGTTGGACCCTTCCTGGGAAGGACCTTATATGGTTGTGAAACCGGTCGGTTCAGGAGCTTACAAGCTGAAGAACATTGATTCCCAGAAAGATTTGGATCGTTCGTGGAATGCTAGGCATCTCAAAAAGTTTTATCCTTGAAGATGATTTCAATTTTGTTCGCGATGTAATCATTTTCAACTCAATCAATGCAATTTTTGGTTTTCAACAAACTATCTTTTGATTGGGGGGCATCATACACCACATTCAAGAACAAGATCCAACTATAAGGCATCGGATGAAAATTCGTGTGGGTCCTTCAACACTTCAACACTTATGGAAAATCTTTCAAACTTTCTTAAGTCGGGGCATCGGATGAAAATCCGAGTGAGTTCCTTTTGCAAGGCGTCGGTTTAATACCCGAGTAAGTTCCTTTGAGACTTATTGAATTTTTGAATTATCCTTAAGTATAAGGCATCGGTTTAAAACCCGAGTGAGTTCCTTCTCAGACTTATTGTATTTCTCCGGAAATCCTTAAGTATAAGGCATCGGTTTAAAACCCGAGTGAGTTCCTTCTCAGACTTATTGTATTTCTCCGGAAATCCTTAAGTGTAGGCATTGTTTCAGACAACTAAGATCTAATACAACGACGATTCAAGTGACTAGCAAAGTTCAAGATAAAGTAATTTCTTATTTCTCCAGAAGATCCAAAGAGGCCAGCATCAAAACAATTACAAGAGCTGGATACAATCTCTGATCAAAGAAGAAGGTCATTACAGGTGACTGTTAACAAGTTATACAAGATCGATGCGACTTTGCTAGAACAAACATATGAGTCAACCATTGAGAAGAGTCAAGGAAAAGAAGAGAAGCAATGAGGATTACAAAAATATTCCAATATTCAGAAAATCCTCTGCAATTTCATACTCTTTACCCAGCTTGTCCAGGAGAAGAATGGTCCTCGACCAAACTCACATTCGGCACAAGCTCGTCATAATTGACTTCTTCCAGCGGAGAATAAACAGGAGAATCTTCCAGATATTGCATAATATCTGGATCGGAAGGTGGAGGATCAATCTTATCCTTGGTCCAGTCGGGAGGAGGAATATCCAGGTTGGTAAATACTTCAGGATGGCAAACAGCACTGTAGGGAGTCGTATCAAAATGAGGATCTTTCCTTATTATTGATTCCCATACTTCGTTCTCACCATCCCGGTACGCCTGCAAGTTGTAAGCATTCAACATATCAACAAAAGGCTTACTGTGTAAATACTTGAAGACACAGGCTCTGCGAACATCAGTTGGAAGGGATTCGGGCAAAGGAACGACGGCTTGCCTTTCGGGTAATGTTTCGGATCCTTTAGCTCCCGACTTTCCAACTGTCCGTTCCAGTCGCCGGATCTTCTCCCCGGCATCATCCAAATCTGACCGAAGACGACCAATCATCGAATTCTTTTCTCCTCGCCACCTCCCAAGCTAGATTCCGAAGGCGAGCAATCTCAACATCTTTAGCTTCGAGAGATTCCCTGAAGCCTAGAAACTTCATGGCTCAACCTACTGAGTCTAGTAACTGCTTCCACTTGGTTGTGGAAGTTACCAGCAAGACTCCTGCAAACAACTTTCGAGTTAGCAAGGAGCAGAAAAGTAATTTTTCTAAATCAGAGGAAAATGAAGAAAGACTTACATCACCAGTGACTTCGTAAAGACTTCATCTAGAAGTTTGGAAAGAACTGCGCTCTCAGAAGTCATTCGAGCAGCAGCGGTACACCATTCCAACGCTCTGTCAAACTCGTTTGACACTAATTCAGGCGAAGGATGAGAAGGATGAGCTACATCAAGAGAAGGACGAACTACACCAAGAGAAGGATGAGCTGCATCACTTGTCATCCGACGGCGCTTCCTGGTGGCAAAATCCTCCAACTCAGAAGGAGAGGAGGAGGATGCCAAACAAGCATTGGAGTTAGAAATAGGAGCAGCACCTGCTGGGGCCACACCTTCATCAGACGCCAACATAGTTGCCTCAGATGCCCGAAGAGTCTCCTTCGGGGGTGCACCGACAGGCTCACCAACAGGCTCACCAGCAGGATTGCCGCCAGCACCATCGGCAACGGAGTGATCAAGATCTTCCTGGGAAAGACAAGCGGTCACTTCGGGCAAAGAAGGCACAGGGACGGCATCAACAGAAGCTGCATGAATCTGACTGGAAGATTCACCGCCAGCGATCGCCTTTACGCTTGGAGGATTCACTAGCTGAAACCACCGTACTGGCCCCAATCACCACCGACGGAACGCTATTCTTGCGAGATTTTGCTCTGATAAAGTCTGGGTTGATCTTGGGAGCCACTATACAAAAAAACAAACAGCCGTATCGATCACGAAATAAAAACGACAAAGAACAATGGGGAAACCCTAGTTTTCTAAAGCTTCTGACAGACCAACAAACTAAACCCCAAGTATAACTACTGTGCAGTTTACTTCGAGGGGAAGAGGGGAAAGAGATGAGAAATCAAAAAACTCACTTGTTCAGAAACGGATAGAGCTGTTGTTGAAGTACGAGGAATACGGAGGCAGGCCGAAGGACGAAAGGTTGCTTTGGCACTTTAGCAAATCTATCTTGTAGAAGTCAGGATAGATGGAGGGTACCCACGAAGGCTTTAAATAGCCTCAGGTATAAGACGACGGTTGAAGGCTAAGGACAACTGACGACCCAGATCCAAACGACGCTTCGAAATCCGTAGAAAGCAAGATCAACGGTCGAAGGGATGCCACATGGAAACATGTGGAAGCGAGCACCTGATGCAGAGAAACCTCCAATCATCGCACTGCCATTAAAATAATGGAGGTATTTCCGATTCATTGGAAACAGTGAATGGAACACAAAACCAGGAAAACGTTTGAACTTCGCAGAAGGGAAACGTGCGGACTTTGCAATAAATGAAGTAGTGGGGAAGATTAACGCATCTTCCCAAAATGTATCTTCACAATATTTCTACAAGATCATTATTCGGCGAGGAATGAAGAGTTAAGTGATAAGTTTTATCATTAATACTTTGATATTCAAGGCAATACTTCGGCAAGAGATGGGGAAATTTTGAGACCAATATGAGTAAAGAAATATCTATTCATTAAAATAAGGGTACATCTTTACAAAAGGACAACGCCCTAAGCCTTTTCTTCATTGTTGCCCAAAGGACCCTGGTCGGGATGACTTTTCTCAGGATCCTAAGAAGAGCCTTCCTCAAGAATGTCATCGGCTGAATCCTCTACAGCAACAACTTGAGACTCGGCTTGTGATTTCTCCTCTGGAAGTGCCGGCTCGTCATCTAGATATGCCTCATATTGAGGGTCAGCTGGAAAAGGATCTTCTACTCCCTGGGCCCAGTCTGGGAGATCCATACCAACTTTCCCGAAGACCTCGGGGTGGCATACCTCACGAAAAGGAGCAGTGTCAAAGTCAGGGATCGTTCCAAGGATCTGCTCCCAAACATCGTTCTGCCCCATGCGGTAAGCCTGAATGTTGTAGAAACCTAGCAATTCGGAGAAAGGTACGCTGTTCAGGTATTTCCGGATGCACTCCTTCCGAAGGTTTGGTTTGATATGCTCAGGCTTGCTAGGGATTGCCAACTTTAGATGATCTTCGAGATCCCTACTCTTAACTTCAAGGCGGTCACCAAACAACGTGGCAGCTGCCTTTTGCTTCCTGGCCTCGCGCTCGGCAGCAGAGACGCGAATTCTTGAAGCTTCAAGGGCTTCCTTGAGGGAAGTCACTTCTTCCTCATGCTTTTTCTGCAACTCTACAGTAGCTGCAGTCAGCTGGTCTATTTCAGAATTGGCCTTGGCCAATTTCTCTTCACAAGTTTGCAGCAAGGAGCTGGTGCGATCAACACGGCTCAAAGCTTCCATGTGTTGATAAAAGCTCAACACAACATTCCTGGGAAGACAGAAGATATCAGAAGAAGTCATAAGAAATTATGAGAACATAAATAAGCGAGAAGACCGTTACCTTGTAGATTGACTCACAAGGGAAGTGTCATCCAGGGCTTCAAACTCCTGGCGATCAGAAGGAGCAAGACTGAGAGAGCTCCACTCAGCAGCTTTCTCAGGATCCCGAGTGACCCTGTCGGTCATCTTCAGGGTCCACTGAGGGAGGAAGACTTCCTCACTATCCGTCGAAGCTTTGGATTTTTTGTTGGAGGGAGCATCAATTGTGTCATGCCTCCTCTTGGTTCGGACGGAGGAGGAGACGGTGGCCCTCTCCACCATTGGTTTCTTCCCTTTACCCGACAGCCCGTCCGATACCCCCTAAGCATATTCCTCGATACCCCCCTGTAAGAGGGGTCGGGAGAGGGAAGAGAAGCCTCTTGATCTGCAGTCAAGACCCTGGGCGATCGTTGTTCGGCTGTCACAACGGCTCTAGCGGCCTTCACCCGCAGACTTTCAGGGTTCGTTCTGGGAGGCACTGCAAAGAAGAAGGACAAGAATCAGAATTCAAGACATTTCACTTCAGTCAAATCAAAGGATGATGGTTAGAAGCTCACAATGAGCCAAGCCCCAGTACTGAAGAATGGAGTTATACTCCATTTCATATCCATGTATCTCTTGATACCACGGAATGGATTTGATCTTCCTGATGGCCGCCTCGTCTTCTTTGGATAAGGGAAGGCCCCGGTTACTTTCGGACGAAGAAGTAAACCTCCTCCAGGTGGTCGGGAAGTTAAGATCTGATGGAGGCGCTCGACAGAAAAAATATCGTTCGCGCCATCTTTTGTGGTTAGAAGGGCAAGTTCCTTTGGCGAGGATGCTGCCCCTCCAATCAAGTTCAGCCCTATTGCGTTTGGAAAGAAAGACCCATCCGGGAGGATGGGAGATAGAAAGAACATGAAAATGTACAAAAAGAGAAAGAGATGGCGTGATGCCAAGCTCAAAACACAAACCCAAGAAGCCGACGATGAGACGCCAGCTATTGGGGAGGAGCATTCCGGGACAAATGTTCCAAGTGATTCAAAACTGCGGAAAATAAAGGATTAAAAAGGGAAAGCGAACCCCGCTTTCCGGTGTATCTATATAGGGGAAAATTCACCCGGAAGGGATGAATCAACTCTCTCATCAAGGTGGGGAGCCCTAACTCGATATGAGGAAGGAAGGTCAAAATCTTGAACAGCAGAAGAAGAGTTTCTCCATTATAAATGGAGGGGAAGACAGAGCCGGGCCCACTATTGGACCCGGAGGTTTGAGGTTGCCTAGAGGAATCAACGATCTTGGAAGATCCAGACTCGACAAAGACAGGAGAAGTTTCGGTTTTTCTTTCAAAACCTTTTTGAGAAACTTCAGCGAACTCCTGCCAAAGGACGGTTAGGGTTTTGTTATCACTATCCGACTGTTCGGGGGCAGGAGAAGCAAAAGCATCACTGCTATCACCAGCATGGGGTACTAAAGAAGCCCTATCGTCCGCCATTACTCGTTTCAATAAACTACAAAAAGAAAAGATCAGTAAACTTACTGATTCAGTGAGACGAAAGCTTGAGAGCAGGAAGGCGCGAAGCAGACAACAAAGGTTCAAATTCCAGACAGGAAGAATGAAACCTACGAAGACAACGAACTGCTTTTAAAACTCCTGCACAAGTGTTCGGGAATCTGAACGATCGAGATTGATTCAAAATTGACGATCAAGATTGCAAGACATTTTGAAAGTTTGAACTCACGAATCCGAAATAGGCGTTCGGAAACCGTCGCTTGGATGACGTGAGCCACGACAGATCAACTGCAACGGAGACATGTGGCCTTACACTCACAACGCTCGAGAAAAAGTGACCACCGCATTAAATGTGATATGACATTTAATGAAGCACGCAGAGATCATCACTCGACGACGAACCCAGTTAAAAACCAAACCCTCGGGATCAACCGAACGCTTGGTCTGGGGGGCTCGTGATATGGAGAGTTTATGATCAGACCGGGTTCACACCTGGTCCAACCCTCAACCCCGGTCGAGACGGAGAAAACCGAATCGCTCCCGAATGAACCGGATCCAGAAGATGGCTTGCTGAAGAAGAAAGATTATTCTGCTGCAAGCGTGCCCTAATCTTACTTATGGATTAGGGTAATCACCCTGATGACAGCAGACTCAAACTGACGGCTGCGGATAATCATCATCAAAGGGATAACTATCGCATAACCTAACGGTTATCTCAGGAGTCCTCTACTAGCCCAAACTAGTAGAAGTCTATCGCTCAACGGGTCTTATTGATAAGATCCAACGACTACCCGAAGAAGGCTCGAGTGCATCCAACGAAGGAGATTCGAAGGTACACTCTATATAAACCTCATTACTATACATGGTGAGGGACGGATCAATTGATCAAGGAGAATACTATCTGAAACTCAGGTTCAGATACATACTGATAGACCTCAACTATCAGCGTCCTGCTATCTAGATCACCTTTCCCGTTTCTTCATTCATTAGCTCTGTACTTCTAGCAGAGCCGTTTGTGATTAAGTTCATCAACTGACTTAGCCTTCGGAGGTGGACTCCCGACCCCAGCGGTCGGGCCACATCTGATGCTTTTGTTTTGCAGGACATTACGTGGAGATCCATGGGCTGAGCAGATTTTGGACGCATCACTACCACACAAGATCTAAGCATGTCTTCCAATATATGAATTATCCGCTCAGATTGTCCATCAGACTGTGGATGATGAGCTGTACTCATATTCAATTGGGTTCCCAAGGCTTTCTACAAACCATTCCAAAACCTTGAGGTGAACTTAGGATCACGGTCAGAATCAATACTCACAGGCACCCCGTGTAGACGAACTACATTATCCACATAAAGCCTAGCTAGCTTATCCAAAGTGTAAGTGATCTTCATAGGAATAAAATGGGCTGATTTGGTCAACCTATCAACAATCAGCCACACAGTGTCATTTCCCTTACTTGTCCGAGGCAAGCTAGTCACGAAGTCCATTGAGATATCTTCCCACTTCCAACTAGGAATAGGAAGGGGCTGAAGCAATCCAGATGGAGGTTGACAAATGACTTTCACACGTTGGCAAGTCTCACACTTGGCAACAAAATCTTCAACGTCAGCTTTCAAACCATTCCACCAAAAATGTTCCCTTAAGTCCTTGTACATTTTGGTACTTCCAGGGTGTACTGTAAAGATGGACTGGTGTGCTTCTTTCAATATTTCCTTCTTAATTTCATCATCAGCAGGCACACAGAGTCTAGCTCTAAATAATAAGGTACCATCCATAGATGTACTAAAAGCAGGGTCCATTTCTAAATTTAAGGCAATCTTCTCAATCTTCTCTTTCAACTCTTGATCAGAGCTTTGCAAAGCAACAATCTTATCTTTAAGGGTGGATCTTGCAGTCATGGCATAAAGAATACAATCCGAACCCTTAGGGACCACTTCCAAACCAAACCTTTCCATCGAAGACAACAAAGGCCGACTCAAAGCATTTAAGTCCAATTCCTTCCTTTGGCTTTTCCTACTAAGAGCATCCGCAACTACATTTGCTTTACCTGGGTGGTACTGGATGTCACAATCATAGTCAGAGACCAATTCTAACCATCTTCTTTGTCTCATGTTCAGCTCCTTCTGGGTGAAGAAGTATTTCAAATTCTTATGATCCGTGAAGATGGCGATCTTCACACCGTACAGGTAATGTCTCCAAATCTTCAAGGCAAAGACAACGGCGGCAAGCTCTAAGTCATGAGTGGGGTAGTTCCGGTCATAATCCTTCAATTGCCGAGAGGCATAAGCCACTACCTTACCATGTTGCATCAACACGCAACCCAAACCGATCTTGGAAGCATCAGTGTAGACTATCAATCCACCGGAACTATCAGGTATAGTCAAGACCGGAGCGCTGGTCAATCTAACTTTCAGCTCTTCAAAATTCTTCTCACAAGCTTCGGTCCACACAAACTTCTCTTCTTTTCTAGTTAGCTTAGTCATAGGAGCAGCCAACCTAGAAAAGTTTTCAATAAATCTCCTATAGTATCCCGCCAATCCAAGGAAACTTCTTATCTCAGTCATGGTCTTCGGTCTTTCCCAATCAGCAACTATTTGCACCTTCTCAGGCTCCACACGAATACCTTTGGCTGAAACAACATGGCCGAGAAATACTACCCTTGAGAGCCAAAAGTCACACTTGCTAAACTTAGCATAGAGTTTCTTTTCTCTCAACCTTTGCAATGTGAAGTTCAGGTGCTTTGCATGCTCTTCTTCATTCTTTGAGTATATCAAGATGTCGTCAATGAAAACGATTACGAACTTATCAAGCACATCCTGAAACACTCGGTTCATGAGGTCCATGAACACGGCAGGAGCATTAGTTAAGCCGAAAGGCATAACTCTAAATTCATAATGTCCATACCTTGTTCTAAACATTGTCTTAAAGATGTCACTTGACTTCACTTTTAACTGATGATATCCCGATCTCAAATCAATCTTCGAGAATATAGCCGCGCCTTTCAACTGATCGAAAAGATCATCAATCCGGGGCAGCGGGTATCTATTCTTGATCGTCAGCTTGTTCAATTCCTGGTAATCAATGCACAGACGCATGCTACCGTCCTTCTTCTTTACAAACAAGACTGGAGCTCCCCAAGGCGATACACTTGGCAGCACAAAACCTCTCTCTAAGAGCTCATTCAATTGTGTTTGCAACTCTTCTAGTTCAGTAGGTGCCATTCTGTAAGGGGCCTTAGATACTGGAGCTACTCCAGGAGTTAAGTCTATGGAAAACTCAACTTCCCTATCAGGGGGCAATCCTGACAGGTCATCTAGAAATCACCAGCAACTTTAACTTCTTCAGGTCTCTTCCCTTCTTTGACCTTGCTTCCAAGTGAAGCACTTTCCACTAAAGCATGGACTTGCATTAAAGCGGTCAAGGTCTTCTTGCTAATTCTTCCCTTCTTTCCTTGGAACTCGAAAAATGAATTCTCTTCCATTCGAAACTGGATCTTCTTCGAAGAGCACAAGATCACGGCATTGTAGGATGTCAACCAATCGATTCCCAAGATTACATCAAAATCTCTCATGTCAAACAACACTAGATTTGCCCTTCAAGTTCCTTCCACAAATTAACACAGGACAATCTTCTAACACTTTATCTAGTTTAATAGCAGACCCAACAGGGGTACTAATAGACAAATAACTAGATAAACACCGAGGTGTCAGGTTAGTTTTTGAAGCAAAAGTAGATGATATGAATGAGTGGGATGCACCCGTATCAAATAACACAAATGCTGGAAAAGAAACAACCAACAATGTACCTATGAGAACATCGTGGCAAGGATCCTATTCAGCACCAGATATGTTGAATACTCTGCCAGAAGGAGGGGCAGGGGTAGGAATAGGAGCACTCTTCATGACAGGAGCATAAGGTTGGGCTGGTTTCTTTGGGCAAAAGCGGGCATAATGGCCTGCCTGCTTGCAGAGGAAGCAAGTGGAATCTCTTGGTCCAACAGGAGCTGCCACAGGGGGAGGTCTCTGAAATGCAGGCCTAGGATTCACCATCCCATATCGAGGAGGATGTGTAGCTCCTGGAGGTCTAACTCCACTGGACTGACCATGATGGCTCACAGGAAAAGAATTAGAACTCTAGCCAAAGTTCCTCGGCTGAAAGGCAGGAGCAGGGTAAGGAGCAGGTCTAGCAAAACGCCGATCAATGTGGTCTACAAAGCCAGGGGGCCTAAATTGCCAAGGTCTCTGAACTTGAGCATTTTCCTTCTCATTTTCTTCAAGCTTCTTCAAGTTTTGGACAACCTGAGCATATCCCTCTAAAGGCAAGACAGTGAGGTATGCCTTGATAGATGGCCGCAAACCCTTGAAAAAAAATTTCGCCTTAGCTATTTGCAACCCTACTAATAAATGGCCCCTTTCGGGTATCCGTAGCATGGTTTATGTCCTCTCCCAGGTTGGTTACCGGTCTTGAGCACCCATCAAACCATACACTACCATGGTTCGTTCGGTCTCAATGCCCTTCCGATTTGGGTCTGACACAACAAGGACAACCCTAGCCACATAACTAGACAATCCTATGTATGTCATCCAATAACCTGGGAAAGTGTCGATAGGCACCTTCGGAGAACATCCCATACTATTCCCTCCGATGCCCAAGGACAGAAGCGTCAATAGGACACTCCCCAATCACAAGTTATACCTAGGCAATCACATACCCAAGTCCATCATATCTCATACAATTGATACATCATCATGTTACAAGTTAAATCATAATATTGAATTGACCCATCATGAATATAAATAACAAGAATAATAAACCATTCTAACAAGAGTATAAAAAATCACAATACTACTGTTCTAAAACATGTATAGCAGTCCTATAATAATCAAAAGCAATTAAGAGACTATGTTCATTAAGTATATGCACCAAACATAAGTTCATGGCCTAAGTGTTTATGGAGACAACCATCGTTACCTTAGGTTGAGTTGATGATGAATCGAGAATTAGCAAGAAATGGTCCAAAAGTAATGTTAAGACCCTAAACAAACATAAATAAGAAGTTAGAGAAGAAATCGGGAAGATCGGATGTCGAACGGGTCAAAACTGGCTAAGGTTGCTGTCAGCAACAACTTTGGTCAATCCTCTTTGGTCGATGCCATCGACCAAAGAGGATTGACCAAAATATAATTCAACAGAAAAATTAGGTTTAGTTCAGCAACTTCACACTGGGTTTTGAATGGCTAAACAAGGTCAATATGAATGGGGTTTTCTTCTACAATTCAATCAAGAAGTCTAGTTTCAGGGAGTACCTTTGGATTGTGCACGGGAGTCCATTAGGTACATCAACTAAATCATTTTTCTCCGATGCACAGACTTTCATTAAACACCGACAATGTACTCAAGTAAGGGGTATCATCATCAATGTCCATGGGCTCAGTCTCTGACTCATAATCATCAATCAAAAGGGTCCATAAGTCTCTTCTACCACCGCTTCGGGTCTTCAGACCTAAAAACAACACTGGATCTGGGTTAGGGTCAGGGTTAGGATAGGGCTGGATTTTACAGGCATGGTTGCTCGATACTTGATCTTCAGGACTGTGGATCACATACCCGGGTATGCCTGGTAGGGTACCTGTGAAACCCAACCCTATCCTAACCCTGACCCTAACCCGGATCCTTGTTGTTTGTAGGTCCGAAGACCCGGAGTGGTGGGAGAAGAGACTTGTGGGCCCTCATAGTTGAAGACTCGGTGTATGATTTGGAGCCCATGGATATTGACAGTGAAGCCCCTTACTTGGATACACTATCAGTGTTCAGTGAGAAACTACACCTCGAAGAGGGGAAGCTTAGTTGAAGTGATTTTTGTGCTTCCGGTCTTGTTTCGAAGATATTTCTCTACTCTAGACTTGTTTATTGACTTGTAGGAGAAAACCCAACTCAATTCGGACCCATATAGCCTTCCAAATCCCTGATTCAAGCTTGTTGTACATGCTTGGTCGACTGATTGGTCGATTGAGTCAGTCGACCAAAGCCAGTCAACCAATGGCTGTATCAATCCAAGAATATGATGCTTTTTGGATATTCTTCTCTCTATTAAAGTGGTTCTCATGTTTTGAACCCTATTATACCCATTTAGGCCACTAAGAACGAGAGTGGAGCTTCCCAAGGCACTCTCTTGGTGTTTGTGAAGGATTCTTGCCCCCAATCATTGCAATCATTGTCTCTTGTCTCCATGTGCACATTCAAGGTATGATTCATCACTCCCACTCTCTATTCTACTCCTTTTCTTTTCTTTTCTTGCTGTTATAACCTTGGAGCTGATGCTGCAACCTTGCAACCATCACTCCAAGTGTTCACTCTTAGCTAATCATTGATCTCATTCTATTTCCATTGATGCTATGCTCTCATTTCAATCCTTGCATATGCATTACTTTTATTTTCTTCTTAACTTCATGTGTTCTTATTCTAAATTGAGGTATAGTGCAATGTCTATGTTCTATGCTAACATATGATTCTAATGCATCACCTATTAGTTCCCCTAGCTAATTCATTCAATTCCAATGCAATCTCATTTGATTTCAAGTCATGCTATGATTCTTATCTTTAGAACATAAGGTTTCAATTTGGGGATTTTCAATTGGGCCATTGGATCATGCTAATTCTTGTTATGTAGTGTTCCTATATTGTTTCAATGAATCCCTCCAAGTTTCGGATTGATCCGAGCCCCGGAAGATCGATTTTGAGCCAAAAATCACTATTTGGCTTCGGGCACTATTCACTTGGTCGACTGATTGGTCGACCGACCAAGTCAGTCTGCCAATGAGTTGATGAATTGTGTGTTTTGCCGATTTGATCCGTTCGACCTCTGATTTTGCCGATTTCTTTTTTAATATTTCATTTATGTTTGTCTAGGGTCTCAATACTATCTTTGGATAATCCTTTTGAGATTATTGGGTTATCATCATCGCGGCTTAAGGTTAGGACGGTTATACCCATATGACACAGACTATGTGATTGTTACACTGATGTTGGAAACCTAGTAGGCTCAGCTTATTGGTTGTACTTAGACATCATATGACTACTGTAGTTACCTTATAACAGTAGCACCATGTTTAATTACTTTATCCATCATGTATGTATGATATGATGAACTGAGAATGTGATTGGATAAGTATGATTTGGGATTGGGGAATGTCCTTTTGACATTCCTCTCCTTGGACATAGGAGGGAATAGTATGGGATGTTCTCCGAAGATGCCCATCAACGCTTTCCCGGATCATTGGATGACATACTTAGGACTTGTCTAGTTGTATGGCTAGGATGTCCCCGTTGTATCAGACCCGAATCGGAAGGGCATTGAGATCGAATGACCCGTGGTAGTAGTATGGTTTGATGGGCGCTCAAGACCGGTAACCACTCCGTGAGAGGACATAAATCATACTACGGATACCCGAAAGGGGCCATTTATTGGTAGGGTTGCAAATAGCTGGACTTGGGCTCACGGGCGCTCAAGACCGGTAACCAACCCGTGAGAGGACATGAGAGCTTCTCGTCTACTATTTGTGGATGACCAATAGGGTTGGTGAGTCCGTAGTCCGGGACTATGCTGACTCTAGTGTGAAGGATACCGGAAAGGATCGCCCGAGGCGAGGAATGGACATATTTGGATCTAACATGATATGACTAAGTAGAAGACTTGCATTGGGCTAGGCTTCACCTTGACATGCTCCACTACTTAGACCAATGGTGATGTGAGAGAACGGTGACTTAAACCCCAGCAATGGATTGTCCTGAGGGATGCAAGACCCATATACCCGGCTTGAGTGATTGAGACCCACCCAAAGAAGTATGGTGCTATGACTTAAAGCATGTCTACCTTAGAGACTAGCATGTATAGATTTAGTATCATATTTGCATCATGTGTTTCATATCATCTTGCATCATGTTATGATTTGTATCATATGGTTTATGTATTATGGATTAACTGCCTTGCTGAGTTCTTTTGAACTCATTCCTTTTGTGCAATTGTGTTGTTAGAATTCTCCACAGGTACCGAAGAAGCCGATGGCACATACTTTGAGGCAGACCAGGATTATGCATACTACGCTGAAGGTTCTGGCCATTATGAAAGTTACTGTGAAGGTGCCGAGGGTGATTACCCTCCGTATCAGGATTAGCCGGACTTTAGTGTGGGAGAGGCCCTGCTTGGTTTCCTTCGTATACACTTACAAGGACACCCTGTACAAGAATGAAGAGACCTTAGCTTAGGCCCTTCTATTGTTATTCCTTTGGAACTTGGATATGTAATTAACCTTTTTTTTATATACTCTTGGATTCTGGAGCTGTAACTTAACTTGATTTACTACTTTTCCGTTGCCATTGAGGGAGTGACTTCTGACCACTCTCTCTCCTTTTGAGATTATATTTATGTTTATGGTATCATCTTTATTCCGCACTCTAATTATCTGTTCTTATCTTATTCATGATTCTTTTAGTTTATGCTTTTACCTTGATTATTATTGTTCATGATTGTATTATTGCGTATGTGGGAGGCATGGTTGCTCGATACTTGATCTTCGAGACTGTGGATCACATACCCGGGTATGCCTTGCAGGGTACCGGCTGGGGGGATGTGACAGTACCGGCTGGGTGGATGTGACTGAGTGGTATCGGAGCCCAAGTTCAAGTGAAACCCCAACCCCATAAACGATAACGGAACATTCCCGAGTCAAAGATCTAGAAGTGACTCCTGTATTCTTAGAGTGAATAATAGATAATTCGGACTAGAAACTTAATTAAAGAAGCATAAGTGAATTCTTGAATAATATACAATAATTATGATTTAACAAGCATCACTTAAGGAAATAAAATAAAATAAAAAAAGTGAATAATGCACAATAATAAAGTAAAACAAAAGCGATTTTCATTAACTTAAGAAAGTTTTGCATCAAGTTACATATGAAAGCATAAACTGAAATCCTAGTACAATATGTCTATTTAGGAGACCGCCTCTGATCTTGAAGTGCCCTGACATCGTCCGAAACCTATGTGAGTTGAGACTGCAACTAATCCTGTCTGGACTCCATCTGTGCATGCTTCACCTCCATCCTCTCATACATATATGCCTCAACTCCATCCTCTCATACATCTGCTCCTGTCTGACCACCATCCTCTCCAGCATGGAAGTCATAGAAAGCATCTGTGCATATAAGTCAGGTGTCTCTGGAGCGGCATGTGATGGGCCCCCTACCTCAAAGTGTGGTGCAGGAACCCCCAAATTGTCCTGACCAGCATCAAACATCTCTGCATCCTCTCCATCCTAATCATCGGAATCTGCTCCATCGTGTCCCTCGACCACTGGTGCCACCTCATCCTCATACTCAGACTCAGACTCATCCTCCGGACCCGGTGATCTCACAGCATCATCTAACTGCATGAGTCCAATGGTCCTTGTGCCGATCGGATATCATGTGTCTTTGGCCATCTCCTCACCCTCGAATCCCACCCCAAAATGCCTGAAGATGAGTGTCAGTAGTCGTCCATGTGAAACCCAGCCCTAACCTTGACCCGGAAACCCTGTTGTTTTTAGGTCTGACAACCCGAAGCAAGACAAGAAGTCAACTATGGGCCATCCCAGTGGAAGACTTGGTGTTTGGCTTAGAATCAATGAGTGTTGATGACAGTGTTCCATTTATGGAAACTGCACCCTGATGAAGATGGAATTAGTTGATGGACTTGGAGTACTCTCTGACTTGGTTCGAAGGCATTTCTACATACTAGGTAAGCCACTTGGTGTGTGTGCAAAACCCCTTCATGTTTGGATTTGATCTGAGCCTTCAATTCCCTATTTTGGACTTGTTGTCCTGCTTGGTCGACTGGGCCAGTCGACCAATCAATCGACCAATGAGATCTGTTTTGCTGAATTAGGTCTTGGCTTCTCTATTTAAGCCCAACTTCGAGTCTAATTCGTCTTTTGTGCCTCCAAACTCCCTGAAGCGAACCAGAGCTCTCCTCAAGTCATCTCCTCTGCATCCTTGGTGATTTTCTTGACGGATCTTCGTCAAATCTCTTGCATTTACATCAAAAGGCATGCGATCATCCTCCTTTCTTCTTCATTGCTTTTCTTTCCTTTTTTGTTTGAGGATAGTAGAGATGATGTTGCATCTCTGTTGCAACCATCACTCTACTCATCTTCTCTCTTTTCCAAAGGATTTAAAGCTTGATGGATGATCTTCATCAAGATCATCACTCGCTTTTGAAGGAAAACCATGTATTCATCTCTGATGCATGCTTTTCATGAATTCTTTATCAGATTAGTAATCCATCATCCTATAGTTTCTCGTCCATGAATTTGCCATAGTTTCTCCAAGAACCATAATTGATCTAATTATGGTAAGTTTTTGTTTCCTATTTTGTGGCATGAAGACTTGGTATTATTAGGGTTTTGAAGTCCTCTATAGACCAATATACTATTCTTGCATGTTCCCTCTTGATTGGTGTCCTTATGAATCACAAAATTTGGATTTTGAATCAGAAATCCTTGATTTTGTCAGTCACTGACTCTGTTGGTCGACTGAGTCAGTAGACCAATCAATCGACCAATGAGGACACTAACCTCATATTTGGTCTGTTTTGAATGATTTGATCTCTTACCTTCTAGGTTTCTTTCCTTATATGATATATATACTTGTTTAGGACTTTCTTTCCAAGTTTAGACAAGATCTTCCTTGATCCCCAAGATCCTTTGCGAAGTAATTAAGGTAAGGATAGTTATTTCCTTAATTACTTAGATTGCATGATTTAGTTTCCATATTTGAATCTCTTTGATTTATTTCCATAAATAGATTCTTATATTGACTTACTACTGATGCAACTACTCTAATTACAGTAGCATTACTTGTTTATGTTAATTAGTTTATGTATGATTTACTTGCCAATTATATACATGTTGGATTATGTTATTGATTTCTTTCCATATAAGAAGTTACTATATTTGTGATATGATTGATTCATGGTTGTGAATGATTAGGTATGGTTTGGAAAGGGGAGGTGTCCTTTTGACACTTCTGTCCTTGGATACCTACGGGAATATTATGGGATGTTTCCGAAGATGCCCTTTGACACCTTCCTAAACTGTTGGTTGACATACCTAGGGCTGTCTAGTAGTGTTTGGCTAGGATGTCCTGTTATATCAGACCCTAATCGGAGGGGTATTGAGACCGAACGACCCGTGGTAGCAATGGGGAATCATGGGCGCTCAAGACTGGTAACCAATCCGTGAGAGGACATGGATTACATTGTGGATACTCGAAAGAGGCCATTCATTGGTAGGGTTGCATATGGATAGACTTGGGCTCATGGGCGCTCAAGACCTATAACCAATCCGTGAGAGGACATGGATCACATTGTGGATACTCGAAAGAGGCCATTCGTTGGTAGGGTTGCATATGGATAGACTTGGGCTCATGGCTGCTCAAGACCGGTAACCAACCCGTGAGGGGACATGAGAGCTTCCCATTTACCATATGTGGATAACCAATAGGGTTGATGAGTCCGTAGTCAGGGACTATGAGGACTCTAGTGTGAAGGATACCGGAAAGGATCGCCAGGGGCAAGGAATGGACGTATTTGGATCTGAGTTGATGTAACTAAGTAGAAGACTTGCATTTGGCTAGGCTTAACCCTGACATGCGCCAGTACTTAGACCAATGGTGATGTGAGAGAGCGGTGACCTAAACCCCAGCCATGGAATGTCCCGAGGGATGCCGGACCCACTACCAAAAGGCGTTGTGTGATGAGACCTACCCAAATAAGTATGGTGCTATGACTTAAGCATGTCTGCCAATAGAGACCAGCATACATAGAGTTAGAATCATAATGCATCATATGCTTCATATCACATTGCATCTTACTTTGCTTTGAAATCCTGCTATTTATGTTATTATGGATTTAACTGCCTTACTGGGTTTCTTTTGAAACTCACTCCTTTTGTGTTATGTATTGTTAGATTCCTCTACGAGGTTCCGAGTATTATCTACTTGTACGAAGAAGCGCGGGGAGAGGAGACATATCTCCAAGAAGGTGATTATGGTTATGACAATTACATTGAAGATTCCGTGGGTGGTTATGCTGCATACGATGCTTAGTCCGTCGATAGAGTGGAAGCGCCCTTGTGCCATTTTTGAGATTTATACTTATAGAGATGTCCTCTATAAGATTGAGAACGATTTAGTCACTCATTGTACTTTTTATTGGGATTAGTTTTGATCTCTTTTCCTTTCTTTTTGGAACTACATTTCCGCTGTTGGTAGAGTGAGATTTCTGCCTCACTTTACTTTGTGATCTTGACATTATTGCTACGTTTCGTACTCTGATGATATTTGACTTTATTCCTTCCTTATTTGGATATCATATTTATACTTTGCACATTGATTATTTATGTTCATGATTATGTTATTGTCTATGTTGGAGGTTGATTACCTCAATACTTGATCTTCGGGGCTGTGGATCACACACTTGAGTATGCTAGGTAGGGTACCAGCTGGGTGGATGTGACAGTCCAAAACAGAGATTCGTCATACTCGGGCGCTCTACTATATAGATCATGACATTTTGTATGATATATGCCAGATCTATCTCAAAGCCCATGTAAATAGAATATATGACCAAGGCCTCCATCACTGTGACCCGAATGGTGATGTCCTGCCTTGGGCATAATGTTTCTGCCCACGATCCGACCAATCACTCTCGTTGTTGGAGTCATCTCTCCACTGATCCATGGACTATGGCATCGAATATCATCCCATAGTGTGGCACATATCTCGTGCAACTCATATGGAAGAACATGTGTGTCTCTACCACCGACTGGTATCCATGTGCAAGCGTGCGGGTAGAAAGGTACCCCAAAATCCTCTACCAGTGTGCAGGTAGTGAAGCAAATCCGTGTCCCCCGGACCTGACTAGCTACTACCAGCTGAAGCATATCTACTCCCAATCCCTCCTCAAATGATGTCAAATTGCTGTAGAACAGCCGAACCAACTCCGGATACACCAGTAGATCATCTGTAAAAAGGTGTGTCCATCTCATCATACGAATCGTCTCCTGATCCTAAAGGTCCTCAACTCTTGCAACTGAAGTGCTCGACCGTGCTCGATGCGACAGTGTCCGAAATAAGTCTCATATAGAAACTCTATCTGTGGTGTCGTAAATTTATGTGTATCTATGACCTCCTCTCACGGCTAAGGCGGAGCCTGTCCTCGACCTCTCCTGGCCCCTAGTAATCTACCTCTACCATGGCCTCCTCCTTGTCCTCGTCTCTCCATGATGACTATACCTATAGAAAAAGATTAAACAAGTCAATGTTAGGGAATTACCAAAGAAGTTTTAGACAAGAAGGGCATTTTTGTAATTTTTGGAAAATTTTGATTTTGGGGAAAATTAAAATTGAACATACTAGCATGTGCATAATACCTTAAATTTCATGCTTAAAGTTTAATTGAAGAAAACCCGTCGAAATCGCGGCCTAAAGCGGAAAATTCAGCAAGCTAGAATTGGGATTTTTGGCTTTTAGGTCTAAATTGGGGATTTTTGAAAACATCAAAATTGGTTGAAACGAATTGCATGAGTTCCTCTAGCATATCATTTCTAGCATGTGACAAATGATTTTATGTTAAAATTCCAAGCGGTTTGAGAGTAATCGAAAATTTTCTAAATTTAGAAATTTCAGCTGAGTTAGCGAAAGCAAGTTGGTGTTTTTGTGTTTGCTTGATGTTTAAGGCTTGTTTCTGTATGGAAACTATGTGATTATGTTACTAAGCATGCATGAACATGTTTCTATCCTAGAACAACAAGTTAAACATGGATTTTCATGGATTTTAAGGAAAGAAACTAACTTGAGAAGATGATGAATAGTGCTTACCTTGCTTTGATCTTCTAAGTGTGTTGTGTTGTTGTTGTTGAAGCTTCTAAGCACTTGGAATCTCTTTGGAAACCTTGGCAAGATGGTTCTCCAGAGCCCTTCCTTGAAGAAATTGAGTTTGAAATGAGAAATGAGGTGAAAATGGGGTTTAAAACCCATTTTTGCGTGTTCTGGGCTTTGCTTGGTCGACTGACTCAGTCAACCAATCATTCAACCAAAGGAGGACAGAATGCCTTGTTTTGGATTTTGCTTGGATTTTCGGCTTGATTTTTGGATTTTTGACCAATGTTTGATTGTTTGCTTACTATGTTGATGATTCTAAGTATGTTTAAGCATTCTAACCACTTGGTCTTGAAGTTGTTGAAGAATCTTCGGTGTTGGTGTTTTCATCTTTGTTTTTGTAGAATGGTTGTCCTGAGAAACCGACTTGTAGGTTCCGGTAGCACCGGTAATGGTGAGACGCCTGCTAGTACTTAAGACCAATAGACACAAGAGAACAGTCACACCACAACTGACCTCCCAGGTGCTCTTGAGATCGGAAGCTTTCAGGATATTGCTAATGTTATGAATAACATGATGCAACAACAGGCAGCCCAGTTTACTCAGATGATGACAAGCTTCATGGCTGTTCATGGCAGGAATCATGCTGGAGGGCAAGGAAACCCTAATGTTGTGGCTCCGTATGTGGAGAGGTTCGCTGGAACCCCGCATACTAGGCTGATGGAGAGTTTTCTAAAACTGCAAGTGCCGTCATTCACCGGTGTAACAAAGGATGCTATATTTCTTAACAAATGGCTGAGGGAACTAGAGAACGCCTTTCGGAATTTGCAGTGTACCAATGCCCAGAAAGTTCTTTTCGCAGAGCAAAAGCTTCAGCATGAGGCTGATGCATGGTGGACTTCGACTAGACCTATTCTTGAAGACCTCCATACGGGTGTTGTATCGTGGGAAGTGTTTAAAGAAGCGTTCTATAAGAATTACTTTCCTGAAGCAGTGAAGGATACCAAGGAGGCAGAATTTATGGCATTGGTTCAAGGTTCCTTATCTGTGTTGGACTACCAGCAGAAATTTGAAGAGCCATTCTTTTTCGCCCCTGATTCAATCAAACCTGACAATGCTAAAGTGAAGAAGTTTTTCAAAGGACTGCAGCCATCGATAAAGGCATATCTCACCTTCTCACTCTCAAGATCTATGCCCAGGTAGTACAGAACTCGAAGAAGCTGAAAGAGACAGAAAGAGAAAATGTTCAGGTCCAGAGGCCTTGGCAGCCAAGGAACCCTGGTTATGTTTACTGCACTGATCGTCGATTTGTGAGACCTACTCCGTATCCCACTCCTACCTTTCAACCAAGGAGTGTTGGACAGAGTTCAGGTGTGGTACATGCGAGCCAGCATAGTCATCCTACTGGAGTTAGACCTGCGGGAGCTGTTTATCCTTCTCAGCTTGGGATTGCTAATCCTAGACCTGCATTTCAGAGAGCTCCCACTATAGCGACTCCTGTTGGACAGAGGACTCAACTTGTTTCTTTTGCAAGTAGACCGGTCATTATGCTCATTTTTGTCCTAAGAAGCCTGCACAGCCTATTGCCCCTGTTGTGAGAAGTGCTCCTGTTCCTGCCCCTGCCCCTCCCTCTGGCAGAGTGTTCAGCATGTCTGGTGTTGAACAAGATCCTTGTCATGATCTTGTTATAGGTACATCGTTAGTTGCTTCATTTCCAGCATTTGTTTTGTTTGATACGGGTGCATTTCATTCATTCATCTCATCTACATTTGCTTTGAAGATTAACCTAACACCCAGGTGTTTATCTAGTTGTTTTTTGATTAGTACCCCTGTTGGGTCCGTTGTAAAGCTAGATAGAGTGTTAGAAGAATGTCCTGTGTTGGTTTGTGGAAAGAATTTGAAGGCGTTAGTGTTGTTTGATATGAAGGATTTTGATGTAATTTGGGAATTGACTGGCTGACATCCCACAACATTGTGATCTTGTGTTCATCAAAGAGAATTCAGTTTTGGCTAAGTGAGAATTCAGTTTTTGAGTTCCAAGGAGAAAAGGGAAGAATTAGTAAGAAGACTTTGACTACATTGATGCAAGTCTGTGCATTTGTGGAAAGTGCTTCACCTGGAAGCAAGGAAAGAAGGGAAGAAGCTTGAAGAGGTCAAGGTTGCTTGTGATTTTTCTGATGTATTTCCAGATGATCTATCAGGACTACCCCCTAATAGAGAAGTTGAGTTTTCCATTGACTTAACTCCTGGAGCTGCTCCGGTATCTAAAGCTCCGTATAGAATGGCACCTACCGAGTTAGAAGAGTTGCAAACACAACTGAATGAGCTCTTAGAGAGAGGTTTTGTACAGCCTAGTGTATCCCCTTGGGGAGCTCCAGTCTTGTTTGTGAAGAAGAAGGATGGTAGCATGCATCTATGCATTGATTACCGGGAGTTGAACAAGTTGACCGTCAAGAATAGATATCCTTTGCCCTGGATTGATGATCTTTTCGATCAGTTGAAAGGTGCAGCTGTGTTCTCGAAGATTGATTTGAGGTCTGGATATCATCAGTTGAAAGTGAAGTCAAGTGATATCTTCAAAACAGCGTTTAGAACAAGATATGGACATTATGAGTTTAGAGTTATGCCTTTTGGTTTAACTAATGCTCCTGCTGTGTTCATGGATCTCATGAACCGAGTATTTCATGATGTGCTTGATAAGTTTGTGATCATCTTCATTGATGACATCTTGATCTATTTGAAGAATGAAGAAGAGCATGTGAAACACCTTAATTTCACATTGCAAAGGTTGAGAGAAAAGAAACTCTATGCTAAGTTTAGCAAGTGTGACTTTTGGCTCTCAAGGGTAGTATTTCTTGGCCATGTTGTTTCAAACGAAGGTATTCGTGTTGATCCTGAAAAGGTGCAAGCCGTTGCCAAATGGGAAAGACTGAAGACTGTGACTGAGATAAGAAGTTTCCTTGGATTGGCGGGATACTATAGAAGGTTTATTGAGAACTTTTCTAGGTTGGCTGCTCCTATGACTAAGCTAACTATAAAGTAAGAGAAGTTTGTGTGGACCGAAGCTTGTTAGAAGAATTTCAAAGAGCTGAAAGTTAGATTGACAAGTGCCCCGGTTTTGACTATACCTGATAGTTTCGGTGGTTTGACAGTCTACACTGATGCTTCTAAAATTGGTTTGGGTTGCGTGTTGATGCAACATGGTAAAGTAGTGGCATATGCCTCTCAGCAATTGAAGAATTATGAGCGGAACCACCCCACTCATGATTTAGAGCTTGCCACCATTGTCTTTGAGTTGAAGATTTGGAGACATTACCTGTACGGTGAGAAGATCGCTATTTTCACATATCATAAGAGTTTGAAGTACTTCTTTACCCAGAAGGAATTGAACATGAGACAAATAAGATGGTTAGAGTTGGTCTCTAATTATGACTGTGACATCCAGTATCACCTAGGTAAGGCTAATGTTGTTGCTAATGCTCTTAGCATAAAAAGTTAGAAGAAAGTATTGGACTTGAATGCCTTGAGTCAGCCCTTGTTGTCTTCGATTGTGAGTTTTGATTTGGAAGTTGTTTCTGAAGGTTCATATTTTGTTCTCTCTGCTATGACAGCAAGATCCACCCTTAGAGACAGAATTGTTGCTTTGCAAGGTTTCGACCAAGAGTTGAAAGAGAAGATTGAGAAGATTGCTTTCAATCCCGAAATGGACCCTGATTTTAGTATGTCTATAGATGGTGCTTTGTTGTTTAGAGGTAGACTTTGTGTGCTGGGTGTTGAAGAAATCAAGAAGGAAATATTGAAGGAAGCACACCAGTCAATCTTTACAGTACACCCTGGAGGTACCAAGATGTACAAGGACTTAAGGGAACATTTTTGGTGGATTGGTTTGAAAGCTGATGTTGAAGATTTTGTTGCCAAGTGTGAGACTTGCCAACGTGTGAAATCCGTTCGTCAACCCTCGTCGGGATTACTTCAGCCCCTTCTATTCCTAGGTGGAAGTGGGAAGATATTTCTATGGACTTCGTGACTAGTTTTCCTTAGACAAGTAAAGGTAATGATGACACTGTGTGGGTGATTGTTGATAGGTTGACTAAATCAGCCCATTTCATTCCCTATGAAGATCACTCATACTTTGGATAAGCTAGCTAGGCTTTATGTAGACAATGTGGTTCATCTGCATAGAGTGCCTATGAGTATTGTTTCTGATCGTGATCCTAGGTTCACCTCAAGGTTTTGGAATAGTCTACAGAAAGCCTTGGGAACCCAATTGAATCTGAGTACAGCTCATCATCCACAGTCTGATGGACAATCTGAGCGGACAATTTAAATCATTGAAGATATGCTTAGATCTTGTGTGGTAGATATGGGTGGCAATTGGGATGAACACTTAGCTTTGGTTGAGTTTGCCTATAACAACAGTTATCAAGCAACAATAGGCATGGCTCCATTTAAAGCTTTGTATGGTAACACTTGTAGGATGCCTTTGTATTGGACCGAGACCGGTGAAAGAAGAGTTTTGGGTCCAAAAGTGATTGAAGCTACAAGTGCGATGGATGACATGATTAGGGAAAGGATCAAGTCTTCCCAGTCTAGGCAGAAATCTTATCCCGACAAGAGAAGAACCGATTTAGAATTTCAGATTGGAGAGAAAGTTTTCCTCAAAGTGTCACCTATGAAGGGGGTGATGAGATTCAATGTTAAAGGAAAGCTTAGCCCTTGTTTCATTGGACCATTTGAAATTCTGGAGAAGATTGGACCTATTGCATACCATTTGGCCTTGCCCCCATCTCTTGCTAGAGTTCATAATGTATTCCATGTTTCTATGCTCCAGAAGTACATAGAGAACTCGGAACACATACTACAGCAAGCACCCGAAGGACTCAGTGCTAATCTTTCCTACGATGAAGAGCCAACCGAGATCCTAGACAAAAAGGACAAACAATTGCGGAATTGCACCATCCCTTTGGTGAAGATTCAGTGGAAGAACCATACCCCTGAAGAAGCTTCATGGGAGAAAGAAGAAGACATTAAGGAGAAGTTTCCTCATCTTTTTGGGAGCACAGGTAAGCTTTCAATTTCGAGGACGAAATTTCTTTTAAGGGGGGGAGAATGTGAAACCCAGCCCTATCCTAACCCTGACCCTGACCCGGATTCATTTCCATTGATGCTATGCCCTCATTTCAATTCTTGCATATGCATTGCTTTGATTTTCTTCTTAACTTCATGTATTCTTGTCCCAAACTGAGGTATATAGTGTGCTATGTCTATGTTTATTGCTAACATATGATTCTAATCCAATTCTTATTAGTTCCCCTAGCTAATTCATTCATTTCCAATGCAATTTCATTTGATTTCAATTCATGCTATGATTCTTGCACTTAGAACATAGGGTTTCAATTTGGGGGTTTTTTAATTGGACCATTAGATTGTGTTAATTACTTGATTAATAGTGTTCTTATACTGTTACAATGAATCCCTCCAAGTTTCGGATCGATCCGAAAACCCTAGAAGATCGATTTTGGGCCAAAAATCACTATTCAGCCCCGACACTATTCACTTGGTCGACTGCTTGGCGACTGGGTCAGTCAACCAATCAGTCAACCAATTGATTGCTGAATTTTGTACTTCGCCGATTTGATTTGTTTGACCTCCGATTTTCCTGATTTATTTTCTAATCTTTCTTTTATGTTTGTCTAGGGTCTTCATACCATATTTGGATCATTCTTTTGTGGCCTTTGGATTATCATCATCACGGCTTAAGGTAAGGACGGTGATACCCATATGACATAGACTATGTGATTATTACACTGATGTTGGCAACTTAGAAGGCTTAGCTTATTAGTTGTTTTTAGACATCATATGACTGTTGTAGTTACCTTATGACAGTAGCACCATGTTTATTTACTTTGCTTATCATGTCTATTCATTATTGTCACTTACTTATACACTTAATCATGTGATGTTATGACGTATCTTTCAATATGATGATGTATCATGTATGTATGATATGATGAAATGAGAATGTGATTGGATAAGTATGATTTGGGATTGGGGAATGTCCTTTTTACACTTTTGTCCTTGGACATTGGAGGGAATAGTATGGGATGTTCTCCGAAGATGCCCATCGACGCTTTCCCGAATTATTGGATGAGATACATAGGACTTGTCTAGATGTGTTGGCTAGGACATCCCCATTGTATCAAACCCGAATTGGAAGGGCATTGAGACCGAACGACCCGTGGTAGTAGTATGATTTGATGGGTGCTCAAGACCGGTAACCACCCCGTGAGAGGACATAAATCATACTACGGATAACCGAAAGGGGCCATTTCTTGGTAGGGTTGCAAATAGCTAGACTTGGGCTCACGAGCGCTCGAGACCAATGGGTTATATCCGTGAGAGGACGTGAGAGCTTCCCGTCTACTATTTGTGGATGACCAATAGGGTTGGTGAGTCCGGTGAGTAATATCCGTGACTCTAGTGTGAAGGATACCGGAAAGGATCCCGAGATGGGAGGAATGGACGTATCTGGATCTGACATGATATGACTAAGTAGATGACTTGCATTGGGCTAGGCTTCACCTTGACATGCACCACTACTTAGACCAATGGTGATGTGAGAGAGCAGTGACTTAAACCCCAGCCATGGATTTGTCCCGAGGGATGTAGGACCCATTACCAACTGGTGATCGAGTGATTGAGACTTACCTAAAGAAGTATGGTGCTATGACTTAAAGCATATCTACCATAGGGACTAGCATATGTAGAGTTAGAATCATACTTGCATCATGTGTTTCATATCATCTTGCATCATGTTATGAGTTGTATCATATTGCTAATGTATTATGGATTAACTACCTTGCTAAGTTCTTTTGAACTCATTCATTTCTGTGCAATTGTTTTGTTAGACTTCTTTGTAGGTACCGAAGAAGCCGATGGCTCATACTTCGAGGCAGACAAGGATCCCCCATACTACACTGAATGTCTTGGCCATTATGAAAGTTACTGTGAAGGTGCCGAAGGTGATTACCCTCCATACCAGGATTAGCCTGACTTAGGTGTGGGAGAGGCCGTGCTTAGTTTCCTTCCTGTACACCTATGAGGACACATTGTATAAGACCGAGGAGACCCTAGCTTATGCCTTATTGCGTTTATTTAGAACTTGGATTTGTAACTTAACTTTCATTGATATACTCTTAGATGTTGGTTTTGTAACTTAACTTTGATTGACTACTTTTCCGCTCATTCTCCCTCTTTTGGATAATATTTATACATTTGGTATCATCTTTATTCCGCACTCTGATTATTTGTTCTTATCTTATTCATGACTTCTTTTATTATATGCTTTTACCTTGATTATTATTGTTAGTGATTGTGCTATCGCGTATGTGGGAGGCATGGTTGCTCGATACTTGATCTTCGGGACTGTGGATCACATACCCGTTTATGCCTGGTAGGGTACCGGCTGGGTGGATGTGACAACCTCAACCCCGACCTCATGCTCGTGTCTGCATGCTGTGAGTGTTTGTGGAAAAGACAAAGGACATTGCTTGTCAGTGTTATTTCAAAATTTCAGCCAGAAGGGCATTTTCGTAAATTTTCAGAAATTTTCAAATTTGGGGAAAATGCAAATTGAACATACTAGCATGTGCATAATACTTGGAATAACATGTTAAGATATTTTATTTGAAGAAAATCAATCGAAATCTTGGTGTAAAGTAAAAAATTCAGCAAGAAGGAAAATTGGGGATTTTTGCAAATTATGTCAAAATTGGATTTTTGAAATTTTGAAATTGGTTGAATCAAACTACATGTACACATTCATAATATCATTTCAAGCATGTTGCATTTGATTTCGTGTGAAAACTCCTAGCGGTTTGTGAGAAATCAAAGTTTTCTAAAATTTGGAATTTTCGGTTGCGATAGCGGTGAAAAAGTGCTAGATTGTGTTAGAACTTGTTGTCTAAGCATGGCATTGTGTTAAAATTCATGGAACATGTTTCTAAGTGCTCCTAGACATGATTTCTAACAATGGACACAAGTAAAACATGATTTTTGTTGAAATGCTAGCATGAGAAGATGCATTTGAGAAAGAGAATGAGTGTTTACCTTGTGTGATGATCTAAGTGTAATGTAGTGTTGTTGTTGAAGCACCAAACTATCTTGAAAACCCTTAGAGAGACCTTAGAACCTCTTCTCCAAAGCTCCCTCTCAAGTTTGCAAGGCTAGAAGTGAGTTTGGAATGAAGCATTGTGACTTAAAACCTAATTTTTCACGTGCTGTGAGCCTTGGTTGATTGGTTGGTCGACTAGGCCAATCGACCAAGCAGTTGACCAATAGTCATAGTAGCTCCAATTTCTGATGAATTTTGGAAAAATGTGATTTTGTCCTATGATTGTTTATTTGATGACTAAATTGATGTATATGAGCATGATTTAAGATTCCCAATCATTTGGACTTGTGGATTATGTTGAATCTTCGATTTTTGGTGTTTTTGATGTCTTCGGTTTTGCAGAATGGTTCTATTGAGAAGTGGTCGTGGTGGATTTAGTAGCACCGAGAATGGTGAGATACCAATTGGTGGCTCTGATCGGCAGACCCACACTGATGATCAAGCTACTCATGACATACCCGGTGCCCCGAATATCAGAAGTTTCCATGATATTGCCAACATCATGGGCAATATGATGCCATAGCAAGCAAACTAGTTTAATCAGATGCTGACGGGTTTCATGACTCTACACAATGAGACTCGTGCTGGTGCTAACGGGAACCCTCATGCCGCAGTCTCGAATGTGGAAAGGTTGGCTAGATCTCCTCATACACGTCTGATGGAGAGTTTCTTGAAGTTGCAAGTGCCCACCTTCACCGGAGTGTCCAAAGATGCCTTGTTTCTGAACAAATGGTTGTGAGAGTTGGAAAAGGCCTTCCTGAGATTTTGTTCACTGAGAGAAGCTTTAGCACCAAGCTGACGCTTGGTGGACCTCCAGCCAGCTCATTTTAGAAGAGTTGCATGTAGGTGTTGTGTCTTGGGAAGTTTTCAATGAGGCTTTCTACAAGAATTACCTCCCTGAAGCCGTGAAGGATGCTAAGGAACTCGAGTTTATGGCTCTTATGCAAGGATCCCTGTCTGTGTTGGATTAGCAACAAAAGTTCGAAGAACTTCTCTTCTTTGCTCCTGAGTCTTTGAATCCTGACCATGCTAAGGCAAAGAAATTCTTTAAAGGATTGCGACCTGCAATCAGAGCGTATCTCACTATTCAGCCTATTAAGAGTTATGCCCAAGTGGTTTAGAATTCGAAAAAGTTAGAAGAGAATGAGAAGGAGAGCACTTGTGTGCAAAGACCTTGGCAGTCAAGGAATCCTGGTTTAGTTGACCGTACGGAGCGGCGCTTTGTTAGACCTACACGATACCCTACTCTTGCTTTCCAACCTAGGAGTGTAGGTCGAAGTCCTGGATTTTCGCAAGCCGGCCAGCATAGTCAGTATGGCAGGAATAGGCAATCTGTGAATATTCCTAATGCTAAGCCAGTGAATGCAAATTCTAGACCTTTGGTTCAGAAACCCCCTGTTGCAGCTGTCCCAGTTGGACCTGGGGACCCTGTTTGCTTTTTGTGTAAGCAGGCCGGTCACTACGCTCGTGCTTGTCCTAAGAGGCCAGTTCAGTCGTCAACTCCTGTAGCAAAGAGTGCCCCTGTCCCTCCTTCCAGTAGAGTGTTCAGTATTTCCCTATTAGTATGTGGTAATAGGTACATTATTAGTTGCTTCTATATATACATTTGTCTTATTTGATATGGGTTCATCTCATTTGTTCATATCATCTGCATTCATTAAGAAGACGAACCTAACACCTGAGAATCTATCTAGTTGTTTACTGATTAGTACTCCTATTGGATCTATTGTGAAACTAGATAAAGTGTTAGTTAAATGTCCTGTTTTGGTTGGTGAGAAGAACTTGGAAGCCAATTTAGTACTCCTCGATATGAAAGACTTTGATATCATTTTGGGAATCAATTGGTTGACAGCCCATAAAGTTGTAATTCTTTGTTCTTCAAAGAGAATTCAGTTTCAGATTTGTGGAAGTTCAGTTTTGAATTCCAAGGTGAAAGAGGAAGAATTGGTAAGAAGACCTTGACCGCAATGATGCAAGTCTGTACATTAGTGGAACATGCTTCATTTGAAAGCAAGGTTAAGGAAGTGAAGAGAATAGAAGAAGTCAAGGTTGTCTGTGACTTCGTTGATGTCTTTCCTGATGATCTATAAGGGCTGCCCCCTAATAGGGATGTTGAGTTTTCTATTGATCTGATCCCTAGAGCTGCTCCGGTATCTAAAGCTCCGTATAGAATGGCTCCTACTGAACTGAAAGAACTACAAAACCAGCTGAATGAGCTCTTAGATAGAGTTTTTACACAGCCTAATGTATCACCTTGGGGAGGTCCAGTTTTGTTTGTTAAGAAGAAGGATGGTAGTATGCGTCTATGCATCAATTACCTAATGCTCCTGTTGTGTTCATGGACCTCATGAACCGAGTATTTCATGATGTGCTTGATAAGTTTGTAATACTTTTCATCGACGACATCTTGATTTATTCGAAGAATGAAGAAGAGCATTCAAGGCATCTAAATTTCACTTTGCAAAGACTGCGAGAAAAGAAGCTTTATGCTAAGTTCAGCAAGTGTGATTTTTGGCTCAAAAGGGTAGTATTTCTCGGCCATGTGGTTTCAGCTGAAGGTATTCGTGTCGACCCCTTTCAGCTGAAGGTATTCGTGTCGACCCCAAAAAGGTACAAGCAGTTGTCGATTAGGAAAGACCGAAGACTATGACGAAAATAAGAAGTTTTCTTGGATTGGCGGGATACTACAGAAGGTTTATTGAGAACTTTTCTAGGTTGGCTGCCCCTATGACTAAGCTAACTAGAAAAGAATAGAAGTTTGTTTGGTTTGACGCTTGTGAGAAGAATTTTCAAGAGTTGAAAGATAGATTGACAAGTGCCCCGGTTTTGATTATACCTGATGGCTCCGGCAGTTTGACAATCTATACCGATGCATCAAAGATTGGTTTGGGTTGCGTGTTGATGCAACATGGTAAAGTCGTAGCCTATGCTTCTCGGCAATTGAAGGATTATGAGTGGAATTACCCCACTCATGATTTGGAGCTTGCCGCAGTTGTCTTCGGTTTGAAGATTTGGAGACATTACCTCTATGGTGAGAAAATTGCTATTTTCACGGATCATAAAAATTTGAAATACTTCTTTACCCAAAAGGAGTTAAATATGAGACAAAGAAAATGGTTAGAATTGGTCTCTGATTATGACTGTGACATTCAGTATCACCCTGGTAAGGAGAATGTGGTTGTTGATGCTCTTAGCAGGAAAAGTAAAAGAAAAGAATTTGATTTGAATGCTTTGAGTCAACCATTGTTGATTTCGATTTCGGATTTTGGTCTGGAAATTGTCCCTGAAGGTTCGGAATTTGTTCTTTCTGCTATGTCGGCAAGATCCACCCTTAGAGACAGAATTGTTGCTCTGCAAGCTTCTGATCAAGAATTGAAAGAGAAGATTGAGAAGATTTCTTCAAATCCTGACTTTAGTATATCTATGGACGATGCCCCACTGTTTAAAGGAAGACTTTGTGTGCCTTCGGATGTTGAAATCAAGAAGGAAATTTTAAAGGAAGCGCACCAATCTATTTTTACAGTACACCATGGAAGCACCAAGATGTACGAGGACTTAAGAGAACATTTTTGGTGGATTGGTTTGAAGGTTGATGTAGATGATTTTGTGGCCAAGTGTGAGACTTGCCAACATGTGAAAGCCGTTCGTCAACCCCCATCTGGATTACTTCAACCCCTTCCTGTTCCTAGTTGGAAGTGGGAAGATATCTCTATGGACTTCGTGACTAGCTTGCTCGGACAAGTAAAGGCAATGACACTGTATGGGTAATTGTTGATAGGTTGACCAAATCAGCCCATTTCATTCCTATGAAGATCACTCATACTTTGGATAAGCTAGCTAGGCTTTATGTGGACAATGTAGTTCGTCTGCACAGAGTTCCAGTGAGTATTGTTTTTTTATCATGTTCATAGGTTCACCTCAAGGTTTTGGAATAGTTTGCAAAAGGCCTTGGGAACCCAATTGAATTTGAGTACTGCTCATCACCCACAGTTCGATGGACAATCTGAGTGAACAATTCAGATTTTGGAAGATATGCTTAGATCTTGTGTTGTGGATATGGGATGAACACTTAGCTTTGGTTGAGTTTGCCTATAACAATAGTTATCAAGCAACAATAGGCATGGCTCCATTCAAGGCTTTGTATGGTAACACTTGTAGAACACCCTTGTACTGGATTGAGACTGGTGAAAGAAAAGTCTTAGATCCGAAAATGATTGAAGCTACAAGCGCGATGTTGATATGATTAGAAAAAGGATTAAATCTGCTCAATCAAGACATAAATCCTATGCTGATAAGAGAAGGACCGATCTGGAATTTCAAGTTGGGGAGAAAGTTTTCTTAAAGGTTTCACCTATGAAGGGTGTGATGAGATTCAATGTTAAGGGAAAGCTTAGCCCTCGTTTCATCGGACCTTTTGAGATTCTTGAAAAGGTTGGACCTGTCGTATATCGTTTGGCCTTGCCTCCATCTCTTGCTGGAGTTCATAATGTGTTTCATGTTTTGATGCTTCGGAAATACATGGAGAATCCAGAACACATACTATAGCAGGCACCCGAAGGACTTAGTGCTGATCCTACCTATGATGAAGAGCCAGCCGAAATCCTAGATAAAAAGGACAAACAATTGCGGAATCGCACCATCCCTTTGGTGAAGATTCGGTGGAAGAACCATACCCCTGAAGAAGCTTCTTGGGAGAAGGAAGAAGATATGAAGGAGAAGTTTCCTCATCTTTTTGGAAGTTTCCTATCCTAGCTTTAACCTTGACCCGGAAACCCTGTTGTTTGTAGATCCAAAGACCCGAAGTATAGGAAGAAGCCAACTATGGGCCATCTGTGAAATCCAGCCCTATCCTAACCCTGACCCGACCCGGATCCCTTGTTGTTTGTAGGTCCGAAGACTTGGGGTAGTGGAAGGAGGGACTTGTGGGCCCTCATAGTTGAAGATTCGGTGTATGACTCAAAGCCTATGGATATTGACAGTGATGCCCCTTACTTGGATACACTGTCAGTGTTCAGTGAGAAACTGCACCTAGAAAGGGGGAAGCTTAGTTGAAGTACGTGATGCGCTTCCGATCTCATTCCGAAGGTATTTCTCTAATCTAGACTTGTTGATTGACTTGTAGGAGAAAACCTAACTCAATTTAGATCAGTCTGGCCTTCCAGTTCCATGTCTGAAGTTGTTGTTCAGGCTAGGTCGACTAGTCAGTCGACCAGCAGATTAATAAATTCAAAAATTCGAAAATTCTTTATTATTTTAAGCCTACTTATTGAGACCTCGTGAATAGAACCCTACCCTAATTATTTGGACTCCAGAGAACGAGGAGTGGCCTTCCCAAAGCCATTTCTTGAAGTTGGTGAAGAATATTTGTCTCAATCATTGCATTCCATCTCCATCGCTTCCTCAAGGTATGATTCCTCCATCTCATCCTCTATTCTACTCATTCCTCTACTCTTTCTTGCTATTGAGACCATGGCTAAAGTGTTGCAACCTTGCAAACACTTGGTCATGTGTTTCCCCTTTCATTTCCATTGTTTTCCTTCCATTCTTGCTATGCTATGCATCCATTTCAATGACTAGCATTGCATTCCCATGATTCCTTTCATTTCAACTTGTTCTTTGATCCTACCAAAAAAAAAAAAAACTTGTTCTTTGATTTAAACTGATGTGTAGATGTATGCTAGGTCTGATTTATTATTGGTTTATGATTCTAATCTAGTTCTTATCACTTCCTTAGCTGATTCCCCATCATTCCTTGCCATTGCAACAAATTCCATTTCAATTCTTGATGTTTAGCATATAGAACATAGGGTCTCAATTTGGGTATTCCTAATTGGACCATTGGATCATGATAATATTTATTGTATAGTGTTCTTATACTGCTATAATCAATCCCTCCAAGTTTCAAATTGATCTAAGCCCCGGAAGATCGGTTTCGGGCCAAATTCACTATTCAGCCCGTTACTGTTCATCTTGGTCGACTGAGTCAGTGGACCAGTTAGTCGACCAGATGAGGACAGCAACTATATACTTGCTCGTTTTGCTCCATTTGATCTCCGATTTGATTGTTTCTTTCTCTAATGTTGCATATATGTTCTCTAGGGTTCAAGCACTAAGCTGGGGACTATTCTAAGTGGTACTTGCTATTATTTTTTATTCAATTAAGGTAAGGACAGTTATACCCATATGACATAGACTATGTGATTAATACACTGATGTTGACAACTTAGTAGGCTCAGCGTATTAGTTGTATTTAGACATCATATGACTACTATAGTACCTTGTAATAGTAGCAACACGTTTATTTACTCTTGTATATCATGTCTATTTAATTCTTGTTATTTACTTATACACTGGATTCATGCGATGTTATGATATGACTTTCAATATGATGACGTATCATGTATGTGTGATGTGATGAACTGAGAATGTGATTGGATAAGTATGATTTGGGATTGAAGAATGTCCTACTGACATTTCTGTCCTTGGACATCGGAGGGAATAGTATGGGATGTTCTCCGCAAGTGTCCATCGACGCTTTCCCGAATTATTGGATGACATACATAGGACTTGTCTAGATGTATGGCTAGGATGTCCCTGTCGTATCAGACCCGAATCGGAAGGGTATCGAGACCGAACGACCCGTGGTAGTGGTATGGTTTGATGGGTGCTTAAGACCGGTAACCAACCCGTGAGAGGACATAAATCATATTACAGATACCTGAAAGGGGCCATTATTAGTAGGGTTGCAAATAGCTAGACTTGGGCTCACGGGCGCTCGAAACTGGTGAGTCATATCCGTAAGAGGACGTGAGAGCTTCCCATCTACTATTTGGGAATGACCTATAGGGTTGATGAGTCCGGTGAGTAATATCCATGACTCTAGTGTGAAGGATCCGAGAAGGATCGCCCTGGGCGAGGAATGGATGAATCTGAATCTGACATGATATGACTGAGTAGATGACTTGCATTGGGCTAGGCTTTACCGTGACATGCGCCAATACTTATACCAATGGTGATGTGAGAGAGTGGTGACCTAAACCCCAGCCATGGATTGTCCCGAGGGATGCAGGACCCAATTCCCACCGGAGAACCCAAGATACCAAAATGGTTGAGGGAAGAGTGATTTGAGACCTACCCAAAGAAGTATGGTGCTATGACTTAAAGCATGTCTACCCTAGAGACTAGCATATTTAGAGTTAGAATCATATTTGCATCATCTGTCTCATATCATTTTGCATCATGTTATGACTTGTATCATATGGCTTATGTATAATGGATTAACTGCCTTGCTGAGTTCTTTTGAACTCATTCCTTTTTGTGCAATTGTTTTGTTAGACTATTCTACAGGTTTTGAAGAGATTGATGGCACATCCTTCAAGGCACCCTATGATGAGTCATACTACCCTCAAGGTAGTGGCTACTACGAAGATCACGGTGAGGGTACCGAAGAGGATTATGCTTCGCACCAGGATTAGCCCGACATGGGTCTGGGAGCAATTGTGCTGGACTTATGATATATATATATATATAATTATGAGGACATACTATATGTGACAGAGGAATCATTTGTTTAGTGTTACATTTTTTAATTCTTCTTTGAGACCGGATCTATAATTTAAACTCTCTTTGATATACTCTTTAGATGTTGGTGCTGTAACTTAACTTGAATTATCTGCTTTCCGCTGCTATTGAGGAAGTGACTTCTGATCACTCTCTCTCTTCTTGGATTCTCTATATACATTTTGGTATCACCTGATTCCGCACTGTGATTATCTGTTCTTATCTTATTTATGATTTCTTATATTTTATGCTTTTACCTTGATTATTATGGTTCATGATTGTGTTATCGTGTATGTGGGAGGCATGGTTGCTCAATACTAGATTTTCGGGACTGTGGATCACATACCTGGGTATACCTTATAAGGTACCGGCTGGGTGGATGTGACACCATCTCAGTGGAAGACATGGTGTTTGACCCAGAACCCATGGAAAATGATGATGGTGTTCCATACATGGAAGCTTGTTCAGAACTGGAAAGGAAACTGCACCTTGTTGAAGATGAGTCTAGTTGATGGACTTGAAGTATAGTTAGACATGATTCGAAGGCATTTCTCTATACTAGGTAAGTCATATATTGTGTTTGGAGAAGCTCATGAGGTTTGGACTTGAGTTGGGCCTTCAACTCCCTGTCTTGGCCTTGCTGATTGGTCTGGTCGTCAACTAGGTGGTCGATTGGGCCAATCGACCAACAGGGTCAGAATCTACCAGAATCTTCTGTTTAGGTCTGTTGATGCTCTATATAATAGAACTACAAGTTTCATAGTCTCCTTTGTTTCTAAAACCCTCAGAGAACATGGGAAGACACTCTCAAAGCCTCTCCTTGGTGATTGTGAAGAACTTTGCAAGATCTCAAGCTTCTCATCTCCTATTCTCCAATCAAAGGTTAGTAATCGCTCTCGTGTCATATAGATCTACTCCTTCTATGTTTTATTCTTTATGATTGAGACTATGAAGAAGATGTTGCATCCTTGCAACCATCTCTTCTACAATCTCCTTTCATTCTTAAGATTTTATGATCTTCATATTGATCTTCGCCATGATCATTGTGAAATCTTCATAAAACCATGATCATTCATTCGATTCAATTTCCTAAGCATGTTAGATATGTTTTGCAAGATGTTTTCATGTCTGATCTTTTTCTTATCATCTACTAGAATGAGATCCTATCATCTCTAGTTTTTCCTTTGGATTCATATCATGTTTTCATCGAGAACTAGGGATTTTACCAAATTAGAAAGTCATGATTCCAAATTAGTAAGTAGTGTTTTTTTATCATTGTTAGTGTCTATCTATACTATTTTAGTGTTAGATTACTGTTCTAGAGGTTTTCTCCAAGTTTTGTAGTGTTTCGGATCTTGTAGATTGAGTGTCGGATCAAAAACCACATTTTTGCTTCATACTGTTTCAGGTGGTCGATTGCTTGGTCGACTAGACCAAGCTACCACCCAATTGACCAAGCAAGACAGTAGCTGTGTTTTTCATCCGATTTGATTCGTTTGACCTTCAATCTTTTAGGCCTCTTTCCTAATGATGTATCTATGATTGTTTAGGGTTTATTTGCTAAGTTTGGAACCACTCTCTCTTTGATCTTTGGATATTCATCGAAGCTATTTAAGGTAAGGACAGTTATTTCCATAATTACATAGATTGCATGAATCTTAGTTTCTATTTTGGGATTCTCTTAGATTCACTACCACAAATGTATTTTCTTATTATTTTATTACTGATGCAAGTACTTTAACTACAGTAGTATCATGTTCATGTATTCTTTTGATTATGAATACTTATTCTTATCAGTTACATATGCAATTGATCATGTTTATGTGTATCTTTCTATATGATGAGCTTTCGGTTGTGTATGTTATAACTGATTTGAGAATGTGATTGACTAGATATGATTTGGGATTGGGAAGTGTCCTTTTGACATTTCTGTCCTTAGACAATAGTGGGAATAGTATGGGATATTTCCAATGCTGCCCTTTGACACTTTTCCAAATTAATGATTGTCATACTTAGGGTTTGTCTAGTAGTGTTTGGCTAGGATGTCCCCATTATATCATACCCGATTCGGAGGGGTATTGAGACCGAACGACCCGGCGCTCAAGACCGGTAACCAACCCGTGAGAGGACAGGAATCACATTGTGAGGACCATTTATTGGGAGGGTTGCAAATAGTAAACTTGGGCTCATGGGTGTTCAAGACCGGTAACCAATCCGTGAGGAGACATGAGAGCTTCCCGTCTATTATTTGTGGGACCAGTAGGGTTGATGAGTCCGTAGTCAGGGACTATGCTAACTCTAGTGTGAAGGATGCCAAAAAGGATCGCCAGGGGCAAGGAATGGACGTATCTGGATCTGAGTTGATATGATTAAGTAGATGACTTGTATTTGGCTAGGTTTTACCTTGACATGCGCCAATACTTAAACCAAACGGTGATGTGAGAGAGCGGTGACCTATACCCCAGCCATGGATTGTCCCGAGGGATGAAGGACCCATTGCCAACCGATGATGTGTGGAGGACCTTCCCAAGGAAGTATGGTGCTATGACTTAAAGCATGTCTGCCTATAGATGTCACATCCACCCAGCCGGTACCCTATCTGGCATACCTGGGAATGTGATCCACAGTCCAAGGATCAAGAATCGAGGGACCATGCCTCCCACATACACGATAACACAATCATGAACAATAATAATCAAGGTAAAAGCAACAAATAATAGATATCATGAATAAGATAAGATTTCAACTAATCAGAGTGCGGAAATAGATAATATCAAATGTGTAAGTGAGATCATAAGGATGAGAGAATAAGTGAAAATCACTCTCTCAAGCAGCGGAAATGTAGTAATAATCAAGTTAGTTACAATCCCAAGTTTAAAAGTAATCCAGAGATACTTAATTACATAACCAAATGTTCCATAATAAACCAGGGAAATGGGGCACTAGACAAGGGTTTCTTCTATCCTAATGATCGTCTCCTCATAGGTGTGGATGAAGAAAGCCCAGCTCGGCCACTCCCGCACAATGGTGGGGCTAACCCTGGTACGCAAAATAATCCTCTTCGGTACCATAACTTTGATCCTCACCGTAGCTACCACCCGGAGGGTAGTATGAGGAATCAAGGTCTGTCTCATAGAATGAGCCATCAAAGTCTTCGATACCTGCAGGATAATCTAACAACAATTGCACAAAAGGAATGAGTTCAAAAGAACTCAGCAAGGCAGTTATTCCATAATCCAAAATCATATAAATACAGATCATACCATAATGCAATGTGATATAAGACATATGATGCAAATATGATTCTAACTTTATGAATGCTAGTCTCTATGGTAGACATGCTTTAAGTCATAGCACCATACTTCTTTGGGTAGTCAGTAACTCTCCCTCAACCCATTCCGTATCTTGGGAATGTCGTAGTAATTGGGTAAAGTCCTCTCAAACCATGGTAGGGGAATCGGCCACCGCTCTCTCACATCACCATTTGGTATAAGTATTGGCGCATGTCACAATAAAGCCTAGCCCAATGCAAGTCATCTACTCAGTCGTATCAACTCAGATCCAGATACGTCCATTCCTCGCCCCTGGCGATCCTTTCCGATATCCTTCACACTAGAGTCAGCGTATCCAGATTACGGACTCATCAACCCTATTGGTCATCCACAAATAGTAAACGGGAAGCTCTCACATCCTCTCACGGGTTGGTTACCGGTCTTGAGCGCCCGTGAGCCCAAGTCTAGCTATTTGCAACCCTACCAATAAATGGCCCCTTTTGGGTATCCGTAGCATGGTTTATGTCCTCTCCCGGGTTGGTTACCGGTCTTGAGCGCCCATCAAACCATACACTACCACAGGTCATTCGGTCTCAATACCCTTCCGATTCGGGTCTGACACGACAAGGACAATCCTAGCCACACAACTAGACAATCCTATGTATGTCATCCAATAACCCGGGAAAGTGTTGATACGCACCTTCGGAGAACATCCCATACTATTCCCTCCGATGCCCAAGGACAGAAGCGTCAATAGGACACTCCCCAATCCCAAGTTATACTTAGGCAATCACATATTCAAGTCCATCATTTCTCATACATTCAATACATCTTTATGATAAAAGTAAATTCATAATATTGAAATGATTCACCATGAACACAAGTAACATGAATAATAAATCATTATGACCAGAGTATATGAATCGCAATATTACTGTTCTAAAACATGTATAGCAGTCCTATAATATTCAAGAACAAATAAGAGATTATGCTTACTAAGTATAAGTACCAAAACATAAGTTCATAGCCTAGGTGTTTATGGATATAGCCATCCTTACCTTAGGTTGAGTTGATGATGAATCGAGAATTACCAAGAAATGGTTCAAAAGTAATGTTATAAGACCCTAAACAAACATAAATAAGAAGTTAGAGAAGAAATCGGGAAGATCGGATGTCGAACGGTTCAGAACTGGCTAAGGTTGCTGTCAGCAACAACTTTGATCGATGGTCTTTGGTCGATGGCATCGACCAAAGAGGATCAACCAAAATATCTTCAGGACAGATGATAACTCTATGAAATAGAGTTAAGATTGGTAACTTTACTTGAGATGGCTTGATTTAAGAGCATTTTGTCTTTGTTTTAGTGATAGTATTCATTAGATGTAGTCTTATTTAGTCTTAACATGTTGAATCTTGTTTAGCTCATTATTGTCACCTTTACATGAATTTCTCTTCAAATTTGTGGATGAATTTGACTGTTTCTCTTTCTTTTGAAAAATGTAGGTAAAGAGCCATAATAGGAGAAGAAGCTTTCCTCTAACTTTGCTGTGAAGTTGCTGCAGCAAAACGGAGCAGAATATTCTTAGATCCAATACAGGTGGAAATGACCAGAAGGGGCTAACTTAAGAGGACATGATTCTTGTAAATATATGATTGTTCTCAGCCCTTGATCTCAGGAGGAGTGTTCTAATCCTATGGCCAGAATCTAACCTAATGATTGAAAGCATTTTTGGAAGAAAGAGAAGGGGGGCAAAGGAGAGGAATGAGACACATTGGGCTAAGGGAGGCAAGAGAGTACTCCGGCTAAGGCAAGGAGGTAGAGAACGAATGCTGGAGCTCTTGTGGAAGCAAAGAGCTGCTGGAGTTGCTGATTTGCTGGAGAAGAAAGCTGGAGCTCTTGTGGAAGCATTGAAGCTTTAGTTTCTTCTTGTTTTTATAACTCTATCTTCTTACTTTCTAGTCTCATGACAACTATACTTGGTTTTATGTATTTGAATTCTGTTATGGGCTAAATCTTTGTTGTGTTGGGATGATAGTAGTACCTAAACCTGAATTTTGAAATGTAACTAATCATGTGTTCTTTAGTTTTATTGCAATCCACTTTACTGTTAATGAATTCAGCATGTTATATTGACTAATTTCAGTTCTTGAATGATCTTTCTAGAATGAATGTTATGATTTCATTAATTGGAAAATTAATGGAGTCTAGGTGTTTGTTGAATTGTGTGAGTTAGCATAATCTTTAATTAGGTTGTGTTAATTAGTAGGTTGGGTAGGAATACCCAATTACCTCACATTACCATTGATTGGATTGTGTTTAAATTGCATTCTTAATTCAATTCTTCATAGGAATATGCAGATGTTGATTTAGGATGCTAGCTTATGTGTATTGGAAAATACCATATTGCCATTCATTCCAAATTCTTGATTTATTTTGGGGTTGTAGTATTGCTTTAGCATTTGCATTATAAAATTCAGGGGAAGGGGAACTTGATTCCTAACACACTTTTCACTCACTAAGTTTCTTCTATTGCTCAATCTCCAATTTAGTTCGTTAGTTTAATTAACTGTCATTTGGTCATTTAGTTAGTCAATCACAAATCAACCTTGTTAATCTCATTTAAATAAATTTTACTTTTACATTAAAAGTTAAGGATATAATTCTCAGAGGGATCGATACTTTACTTATCATTTATTACTTGATTGCGATACGTATACTTGCGTAATATCTTGAGGTACAAGCAACAAGTTTTTGGCGCCGTTGCCGGGGAATTTTGTCTTTGATAATTAGTGTAGAAGTACTTCTTGTTTTATCTACTGAAATTCTTTACTTTGATATTAGTTTTCTTGTATTTCCAGGTGCTTTTACCCTTGTATGAACACGTTGCCTGATCAAGAGTTGGTACCCTTTGACTTTGAAATAGAAAGGACATTTCGAGCTAGAAGAAGGGAGCAGCGAGGCCTAGCAGCAGTTCCAACAATGGCTGAAGCAGTGAGAAATGGATTAAATAATAATGAGAATAATATGGCAGCTGAGGGTGATGATAGAGATAGGGCCATCAGAACATATGTTGTCCCTATGTTACATGAGCTGAATCCAAGCATAGTACGGCCAGATATTCAAGCACTACATTTTGAACTTAAGCCGGTGATGTTCCAAATGCTTCAAACTGTGGGACAATTCAGTGGGCTGCCAACAGAAGATTCTCATCTCCATCTTAGACTCTTCATGGAAGTAAGTGACTCTTTCAAGATACCTGGAGCAACTGAAGAGGCTTTGAGATTGAAGCTATTCCCTTATTCATTGCGGGATAGAGCAAGAGCATGGTTGAACTCCTTACCTCCAAAATCAGTAGCTACATGGAATGATTTGGTAGAGAAGTTCTTGATGAAGTACTTCCCTCCAACAAAGAATGCCAAGCTCAGAAATGACATAACTGGTTTTCAACAGTTGGACAGTGAGTCTTTATATGAGGCATGGGAAAGATTTAAGGAGCTCTTGCGTAAATGTCCTCATCATGGCATTCCTCATTGGATTCAGATGGAAACTTTCTACAATGGTTTAAGTGGACAAACTCGGTCCATAGTGGATGCATCAGCAAATGGGGCTATATTGGCAAAGTCTTACAATGAGGCTTATGAGATTTTGGAGAGGATGGCCAACAACAATTACCAATGGCCAGCTGAAAGAGCTGCTACAAGTAAGAGAGTGGTAGGAATTTATGAGTTAGATGCAGTGACAGCCTTAACTACACAAGTATCATCCCTAACTAGTGTGCTAAAATCTGTAAACTTGGCTGCAGCTGTACAAACTCAACAAAATCTAGCAGTCTCTTGTACATATTGTGGTGGGGAGCATGTCTTTGATAGTTGTCCATCTAACCCAGAATCAGCCTACTATGTTGTTAATTTCAGCAAAGCTAATAACCCATACTCTAACACTTATAATCCTGGTTGGAAGCAACACCCTAACTTCTCTTGGAATGGTCAAGGACAGAATGTAGGCCCATCATGTATCCTAACTCGACCTTATCAGCTTCCAAATGCTCAACAGCAAGTGAAGACTCATCCTATAGAACCTCCTTCATCAATAGAGCTTCTATTGAAAGAATATATGGCAAAGAATGATGCAATTATTCAGAGCCAAGCATCTTCATTGAGAAATTTGGAGAATCAAGTTGGGCAGCTAGCTAATGCTTTAAGCAACAGACCTCAAGGATCATTGCCAAGTGATACTGAAAATCCTAGGCGTGAAGGCAAAGAGCATTGCAAGGTTATTTCATTACGGAGTGGGAAACCTCTAGAGCCACCTCAATTTAAGTCTAGTCAACCGAAGGAGCCTATTTCTGTCCAGAAGAAGGGGAAAAGGAAGATCCAGTGGCTGTTCAAAAGGACCAATCTGATTCTGAAAAATAGAGTGCTGAACCACCAGTTACAACACCATTGCAACAGAGTTCTCCAGAAAAACTGCCTTATAAACCACCCCCCTTTCCTCAAGATTTCAAAGGCAGCAACAAAACCATCAATTCAATAAATTCTTGGATGTTGTGAAAGAGCTCCACATCAATATACCATTGGTAGAAGCACTTGAACAAATGCCAAATTATGTGAAATTCATGAAAGACATCCTTTCTAAAAAAAAAAAAAGAGATTTGGAGAGTTTGAGACAGTAGCCATGACACAAGAGAGTAGTGCCTTTTTGCTGAACAAGCTTCCTCAAAAATGAAAGGATCCTGGAAGTTTCACCATTCCTTGTGCTATTGGAGAGAATTATATTGGGAGAGCCCTTTGTGACCTTGGAGCTAGCATTAACCTTATGCCAATGTCAATCTTTAAGAAGCTTGGTGTGGGAGAAGCAAGGCCAACTACAGTAACACTTCAGCTGGCTGATAGATCCTTAGCTCATCCTGAAGGAAAAATTGAAGATGTCTTGGTAAGAGTTGATAAGTTTATCTTCCCTGCTGATTTCATTGTTCTTGATTTTGAAGCTGATAGAGACGTGCCCATCATTCTTGGAAGACCCTTCTTGGCCACTGGAAAGACTTTGATTGATGTGCATAAAGGAGAGTTAACTATGAGGGTGAATGGAGAGCAAGTTACTTTCAATGTTCTCCAGGCAATGAAATCTCCAAATGAGGTAGAGCAATGCTCTAGTGTAGATATTATTGAAGAGCTGGTTTTAGAAGAAGTGGAGACAAAGGGCATTAAAGATCCATTAGAGCTTTCATTGGCATCCGAAATTTCACAAGTAGGTGATGAAGCAAGTAGATGCATAGCTTGGTTAGATGCAAGACCAGCTGAGACATTAAGAGGGAATCGATTTGATCCTCTTTTATTATCTGAGCTTGCAACTCCATCCCTTAAGCCATCAATTGAAGAGCCTCCTGTGTTAGAATTGAAGCCTCTTCCAGGACACCTTAGGTATGCCTATTTGGGTGAAGACAAGACACTTCCGGTTATCATTTCAGCAGTGCTAACAGCAGAGCAAGAAGATATGTTAATTCAAGTGCTGAAGAAATACCGCAAAGCATTAGGATGGACCATATCAGATATCAAGGGAATCAGCCCATCAATTTGCATGCACAATATTCTGCTGGAAGACTGCTGTAGTAATTCTGTGGAGCATCAAAGGAGGCTAAATCCAATTATGAAGGAAGTGATTAAAAAGGAAATCATTAAATGGTTAGATGCTAGGGTTGTGTATCCAATTTCAGGCAGCAAGTGGGTGAGTCCAGTACAATGTGTCCCCAAGAAAGGAGGAATGACAGTTGTGGAGAATGATAACAAGGAGCTGATACCTACAAGGATAGTGAGTGGGTGGAGAATATGTATGGACTATAGAAAGCTCAATAAGGCTACAAGGAAAGATCATTTCCCTTTGCCCTTCATTGATCAAATGCTTGATAGGTTGGCTGGAAAAGAGTACTATTGCTTCTTAGATGGATACTCAGGTTACAATCAAATAGCCATTGCTCCTGAAGATCAACATAAGACCACTTTCACCTACCCTTATGGTACTTTTGCCTTTCGAAGAATGCCTTTTGGTCTATGTAATGCCTCAGCCACTTTCCAAAGGTGTATGATGGTCATTTTCACTGATATGGTGGAACAATTTGTGGAGGTGTTTATGGATGATTTTTCAGTTTTTGGAGAAACATATGTTGAATGCCTCACTCACTTGGCAAAAGTTCTACAGAGATGTGAAGAAACCAATATAGTCATCAACTGGGAAAAATTCCATTTTATAGTTAGAGAAGGGATTGTTCTTGGACATAAGGTTTCCAAACATGGTCTAGAAGTTGACAAAGCCAAGGTTGCAATTATAGAAAAATTACCACCACCATCAAGTGTGAAAGGGATTAGAAGCTTTCCTGGCCATGTTGGGTTTTATAGAAGGTTCATAAAAGATTTTTCACAAATATCTAAACCATTGTGTAGCCTGCTTGAAAAAGAAAGTCAGTTCAGCTTTGATGAAGCATGTATGACAGCATTTTTAGAGTTGAAGAAGAAGCTAATCTCTACACCCATCATTGTGGCACCGGATTGGTCTATTCCCTTTGAGGTCATGTGTGATGCTAGTGATTGGGCTGTAGGAGCAATTTTGGGACAGCGTGAGAATAAGGTATTCCATTCAATCTATTATGCTAGTCGGACCCTATCAGGAGCACAATTGAACTATACTGTCACTGAAAAAGAACTCTTGGCAGTTGTGTTTGCATTTGACAAATTTAGAGCTTATCTAGTGGGGGCAAAGGTCATTGTGTTCACAGATCATTCAGCCATCAAATATTTGATACACAAGAAGGATGCTAAACCAAGGCTGATTAGATGGATCTTATTGCTTCAAGAGTTCAATTTGGAGATAAAAGATAGGAAGGGGACTAAAAATCAAGTGGCTGACCATCTGTCTAGGCTGGAAAATCCAAACCAAGCAGCTAAATTTGAAATTAAAGAAGTCTTCCCTGATGAACAATTCTTTGTTGTTTCCCTCTCACGAACACCTTGGTATGCTGATTTTGCTAATTATTTAGCCAGCGGACTTCTACCCCCTATGATGACCACTCAACAAAGGAAGAAATTTCTATATGCGGTTAAAAGGTATTTCTGGGATGAACCCTTCTTATTCAAGCTATGTGCAGATCAAATATTGAGGCGTTGCATTCCTGAGATAGAAGTAGAGGATGTGTTGAGGCAATGCCATGACTCCCCATATGGTGGACATTATCAAGGAGATAGGACAGCAGCAAAGGTCTTGCAATCGGGGTTTTATTGGCCAAGTATGTTCAAAGATGCTTATCAATTCATTGAAAAATGTGATAGATGTCAAAGAGTGGGAAACATCTCCAAAAGGAATGAAATGCCCTTAACCAATATCTTGGAAGTAGAATTGTTTGATGTTTGGGGAATTGATTTCATGAGGCCGTTTATTCCTTCATATGGCAATCTTTATATTTTAGTAGTAGTGGACTATGTATCCAAGTGGGTGGAGGCTGCTGCTTGTTCAACTAATGATGCCAAGGTGGTTATTGAATTCATGAAAAAAAACATCTTCACTAGATTTGGTACTCCAAGAGCCATAATCAGTGATGAAGGTTCACATTTTTGCAACAAATACCTTGGAGCTTTGTTGTCTAAATATGGAGTTCGTCATAAGGTTGCCTCAAGCTATCATCCCCAAACAAATGGGCAAGCTAAAGCTTCTAATAGGCAGATCAAGTTGATTTTGGAGAAAACAGTCTGCCCTACAAGGAAGGATTGGTCTATAAGGTTAGATGACTCCCTTTGGGCCTACCGAACTGCTTACAAAACACCTTTTGGAATGTCACCATATCAACTTGTATTTGGAAAGGCTTGCCATCTACCATTGGAACTAGAGCATAAGGCATACTGGGCAATTAAGAAATTCAATTTTGAATCCACTTTGGCTGGTGAAAAGAGAATGCTACAACTCCATCAACTTGATGAGTTCAGGCTCCAAGCATATGAGAATGCCAAACTCTATATAAGGAGAAGGTGAAGACATGGCATGATAAGAAAATCTTGCATAGGGTATTTGAACCAGGCCAGCAAGTTCTGTTGTTCAACTCCAGACTCAAACTATTTCCAGGAAAGCTAAAATCAAGATGGTCAGGTCTATTTACAATAATGACAGTATTTCCACATGGAGCAGTGGAGTAGCAAGAGGGCATCTCTAACAGGAAATTTCTAGTCAATGGGCAGAGAATCAAGCATTATTGGGGAGCACCATTGGAGCGGGACAAATCTTCAATCATCCTTCAAGAGGCTTAAAAAGAAGGGAGGTCACTCAGATTTCATTATTTTTAATTTGATTGTGTGCTATTAGTTCATTAGGTGTTTAATAAAATCATGGGTAGTTCACAATGTGTTAAAAATAATAATAATAATAATAATAATAATAATAATAATAATAATAATAATAATAATAATAATAATAATAATAAATAATAATAATAATAATAATAATAATAAATAAAAGCTGACAGATAATTTGCTGACATTATCATTCAACCAAACTGCTGAACAGAGCATGTTTCAATATCCAGCAGCTTTCACTATCTTTGTCGTAGAGATGTTGCAGCAATGCTACTACAAAGTTTTGATCCTCAGCTACAGGTCTTACATGTTTTGTTGACAAATTACATTCTCTGTTGAAAATTACATTCTGTGTTCGTTGCTGTAGCAATGCTGCAGCAACACCACAGCAAGGATAAAACCGCTCACCTGACCCGGTTTAACCTCAAACCCAACCAACCCATCAAAAATACACTTCAACACTTCTATTAAACCATTATTTACCCATACTGACTCAAACCCATTTGTTTTAAACCCTTCTAAACCAATACCACCCCAAACCCATTAACCCTCTCATTTCAAACCGATCAAATCAAAACAAAAACACTCAGCTCACCTCTTCGACCTAACGGCACCATCTTCTCTTCTCCACTGCAACTCATCTTCCTCTCATCTTCCATTTTTTTTTTTTTTTTGCTTCTCAAAGACTTTCAAACATCCATTTGCCTACATTCACCCACCACTGTACCTTCTTCTTCACCGATAGTCCCTATCCCACTAAAACCCTAATTTTTTCCCCATTCTACAATCGAATCGCTTCTCAGAGGACTCCGGTGATGTACTGGGCTTCGTGCAAATTCTTGTTGTGTTTCGACACTCCATCTTCCCTACACCACATCAGCTAAGTGTTCTCCCCATTTCCTTTCTTCCCTTCCCCATTTGTGAAATTTCTGATTGGCTGTGTTTGTGTAGTATGTTCATTTTTGGTTTGTGGTTTATGTGTTTGTTATTATACTATTTTAGTGTTTGTTTTCATTCGCCTATGTGCAATTTTTTATTTTGTTTTAGGTTCTGTTTTGGAGCTACCATCACTTGCACACAACAACACAAAATTTCTAGGTCGTCGGATACCTTTGTTCATATCCTCTGTTCTTGATTGTTTGTTCTTGTTATTTGTTTAATTAGTTGTAGTTATTTGTTTGTTATTTGTTTGTTTTTGTTTTCTACATTTATAGTGGCTCTGTTTTTGTTTGATATAGTCTGTTTTAGCGTCTGTTTGATTAGTTGTTTTTTATTTTCTACTGTTTCTGTTTTTGTTTAGTTTGTTCATGTTTTTGTTTGAATTCAATATTGGTTGTTAGGGGCCCACCTTGTGCATTCCCTTAGAAATGGCCCCTCAGAAGAAGAGCAGAACAGACCCTAGTTCTAGTGCTTCAATGGTTCCCCCTTATTTTGCCTCTCCCATGGCTGAGGACCGCTTCACATCCATCTCCACCAAGAAATTTCTTCAGGAGAAGGGGTTCAAACTCAAACCCAATGAAGCCCAAGCATTTACATTCATCCCATCCATCATAGCTGGGCATCATTGGGAACAATTTTGCACCCATCCTGGTGCCTACATCCCTTCCCTCGTCTATGAATTCTATGCCAATCTCACTGCCCCACCTCAGGACCAGGTGTATGTTAGGGGGGTTCAGATACCTATAGATGGTCCAACCATTAATGCCTATTATGAATTGGACAATGTAGAGGATGAGCACAATGCCTATCTTGCTTCGGCAGACCCCACTGCATTGCATAACATTCTCCAGACTTTATGTTCTCATGGCACGGATTGGTCCTCATCCCCCCAAGGTGCATTGACTATCGCCCGCCAGTCCTTGCAACCTGCAGCCAAAATATGGTACCAAATTCTTACAAACCCGCTTAATGCCCTCCACGCATATCCAGACTGTTTCAGTGGATAGAGCTTTGGTCCTCCACTCTATTCTGGAGGGGCGTCGGATTAATGTGGGTCACCGCATTCATGAGGCCATTTGTGCTTGTGCTGCTATGCAGGGTGGTAGTTTAGCTTTTCCATGTTTAATTACTGCTTTTTGTTTGGCTAACCATGTTGGTGTGGAGGCTTCTAATGTCCATACACTTAACAAAGGTGCCATTACACACTTCAGTATCACTCGCATGCTTACACCTAGTTCAGCTCCCCCTTCCAGTGCACCACCTCCTGCTGCTGCAACAGCCATTCCTCCCACTTCCTCCACCTCTGGTGCTCCACCCTCTAGTTACACTCAATTGGAACAGCGCCTCAGCCAAATAGAAGTCACCCAATTTCAAATGATGTTGGAACATCAAATTTCTCGTGACCTCTTCATGGATTATATGCATTATGTGGCTGCCAGTGACTGAGCCCTTGAGTCTAACTTAAGGATGAATAGCACCCGGTTCCAATCTTTCCCCGCTTTTCCCACCCAACTCTTCGTTAATCCTTGGGGCCAAGATGGGAACTACATTCCTAATGTAGATGAGGAGGATGAAGATGAAGCTGCTGCAACTGCTGATGATGATGAGTTCCATTCCTTAGATGATGATGCTGATGCCTAGCTTATTCAGGGGAGTTCTCTCTCTTCTTTTACTTTGTTTTCCTTTTATTACCTTAGTTTCTTTTCCTTTCTTTCGCTGTGAGGACACTGCTCCTCTTTAGTTTGGGGGTAATATGTTATCTTTATGATTATGGATGCTCCTAGTTGCTTAATTTTCTTCAGCTTTCTTTTGTGGTTGCTTTCTTTTGTGGCTGTACAGATTTAGATTTGAGAGTTGCTGTCCAGTTTTAGAGTAGATGTTTCGGGTAGATGTTTTGTGTAGTTAATCTGGCTTTTCATGAAATTTGGATGGTTGTTAAGGAATGTGAATGTCAGTGCCTCTTAATCTAATTTTGTTGGAAATCTTAGCACAAGTCTGCTATAATGATCCGATGTCTGCATTTACTCATGTCTGTGATGCCATATTTTTGATGCACCAAGTGATATATCAAGCTCTGGAGAACCTGGGGAAAGTTGGATCAATGTGAGAGTTTTAGGATTTTAGAATTGGTTAAATGAAAACCTTGAGACTTACACATTAGGGGTCCCCATTTGGGTGCTTCCAAGAACTCTGTGCATTGTGAATATTGACTGAAGTTTGACCCTTTCCTTTCTCCAAAAGAATAATGCTCCGCTGATTTGGGCTACCTAGTAACCGGGAATATGCATGTAACCCATGTGTATTTTTTACGTCAACAGTGGCCTGAAATATGAGCATATAAAAAAATAAAATTAAAAAAAATAATAAAAAAAAGAGAGAGAATAATGTTCTGTTGTTTTGGGCAATCTAGTAACCGAGAATATGCATGTAACCCATGTGTATTTTTGACGTCAACAGTGGCCCGGAATATGAGCATGCAAGGCACTCTGTTTGTGATCTTGTTGAGTAACCGGGTATCTTCATCACAAATGAGTGATATTCGCGTAAAAAGGCAGGATGACAACAACATTCAAAAAAAAAAAAAAAAAAGTTCAAAAAGAATAAGTTTGGGGGTCCCTAATTAGTGGAGAGGCAATCATTTGGTCAACATATTAGATCAATGAACTAAACTTGATGACCATGATTCAGCTGGACTAGGGTGATTTGGGGCAAGATTCTTAACTTTCACACACACACTTGAGAGCATCCTGATGAGTAAAGTACGACATCTAAGTGTTATTGGCCAGACGTGTTGGATCTAAAAAAAAAATTTAGAAAAAGATTGAGATGCAACTTCTGCTTAACACCCATCCTATTGCATGATTGAGCTAGGTTATTTTCTTTTCTTTTCTTTTCTTTTCTTTTGACCTTTTAATGCTTTCATTAGTAGTTAGTTGGTATTTTCACTTGTCTTTATTGCTCGAGGTCAAGCAATGTCTTAAGTTTGGGGGTATGATAACTCTATGAAATAGAGTTAAGATTGGTAACTTTATACTTGAGATGGCTTGATTTAAGAGCATTTTGTCTTTGTTTCAGTGATAGTATTCATTAGATGTAGTCTTATTTAGTCTTAACATGTTGAATCTTGTTTAGCTCATTATTGTCACCTTTACATGAATTTCTCTTCAGATTTGTGGATGAATTTGACTGTTTCTCTTTCTTTTGAAAAATGTAGGTAAAGAGCCATAATAGGAGAAGAAGCTTTCCTCTAACTTTGCTGTGAAGTTGCTGCAGCAAAACGGAGCAGAATATTCTTAGATCCAATACAGGTGGAAATGACCAGAAGGGGCTAACTTAAGAGGACATGATTCTTGTAAATATATGATTGTTCTCAGCCCTTGATCTCAGGAGGAGTGTTCTAATCCTATGGCCAGAATCTAACCTAATGATTGAAAGCATTTTTGGAAGAAAGTGAAGGGGGACAAAGGAGAGGAATGAGACACATTGGGCTAAGGGAGGCAAGAGAGTACTCCGCTAAGGCAAGGAGGTAGAGAACAAATGCTGGAGCTCTTGTGGAAGCAAGGAGCTGCTAGAGTTGCTGATTTGCTGGAGAAGAAAGCTGGAGCTCGTGTGGAAGCATTGAAGCTTTAGTTTCTTCTTGTTTTTATAACTCTATCTTCTTACTTTCTAGTCTCATGACAACTATACTTGGTTTTATGTATTTGAATTCTGTTATGGGCTAAATCTTTGTTGTGTTGGGATGATAGTAGTACCTAAACCTGAATTTTGAAATGTAACTAATCATGTGTTCTTTAGTTTTATTGCAATCCACTTTACTGTTAATGAATTCAGCATGTTATATTGACTAATTTCAGTTCTTGAATGATCTTTCTAGAATGAATGTTATGATTTCATTAATTGGAAAATTAATGGAGTCTAGGTGTTTGTTGAATTGTGTGAGTTAGCATAATCTTTAATTAGGTTGTGTTAATTAGTAGGTTGGGTAGGAATACCCAATTACCTCACATTACCATTGATTGGATTGTGTTTAAATTGCATTCTTAATTCAATTCTTCATAGGAATATGCAGATGTTGATTTAGGATGCTAGCTTATGTGTATTGGAAAATACCATATTGCCATTCATTCCAAATTCTTGATTTATCTTGGGGTTGTAGTATTGCTTTAGCATTTTCATTTTAAAATTCAGAGGAAGGGAAACTTGATTCCTAACACACTTTTCACTCACTAAGTTTCTTCTATTGCTCAATCTCCAATTTAGTTCGTTAGTTTAATTAACTGTCATTTGGTCATTTAGTTAGTCAATCACAAATCAACCTTGTTAATCTCATTTAAATCAATTTTACTTTTACATTAAAAGTTAAGGATATAATTCTCCGAGGGATCGATACTTTACTTATCATTTATTACTTGATTGCGATACGTATACTTGCGTAATATCTTGAGATACAAGCAACAACAGAATAGTGGGTTTTGGGGATTTTGGTCCGAAATTGGTCTTCCAGGGTTCGGATCAATCCAGAACTTGGAGGAATGTGTATGACAACACTACAAATCAAGGAATTAACATAATCCAATGGTCTAAATAGAAAGCCCCAAAGTGAGCTACTAAGTTCAAGAGACAAGCATCATAGCATGGATTGAAATTGATTGCATTGACATTGAAAAGGCATGCATTAGCTAAGGGAACTTATAAAAATTCGATTAGGATCATATGCTAGTGATAAACATGTACATAGCATACTATATACCTCAGTTTGTACAAGATGGCACGATGGTAAGAAGAAAATCAAAGAATGTATATGCTAGGCTTGAAATGGGGGCATAGCATCAATAGATAGGTGAGAGGATCATAGGTTAAGCAACAGTGGACACTTGGAGTGATGGTTGCAAGGTTGCAGCACGATCTCCAAGGTCTCAACAGCAAGAGAGAGATGGAAAAGAATAGAAAAGAATAGATTAGAGAGTGGAAGTGATGAATCATACCTTGTAGTTGTAGATGGAGACAAACAACAAAGATTAACAATGAGTTTTGGTGGAATCCTCTTCACTAGTGCCTAGGAGTTGCTTTGGGAAGCTCCCCCCACGTTCTCAGGAGTGAAAATGATTGCAATAAAGCTCAAAACACGAGGATAGTATAAATAGAATAGGGAATATTCCAAAGAATCATTAACTTGTCTGACTGGGGAACTTTGGCCGATGGTCCTTGGTCGATGGCATCGACCAAAGAGGATCGACCAAAATATAATTCAATGGAAAATCAGGTTTAGTTCAGCAACTTCACACAGGGTTTTGAAGGGCTATAGAAGGTCAAATTGAATGGGGTTTTCTTCTACAATTCAATCAAGAAGTCTAGTTTCGAGGAATACCTTCGGATTGTGCACGAGAGTCCATTAGGTACTTCAACTAAATCATTCTTCTCCGATTCACAGACTTTCATTAAACACCGACAATGTACTCAAGTAAGGGGTATCATCGTCAATGTCCATGGGCTCGGTCTCCGACTCATAATTATCAATCAAAAGGGTCCATAAGTCTCTTCTACCACCGCTTCGGGTCTTTGGACCTAAAACAACAGTGGATCCGGGTTAGGGTCAGGGTTAGAATAGGGCTGGATTTTACAATAGAGACCAACATACATAGAGTTAGATTCATACATAAATTGTCTGTTTCATATCACATTGCATCATGCTATGTTCTGCAATCATGTTATTTATGTTGTTGTCGATTAACTTGCCTTGCTGAGTTCTTTGGAACTCACTCCTTTTTGTGCAAATATCTTTTGTTAGATTATTCTACAGGTACTGAGTATTATGACGGCCAATATGAGGAAGCGGAAGCTGAAGAACCGTACTACACGCAAGGTGCTGGAAACTATGAAGATTTCGGTGATGATCCCTCGAGTGATCATGTTACGTACCATGATTTGCCCTACCGTGGAGTGGGAACGTCAGTGCTTGGTTGATGAAGTCTATGTTTATGAAGACGTTCTTTATAAAGTAGAAAACACTTTAGTTTAGTTTGATTATCATTTCCTTACTTTCCTTTGAGAACAATTGTAATTTCTCTTTTAACTTATGAGCTAAATTCCGCTGTAACTGTGGAGTGAGATTCCGCCTCACTCTACTCCTTTTTGACTATATACACATTTGGTATCATTTTCCGCACTCGATTATGCTTGACATTTTCTTTCCTTATCTGGATCTCTTGTTTATATTATTACACATTGATTATATTCTGTTCATGAATATGCTATTACATATGTGGGAGGATGATTTCCTCAATACTTGTTTTCAGAGTTGTGGATCACACACTCGGGTATGCCAGATAGGGTACCGGCTGAGTGGATGTGACAGCATATGAGTTTGCCCCGGATGATTTATACTACTCCTTAGGTGCTTGCTACGGTGACTACGACGGGGAAGAATATCATGGTGATGGAGTATCGTACCAGGATTAGTCGTACTTATGTGCTTGGTGCAACGTTTTCTGGATATCGAGACCTTTACTTTTAGAAGTGTTCTCTATAGACTTGAAGAAACATTAGTTTAGTTTTGATTACTTCTATTATATTCCTTTTATTTTGGGAATCGGTTGTAATCATTCTTTTTTGTTTCGATCTACATTTCCGCTGTTTCTATGGAGTGATTTTCTACTACACTCTACTTTTGATTATATTGTAGGTATCATTTTTCCGCACTCTGATTACATTGGTTATTCTTTGGAATCTTATCTTGATCTTTCACTTAATGTAGTTTAACATTGATTTGGTCTTGTTCTTGATTATATTATTGTAAATGTGGGAGGTTGATTTCCTCGATACTGGTCTTTGGGGCTGTGGATCACACACTTGGGTAAAACAGATAGGGTACGGCTGGGTGGATGTGACTCTCACCACGACCATTGGCATGAATACCGGCGCATGTCGGGGTTTCAAATCCAATGCAAGGTCATACAACAACATATTACATGTAATCCAGATACTTCCCCTATGGCACCAACCAACTCGGTTCAATATCCTTCTCTACCTAGGAATGAGAACCCTCACAAACTGGCTACCGCTGTTGGACTCCATTCCCTAACCCTATGGCCATCCACATATTGTTGGAGCGGATGCTCTCATGACCCTTCACGGCTCACGGCATCTCCTTGGATGTCCATGAGCCCAATCCCTAACATATGCAACCCTACCAATGCATGATCAACAGTGGACCACTGAATCTCCGCATGGACTGGTTACCATTGTAGGATGAAACAGAGTCGCGTCACTATTTTCATGGGTCATTCGACTTCAATTCCCCTACTGAAAGGGTAGTAGCATGTATGGGTACCTAGCCATGCAATCTAGACTCCCTAGGTATGTCATCCAATAATCATGATAGTGCTGAGGGCATCAGTAAGTAGTGTCCCATACCACAACCCTTTGATATCCCAAGCAATGGATACCCTTCCATCACAATTAAATCACATCACCAACCATTATAACATAATCATTCATTCTATATCACAAAGTAATGAAAATACATATAACATTAATCATAGTAGATATATTCGACTACTAAACATTGAATTTTACTACTACAGCATGTTATAAGAACAATGATACATGTAAGAATCAAACAGTTCATCAAAGAGCATATCATTGCATATATATATATATATATATATAAGAGTGTATCCTTACCTGCATCCAGATATATCCAGTTACAAAAACCAGTTATGATTGATCCCACAAAGCTAGCAAGACTAGAATGGGATGTAACTCAATTGGTTTACCAGAAAGATAATAAAGTTATTATCCCCCAAGAAAACACCCTTTATAAAGATATGAGTGGTAATACACTCCTTAGATTTCATAATTACATAATAGATAATAGTAAAGATCAGATTGAAGATGATGTTGAGTCCAGTATTAGAGAAGAACTTGATCAAAGAACCTGATGATAACAGAATTTAGGCTCAGACAAATAAGGGAAAGAGCCTTATTAAGGCAAGATACCAAAATGATTAAAGATGCTGAAAAGTTGTTATATTCCAAATATGGAATTAGTTTTGAAAGCTTGTTACCTGAGAAAAGTCAGAAAGAGGAGTTAACAGTGGAAAGATGTGATATATCTCCTAAAGACTTAGGAAGATTAGATAGGTTTCTTGAAGATTCTACAGAAGCAGTAGATAAAATTGAAGAAAGATCCTATAATAATAAATCAGAAGCTACAGAAGATACAGAGGACCAAAGTACCCGGGTAGAATCAGTCAGAATCAGAATGAATCAACCTGATTTTGATGATTTCCCTTCAGAGATAAATTTTGAAGAAGTTAGGATGAACACACAGGGAAAACCTTTTGATCCTAACCGTCCTTATGGTCCAGATAATTCAGATATGACGTGGGGAGTTAGACCTCGTCTTAAGGTTGAACAAGTAGATTATCAGTTAGAAGGCATGGAACCAAATGCTAGGATTAAACCTAGAGGAAAACCAATGCCTATTGAACACCCCATACAGTTAGAAGTTGCTACACAAAATGGTAAACTCCTAAATTTAGGATTCCATGATCCTCAGATGTGGGACTCTACCCTTGAAGTTTGGAAACAAGGTGTGATCAATGAGTTCTTTAAGGAACAAAAACATGGACTGTATGATATGTATAGATACCTTGAAACATTTCTTGGAGAAACAGTTAAAGCTAATTGGGAAAGATTCAAGGTTGAATACCCTGATAAGTTTAAAGCATTATTAGATTTGGGAACAAATCCCTATAATTTCACTAGTCTCATACATATGATATGCACTGGACAAGATCCAAATAGTATGCAGACCATGTTACAACTCAGAGCATTAGCTAGTCTTGAACAGTTAAGCCTCCATGATTACAGATATATAAAAAGATTCCTAAGAGAATATTACTATGCTAGCCAGAGTGATAATATTTTCAGCCAAGCCATTATGGATAAGCTGTTTCAAAAGTTACCAGGACCTTTAGGCCAAAAGATTAAGGATTCTTGGGAACCAATGCCCAATGAACTTCTTTTTGATAATGTGTCAATTAGGATAACACATATCATGAATAAGCTTATGGAAGAATGTACTTTCATACAGATTCAACAACAATTCCAAAGAGATAATTTTGGATTTTGCAAAGATGTATTCACTTCGCAAGTATATGGAGAACAAGATATTGATAGACGAAGATCTAGAAGACAATACAGGAGATTTACTAGTCAAAGAAATCCGAGAAAAATGAGTGAATATGACCAAGAAAGATTACATGACCTTGGTAAAGGATGGAAATCAAGAGGTTTTACACCAAGAAAAGATTGGTATATGAGAAGATCAAGGAGAAAGAAACCTTTTCTTAATCCAGATAGACATGCAAGAAGATATAACCCACAAAGAAGTTATAAAAATAGATTAGCTTGCTATAATTGTGAGTCTTTAGATCATTTAGTTAAGGATTGTCCTAAACTAGTTAATAGTTCCAGCAAAAGAGCAATAGTGGTAGAAAATACCAATGAGTGTTTAATTGTTGTAGACAAAGAAATGTCAGATAATGAATTAGTGTATAGTATTGTCTCAATAGAAATACCTTGTGAAGATATAAAAAATCTTTGTGAAGAAGAAGTGCCAGATCTATTTCATCAATTGGTAAATATTGCCATGATGAAATCAAGTTGTGATAAAGATAAACATACATGGAAACATAGAGTAGGAAGTTTCCATATTAGATGCTCGGGATGTAAATTATATCCTGGACTAGATGTTCGATATCAGTGCTGAACTTGCTTGGAAGAAAGATGCAATAAGTGTTTAGATAATTCTGTAATTCTTGTCGAACAAAGAGAGAAAAATATTAAAATTACTGAATTAGAAACAAAGCGAGATTCTACTAAGATTGAACTATTACAGGATCAATTGATATCCTTAATGCAAAAATTGAGGATATTAACTTGAACCTAGATGTCAAATGGTTTTCTAAGATAGCAATGTTACCCAGAAAATCTACTAAGTATAGCCAAGGATATGATATTTTTAGTCCTGTTGACCATATCTTAGCTGCCAGATCAATGACCCAAGTAGATACTTATTTAACATTTTAGATTAACCCAAAATTTGAAATGCTGATTAAAGAAAGATCTTCCTTTGCTAGTCAAGGAATCATTATTATTGGAGGAGTTATCGATGCAGATTATGATGATCCAATAAAGATATTCTTCTTTAATCACTCAAATCAAGATAGGCTATTACTGTAGGAGAAAAGCTTGCCCAGTTCATTATTATCCCAAATTATGAACCTGGCCTAGATGTACAAAGGAGAGGAGGATTTGGATCTACTAATGTTGATAACCCTTCTACCTCCAACCATGAGATTGGAATAGCTAGGACGGACCAAGTCTAGTTATGCCAGCTAAAACCATATTTAAAAGAACTTGAGGTTGCTTGGCAATTAAGAGTTAGAAACAAAGTCCATAACCTCAAAGGAATTATAGATACATGATGTTCAATATCAACCATTAATACTAAATGGTTTACTGATCCATTTGATCTAGTTGAAATCCCTCCCATAGTTACAAGAGGAATAGATAATATAGGATATTCAGTAACTAAAAAGCTGAAAATTCCTCTCATTAGTTTCCAAACTAATTGTGGCTAGAGTCAATGGTTACAATTAGGAAACTGTCCTAGTTAGAGATTCGCCATGGGATTTACTCATTGGCCTTAGTTTCATTCTTGCAATGGATGGCGCATTAACCATCAACAAACATTGTGTCCAACTTACAAGACAGATTGTAATTATACCCACTCTACCTTTCCATCAAAGTTATGAGCGAAACGTGGTGAAGGATGATAACGTTTTGCCAAAAAGATGTAAATGCAAGATTCCCGGATCCTGCAAAATTGCAAACATAGATTTTATAGAAGAAGAAAATGAATCCTGTTATCAGCTTGATTCAGACAACATAGATTTTAGAAGATTAAATATCTCAGCTGACAATTAGATAAAACAAATAGTAGAAAAACTTGAAAAGGCTAAATTTATTCAAGATATAAATTCCCTTGAACATTGGGATAAAGATAAGCCTTATATTAAGCTTGAGATAAAAAAACCCAGATCTTAGGATTGTTACAGGCACTCCTAAATACAATACTAAGGATGATGAAGAGTTTGATTTACATATAATGAACTCTTAAAGCTTGGAATAATCAGAAATTCAGATAGTCCTCATAGATCAGCTACTTTTATTGTCAATAAAGAATCGGAAAAGAAAAGAGGAAAAAGCAGAATGGTAATAAATTATAAGCGTCTGAATGATAACACAGTTGATGATGCTTATAATATTCCCAAAAGAGATTTCCTTATAGCTCACATTGATAAAGCTAAGATTTTTAGCAAATTTGATTTAAAATCAGGCTTCCATCAGATTATGGTACATAAAGATTCCATTCCTTGGACTGCTTTTGTCACAAGTAGGGGACATTATGAATGGCTAGTTATGCCATTTGGCCTGAAAAATGCCCCTTTTGTATTCCAGCGAAGAATGGATCAAATTTTCTTACCCTATAGGAAATTTGTAGTTGTTTACATAGATGATATTATGGTATATTCCCAGAATGAAAAAGACCACTTCCAACATTTGTTGACGGTATTTAGATTATTTAAAGATCATGGTCTAGTTATTTCCAAAAGGAAAATGGAAATAGAAAAAGATGAAATAAAATTCTTAGGCTTAAATTTAGGTAAAGAACTTGTATCTTTACAAGACCATATTGCCAGAAAAGCCCTTGAATTCCCAGATAAACTCGAAGGAGTTACCCAAATAAGATCCTTTATTGGACTAGTTAACCAGGCTAGAGACTTTATAAAAGACCTAGGAAAAATGCTTGGACCCCTCTATGCGAAAACCTCGCAAAAAGGAGAAAAAAGATTTAATCAGTAAGATATTACCTTAGTTAAGAAAATAAAAGAGCTTATCTCTAAGGTACAACCTATGAGATACCCTAAAGAAGATTGGTTCCACATTGTTGAAAGTAATGGATCCCAGGATGGATGGGGAGCAATCCTCAAAATCAAACCTAATGAGTATTCTACCAAGAATACTGAAGTTTTATGTAGATATGCTTCAAGGTTACATAAGAATAAAACTCTTACTGCAATAGATTTTGAAGTAGAATCTGTAATCGAGGGACTTGAAGCATTCGAGTTCTTTTTACAAAATAAAAAGTTTATGGTTAGCACTGATTGTGAAGCCATAGTTAAATTCTACAAGAATTTAAATGAAAATAAGATTTCCCAAAGAAGATGGCTCGTTTTTCGAGATATAGTAGTTAATAAAGGTTTTAATATTAAGTTTGAACATGTTAAAGGAATTGATAATTTCATTGTAGATTATTTGTCCAAAATAACATGTTCTCAGAATATTGCAGTAGATAAACAGATTTTATTACATGATCCTGATTTCTATTCCGATTGTGATCTAGATGGTTGATCCAACTAAAGACAAAGCTTCGTCACCAAAGGCAAAAGAAAAGACGCTTGAAGAAGCAATTAAAGATACAGTGGAACAGACCACTAAAGATAAGAAAATTGTCAAGATCAGTTCTCCCAATTTAAAGGAGAAACATGTTCCAAAAAGATGTCAATTTGGCCAGAACTATTTGTTCACCATTGATCCCGGATTCCAATTTAAGAACTTACTTGAAGTTGGACCAGAAGATAAAGTCGTCTTAGATAATCTTTGGGTATCACACCATCAAGTGATCCAAACCCCAACAGATAAAAATAAGAGAGATTACTTTGCTACGGCAATGAATAGTTTATGTTATTAGATGAACATGTCATAGACAAGATCACTCTCTAGATACCGCTACTATGTGGTGATCAAAGGAAAGATGCAAATGGTGTTTATACATCATGGTCTGATGTTGCAATGTGCATCAAAGATTTCAAAAATCCTCTACACCAAGGATTTACAGATTTGGGACAGGCTTTTAACTGCGCCCGAAGAACAATTGGGATTAACTTTTATAAAGATCCCAAGATTGAAAGATCAGACCAAAAAGATTTTAAAGGAGCACTTGCCGCTTGTGATGAATGTTCTGTCACAAAGATGGAGATGCAAGATCTGGTACAAAGTCTTGATACTGACAGAGCACACTGTTCTCGGTTAGTTGAAGAAGTTAATTCTCTGAGATTAAAGAACTAAAAGGTTGATCGAGAAAAACATGACATTATGACATGTCTTCTCAAGGCCAAAGATTTACTCCAAATGAATGAAGACCAGATCCACAAGGCTTTTGTTGAAAAAAATCGCAAAGCCCAGGATCCAGCTCAACAATTTGACCAAGCTCAATTACAGGGATACTCAAAGATGGAAGAATATGTCAAGTCAATCGACACCATGCTTGAAGAAATGAAGAAGGTCATGGCAGAAGATGGTGGACCCTCCTCTCTGGAAGAATGAATGCTATACAATTTAATGTGAGGTTAAATCTGCCAAGAAGAAAACCTCCAAAATCAAAGCTAAAGAAGGTGGTACACCCACTAAAAAGATATTTGGCAAAGACCAAGAAAAAGATAAAGAATAAGCTTGTTGTACGAGAAAGATGTGAAGGCACCTACCTCCTTTCAGAGGTTGGAGAAGATGCCACGTACAGATTAATTTCTCTCCTCGATGAAGATGAAGCCACAAGACATTTTGAAGAATAAAGCTATAGTGTCGGTGCACACTAAAATTGATGTGATGTAATCCTTATCGGCAAGGATCAGATAAGGTTCTTTTACGATGCGTTACTGACATGTCCCCTTTATGATGGCAACATAAAGGAATCTACTTTTAGGCAGGAGCATGTTAGCCACAGGATGTGAATTTGCATTTTGCTTTGTGTAACTTTCATTTAGCTTTAATTTGCATTTGCATTTGCATTTGCATTAAGAACTACTTTTTCTCGCCTATATAAGCGAAGCTATGTACATGTAAGAAGGCAGAATGAACAATAGCAATAAAATTTCTCTATTAGAAAAATCTTCCGATTTCTCTTCTTCTCGCTCTCTGAACCCTGAATCCCAACAGCACAAGATAAGGAGAAGGATGTTGCCTCCTTCGGTAAGTTCCTTTCTTTAAACCTTAGGGATGGGCCTGGAGTAAAATACCAAATATGAATTTGTTATTAGTTTCTTTTCATTTTCTTCTTCGAACTGGATAACCATAAAGCATGCCTACAGTCGTGCCTCTGCTATTGGTGACGGCCAGTGTTATAAACTAATCTCTGATGAGTAGTCTAAGAAGATAATTGTAAGATATGTGTATGCTAAATAAGCCCCGTGAAATAGTCGGAGAGGCAAAACGCTGCATGTCAGTGAAGATTCTCTAACGAAAACATATGTTAAATAATCCCTGAAAATTATCAAAATACACTCTTCTGATATAAGTAAGATGATGGAGTAAAGTTAAAGGTGCCTATCCCAAAACTACTAAGGAAGAATTGTCTGTCAACGGCTGTGTAAAGGCCTAGAGTCCATGCCAATAATAGGGCAGCAAGAGTAAGTCCAGTTTTGTTTTTTTTGGCTTAGAGGACAGAAGGTGGCAGAGAATTCAGACAATTGGGCAATCAGTTTTAGAGGTGAGATAGACGAATTCTTACGAATTCGGGCATATATATATATATATAAGTGTAACACTGTAAGTGGTCCTTCCAGGAAGAGTTTCGACTATTCAGTTACAAAGTCTGTGACTTGGTTGTATTCTTGGTGACGGGACAGGAAGGTTGGTAATTTGGACAGCCGGATCACAAAAGCCCTGACCTTCAAAATATCTTGAGGGTAAAAAAAATCACGTGATCAACGGTGAGGAGATTAAACGATTTGTTCGCTCCCGCCCGTGTGTGGCTCTCGCATACGCGCTATGTCACCCACGCACTTATGATATCAAAATATGATCCAGGACAACCTACTGATAAAATACTCCTTAAACAAAATAATGTAATTATACTATTACATTTAAAACTTCTAAATAACATAGAACAATTACACAAGGATTTACTTTTATTACAAGATTCAATACCAAAGAAAACTACAGTAAATGATATATTATCTCAAATGGAAAATCTAATTATTATTAACAAGACAGCAGGAATAGATAGACTCAAACAGCCAAAATCCTTGTAACAGTAATTAAAACTTTGTTTGAAAGATTAAAAAAATGAATACCAAATATTTACAAGAGTATGAATTTACAGATGAAATGCATACCACCTGTCACCAAATATAGCGGCAGAGCCGACCATTTCTGGTTATGTGGTCTAATGAGATGCATGAAAAATTATCGAGGGGCCTAGGAGATGAAGGAAGCACGACTGTAGGCTATTCATCCCAAATCCTTCCTCGAAGAAATTAAAGAAAGAAATGAAAGAAGTGAATATACATATAAAGTGCAGATGATGCATGATGTCAAAATTTAGAGGGGCCTAGGAGAGATGATAGAAGCACGACTGTAGGCTTTCATCCTCAAATCCTTCCTCTAAGAAATTAATAGAAAAATAAAAAAGAATATATACAAACAGAGGCTCAAGATAAGCTACATCTTAACCACTTAGGGTTCCCTTTCGGGATCCCTGAAGTGTTAACTAAATACTAAGTAGAGAAAAGATCAAAACATACCATTACGAAAGCTTGTCTTTATTTCTTCAAGAGCATGTTACAAAGTAAGAACTTGTTACAAGAGTGAGCACCATTACACTTGGAGAGCCAAGAAGAGAAAGAAACTTCACACCTTCACCATCATCTATTGCTATCCTTCCTCTTTTCATCTCACACTAGGTACTTCTATTTATAAGCAAAGGGAGAGTACTATTCCTAAGTACACATGTCACCATTACAAACTAAGATACAATGTACTATTACACTTGTCAAGTTATTAAAAAGATGGAAGTAAAAGGACTAAGGTACATTTTTCAGGGTACTAGAATACCCTTAGCCCTTTTTGGTATTTACAACTTTGTCCACTGAGGTGTCACTTTAATGATTAAAGGAATGATTCCATGCAACACCCTCTACGCATGCAGCTGTGTACTCTGCTGGGGACCGTAGATTTGGTATTTCTTCAAGAACCACCCCGTGGCATTCCATGTAGTATAAAACTACTGTTTTCCACATTGGTTTGGTTCAGGTGGGTAACCCATATTTTACAGACAGGGTTCTTGCCTGGCATACTTTTATCCTTAGCATGCTCAAGTGTGATAAACACTACGTTTTGTAACCCATGTTCAGGGTTAGCCGGTTTTATACTAGCCTGGCCTAGTTTACCCAATGTTTTTCATGCTTGGTACTAGCATGGATCCTGTTGTAGCCCAAATCGAGGGTTAAGGACAATTATGTAGTTTTACATGGTTGTCCTATGAACCATGTGGTCCTTTATGGATTGGGCCAAAATCCTTGTGGTTTTGTTAAGGTCCACAAAAACCATCCCTAAGTTTAACGTCGTTTGGGTGTGAGACGGATGGTTAGGGAATCACCCCTTTGTTCAATCTATATTTCTAGTAGATTTTGTAATGCTGACGGAGACTTTCCTTTGTTGTGTCTTTGTCGTACTATTTCATATTCAGTGTCTTCTTGTGGGGTCAATGTTCTTTCTTGTTCGTCCTGTGGGTTTATGGGCCCACGATAGCTTCCGCTGTATTGTGTGAATTTTTGTTGGAGGAGAGCTTCTATTTCTCCAAGTATTTCTGTTCTGAAGGCCTCCATTGGTGATTGTGAGCTAGAGCCTGGTGATATTTGTTCAACTTGTTGAGCATCGTTTGCTGATGGAGTATCTTGTGCTTTGTAAAGTTGTAAATCAGCTAAGAGGCTTTTGTTCGAAGCTTCTAAACGCTGAATTAGTCTTTTTTTGTAGCATTTTCTATTTGTAACTTGCTTATCCTCATAGAACAATTGGCTACTTGATCCAAGAGTTCCTTGTTTTTGTTCTTGATTGGCTCGCATTGTATACAAGTTGTGTTTCTCTGAGCCATGTTGAAGAAAGAGGGTTGTGAGGAGGAGCATTACGTAGTTTTGGATCTACGTAATATGTTGGGCCAATCATTGACTTGGCAAAGATCTGTGCTTGTTCGAGGGTCTCATATCCCTTGATTGGGATAACCCTTTGTAGCTTCTGCAACATCTTCCCAATCAAGAAAAATGCCAGTATTGTGTCCTTGGTAGACGACGTAGAACTTCGCCTTGCCTTTCTTTGTTCGCAGTTGTCCGTATAGGAAAGCAGCAGCATGTATGGCATTTGCTAATCCTGAGATAACTTTATGTTGAGAGATGCACTTGTTTGCATTGTACCATATATTGTCCAAACATATTTGCTCTTCATCACTGATCATATATCCATTACTATTTTCAAACTTCATGTGAGAATTTTTGAAACAGAATATGTTTTCCAAAGTTTATAGTTTCTGGGGGAGAGGGAATTCTGTGTGGTGAGAAAGAAGGGAATGTGCGAGCTGCACTGGTATTTGAATTACCGACTGTTCCCATTATGCTGGCAGGTAAACGCCGTGTTTGTGGTGAGAATGTATTATTCAATAATTGTGAAGGGGTTATCAGAGGAGAAGCTGAAGAGCTTTGTTCTTGAGTTGTATTACTCCTTTGTATGAGGTCTCGGAGCATATCATCTTCCTGTGTAATCATAAAATAGAGGAAGTTAACCAGGGTCCTGTAAAATTTGGTGTATCTTGGATAGTAAATCAGCAGTTTTGTTATCTACACCTTTATATGTTCTATTGTAATTTTATATCCTCTATTATAAAAATGGTTTCTTAAAAGAACCCATCTCCTATGTTGTATTTTCCTTTCATTTAAATTATTATATGCTTTGACTATGGCTTCACAGTTAGTTCGAATTGTAAATGGTCGATTTGTTAGGAATATTTCCATACAATCAAGTCCTTTTAATAAGGCCTCAATTTCATATTCAACAGAGGTCAATGTTTTTATACTAAACTTTCCTGAGTTATACCTACTGATTTCTTCAGTTGATTTAGGGTGTTGTTCTGATGGTTTAATTTTTAAAATGGCTCCCCAACCATCTTCACAACCGTCAGTTTCTATTATTCGATAATCCTTATCTGTAGGTAATCTTAATGAGAGAATATTTAAGAAAAGATTTTTAATTTTTTGTACAAGAAGAATGTCTTGATTATTCCATCTATGTTCTCCATTCGGTGAAGTTTTATGGTGTAAAGGTCCTAAATATTTTCCTAAGTTTTGTATAAAAGGTCTAGCTTGATTAGCTAAGCCTAAAAATGATCGAATTTGTGTTATTGATGTTAATTTATCAGGAAAGTCTTTTATAATTTATTACCATTCTAGTTTTTCCTCTAATTTGTTCAGCATGATTATTTACAATGAAGGCTGCACTAGAATGTCTAGAATTTGATTTTTGTATCAATTTATATTCTAATAATTCTTTCATGTGTAATAGAAATTCTTTATTATCTTTAGGTGTATATTTCGCTTGTCCTGTATCTATTCGCATTTCAGGATTAATTATTTCTAATTTACAAATTGGTTTTGTAACATTCCAATGTTTAAGTGGATTATCATTTGCTATGATTTCTAGTTTTTCTAAATTTCTAATTATCTGTTGTATTTCATTGTTTGAGTCAAGACTATAGTATAAAGATTTTCCTGTAATCAGATGTTCAAAATGTTCAGGTTCTATTATACAGAAGTCATTCATTGTTCCTTTTTCAGAAGTTTCTGCAATATGTTCATTATATTGTAATTGAAGTGGAGGTAATCCACATTGATTTCGTGTACAGGCGCATGTATTTGAAGAAGTGTTAATGGGTTTTGTTTTTTGAGTTTTAGAAGTCTGAGTTTTAGAAGTCAGCTTAATGATGCCACCACGCGAAGTTGCCGACTCTGATTGGGTGATGCGACGGCGAGACGCTCGATATTCATTGGTAGAAACCGTGGGTGTAAGGGTAGAACCATCAAAGAGAAGAAGGGCCTCTTTGGTGATAAGAAGACCCGCATTGTGATTTAAAAGGAAATTTAAACCTAAAAGCATATCGATAGAAGGGGGCATGTCGGTTTTGACATAAACTGTGTCAAGGGGGTAGGAAAGAGAGTACTATTTACAATGGTTGCGAAAAGCAATTGTGGAAGGTTTGAGTTGATGAGTATAAATATGTGGAATATTATCAATACCATAACTGATCGTGGTTTGTGGGTCAGATATGGTTTGAGTATCATGTTCAGAGATAAAATGGGAAGAAATGAGGTTTTTTGTACATCCTGTGTCGACATGGGCGATAAGAAATATCTCTTTGTTAGTGGAAAGAATTGTTAGTTTTACTTTGACCAAAAGAGTATTTAAAGTTGGTTGAGGTGAACATTGGAAAGTAGGAAATGGAATGGGGTGAGAGTTTGTGGAATATTCAGTGTTATATAGCTCGTTAGGCGGTGATTGAGACTATTGTTTTAATTGCAATAATTCAGTAATATATTGGACCTGTGATGTTAAGGTATGTAGGGTTGTATGCATAATTTGAATATCAGATTTAATAGTGACTATATCAGATTCGAGGGCTGAAACGCAAATTTGAAGTTGTGCATTATGTTGGCGAGAATTTGATTCAATTTGTGTTAATCTAAGATCAGAAGGTGCAGTTGTAGTTTGTATAACAGATGTGTTTTGGGTTGAAGTAGGTGAGAGTAGAGTTATATTTGAATATTCGGGTGTTCGTAAAAATTGAGAGGTTTTGCCAGTATGGCAAGATTTACAGGCTTCTTTATAACATTTGTTACATTGATACCTGTTTTGTAAAGATGGCCAAAAGCCACAATAGAAACATCCTATTTGTAGGTTGCCTTTGTTGTTTATCCAATTATGAGAACAACTTGTCATTTAATAAATATGGTTTAAATTGATGTTGTGGAATAATTCTTCTATTGGTTTTTGTTCAAGATCTTATTGTTCTATATCTTCCCTATCATGTATAGTAATTATACTATAAATGCTTTCTGTATCTGAAACATCTTTGTCAATTTCTAATAACGCCTGATTTGTATTTTGTACTAAGTAAGCATTCTGAGTATATGTATTTTGTAAATTTGGGCAATTATTACTAAAATGTCATGTATTGCCGCAGGTATAACATTTTAATTGTTGTTCATATGTCCTTCTAGGATCATATCTTCTAACATGTTTTTCTTGAGATAAAAATGGTTTTCTAGCTGTAGATTTTCAGATAGAGTAATTTGAATTTGTTGTTCGAGGTTTACTAATATAGCTATTTTGGCCTTTAGTGGAATTTGTATTGTATTTCGGATTCTGATAATTTCTATTTTGTTTAGCTTGTTTTCTATAGAAGGGTATATTTCTATTGTATTGTTGTGGGACATACATTATATCACAATAGCTATTATCACCCTTTAATTGTTTTTGTGCCAATTGGTCAGCACATTTAACTTTGAGTGTTTCCATTATAAATTGTACTTTTATACCGAGGCCGTGCATATCTGCTTTATTTATAAGCTCAGCCTTGTCTTTTAAAAAATTATTCCAAGCTTCTAGTATTTGTTGTCCTAATATTCCGGGTAATTTTAAAAATAGTTTGTCACTTATTTCTTTATTAAAATATAATCCAGATTTTATTCCATAATACATGTAATCATTACAAAATTGTTTAATATATCGATAATCTGTTAAAGACATTTGTTCTAATGTTTTGAGGGCATCAGCCTGTTCTGTAGTGTTTCCTAAATTTGGGTCTTTCCAGTGACTAATTGTCATACATAATTTAAAAAATTGAATGAATTATTTTCTAGATTTATTAAATATTGATATGTGGGTTGATATTCTTGTTTAAATTTTTCCCATATCACTTTAACTGAGTCACCTAAATATGTTTCTAATCTAACAAATAATTCTTCTGTTGTTAAATTTTCTACATTAAAATTTTTATAACTATCATTAATAACTCTTTGTTTCCAAATAAATATAACAGTATTCCATTTTTGTGGATCATGATGTGTTATATTTAATATAGCTCCTTGTTCATGATTCTGGAGTATTATCGGTTCATCTGTAGGGTATCTTTGTCCTCTAGATTTTCATTGTGTATTATGATTAAAATTGTTGGTATTTCCCGATAACCAAAATATATCTCTATATTGTGCAAATAGTCTAGGTATATTCATTCCTGATGATCCATCTTCAGTATTCATTGTTGTATCTCGTATGTGAGTATTTTGATGTGGATTTGAAGCACTAGCTCTAGATTCTTGTGGTTCCATATATTCATTATTTATATTATCTATAATTTCTTGTATATATTTACATTCTGGATCTATAACTGTTAGGTTTTTTATTAAAATCTATATTATCTATATATTAAGTTTCAAAATTAGTTTTTGCATTTCTTTTATTTAATTGTTTTGTTTGTGTGTGGGACCCTTGAGGTAAGGGTGGTAATGAGGCACCATGAGGTAAGGGTGGTAATGAGGCACCATGAGTAAAGGAGGCCCTTCATGACCTTGGTTAAAGGAGGCCCTTCATGACTTTGGTTATGAGGCTCTTCATGACATTGGTCATGGGTCTTAAAGGTCTTGATCATGGTGATGAGGTGGGCTAACTTGAATGGTGGAATTACTCAAATTCTAACTCTTGACCTTTATTTCTCATTTCAACTTCATGACCATTCATGGCCATTACCATGAGTGGGGGTTAAGGTCTTTGAATGGGTTAAAGCCTATTCATTCCAAAGAAATGAATATGAGAGTTACTTCCCCAAGTAGTGGGGAGGTTAGGTCAAGGGGGTTTATTCACATTAGTGGAGGAGGGACAAACCATTGATTCTCCATTAGTGGAGAATTGATTCTCCCCTTGTGGGGAGGTGTGGTTTGGGCCTATATAAACCCAACCCTTCCTTGCATATTATGTGCTATTGTGACTCTCCTCACTCACATTATTTGTTTTACAAAGTTCATTTCTTTCTTGAGTTGTCTAAGTGTTGTGCTCTAGCTTTTGGCTCCTTTAAGGGACTAGAAGAACTACCTCATCTTCTAGTTGGAGGTTGTTTTATCTTGGAGGTAGTGGTGCAAAGAACCCTTGGTAGTAGGGTGCATCAATTACCTTAAAGACAGCATCAAGGTGTGACTCAACCTCATCAATCAGTGGTTCGTTCGGTTGCTACTTCAAGCTCTTCAAATTTGCTAAAGATCTTCATCTCTCAATTGTATTGCAATTTCACTTTTATATGTTTGAAGAATTTGTAATACAATTACCCCAACAATAACGTATTCTGTATTAATAATATTTGATATTTCTGATTCGAATTCTATGCCAGAGTCATAGGTAGTATTTGTATCGGGTGTTATAACAAGTTCTTTCTGTTTTTCTATAGCCTTTAATTTGTTTTCTTATTCTAACTTATCTTTTTTACATTGTTCTTCTACTAATTTGGTAATTATTGGTATATTATTTGTTAATTTATCTATTGATTGGTGCATTTCTTTTAAAATATTTTTTATATCCATTTTGTTTTGTTTAATCACTAATTGATTCAGTATCGTTGTCTGTCTTAGGTTGGGTTAGGGTTGTATAATTTGTAAATTTTATTAATGTCTCTCCTTTAGTTGTCTGATACATTGAGTGATCAGATGGAGTTATTGTCGTTTGTGTATCATTTTGCACTATTTGAGAAATGTTCCATGGTAATCCTGCATATTCAAAAGAGTCTATCTTAGGGGGTGTTATGGCTTTTACTCCTTTACTAGCCATACTTTCTACTATATCTTTTATATTTATTTTATAATTAGTGGTTGAATTTTGTATTCCGGCTCCTAAAAATTCTGTACAAATTATAAGATTGTTTCCTGTAAATCCTTCATATCCTTTAGTTTGTATTCCTATCTGTATATTATTTATAAAATCTTCTTTATCAATTAACATATCAGGGGTGAAGAATATTAATCCTACATTATTGTTCATATCTATTTCCATTAATTGTATTATTGAGTTTGTATTTTTCCATCTAGAATCATATATTGTTACCAGGGCTTTAGTGCCTAAATGTTTTCGAGTAAGGGATTTTATTCCAACTACAAATATTCCAGTGTGTATTAACTGAATATGTTTTGGTTTTAATAATATTTTTAATTCTTTGTCCACCATTGGTAATCTGATGGTTTGTCCTTCTAAACAACTTACAATTTCGTCGTTTTTATGTCTTATAAATACGGTATCTCTTGGGAAGTTTGCTATATTATATAAGGTTTTAGGGTTTAATAGATTTAAAGCATTATTCTTAAATATTTCTATATTTTCATTTATATCTACAATTTCTGTTATTTTATTTTCTTGTGGACTTTCTGAAGTTTTGGAGGACTGTCCTACTAGCTGTCTATTAGAAAATCTTCTTATCATTTTACTCATGATTTTTGCACGTAAAATTTAGCTAAGGGTTTTGGTTGTTTGAGTCTATCTATTCCTGTTGTCTTGTTAATATTTAGATTTTCCATATGAGATAATATATCATTTACTGTAGTTTTCTTTGGTATTGAATCTTGTAATAAAAGTAAATCTTTGTGTAATTGTTCTATGTTATTTAGAAATTTTAAATGTAATAGTATAATTACATTATTTTGTTTAACGAGAATTTTATCAGTAGGTTGTCCTGGATCATATTTTGATAAGCCTTCTATTTCTGAGTGATATTTTTTGGCATGTTGTAAAATTTGTTGATATATAAGGTTGTCTTCCATACTTAATAGCTTAATATCCTATTTGTTTAATTATCTTTTCTAAATATTCTAATTTTTTTTCATTATTTGATCACATCTAATATTTACTTTATCACATTTTTCGTTTAATAAATATTTCTTTATAATTTATGTGTCTATTTTGCTCTTGTTCAAAGAAAAAGATTAGTTTATGTATATCTTCACTTGTTGGTAATTGTTGTAATTTTAATTGGTTTGTTAAAGACATAATTTGTTCTAATTCACTTTTTATGTAATCTTGATTTTGTCTAAGTATTATTAGTTCATTTTTATAATTTTTATTTTCTTGGTCCATTTAGTAATATTCTTCTGAATTATGATAATCTTCAAATAAGCTGTCATTGTCTTCATTTACTCTAATTACTTGTTCAAATTGTTTTATTAATATTCCAATTTTTTCAAATAATTCATTATTTTGTTGTTTAAATTCTTTTAGAATTTCTCTTTCTTCTAGGGTAGGGCCTTGTGGGTCTAAATATCTTGGAGCAGTTAATCTATGTATACTATCATAATTATTTCTGATTTGTTGTTTCAATATTACTATCTCATCACTTATATCTTTTTGTTTTTTTATTTCTATTTTCATTTCTTGAGTTTTTATATTTATTGTTTCAATTAAAGTTAGACTTCTATCAAATGGTTCATATCCGTAAGATATAGCTAATGTCATTTTCATATTTTCTATATTTTTATACCAAGGGAGTTCTTCGTCAGGTTAATCAAAATAACTCGAAAACCTATGTATTCAATATTTTTGTCTTTTTGATCTTGTGTCTTCTTTTAATGGTGTAAATTGCGATAATAATTTTGAATTTGTGGATTCTATGGATGACGCTAATTTATCAAATATGAGTTCTCTTATTTCACTGGGTAAAGTTATTTCTTGAATAATAGTTTCTTCAGGGAGTTCAATAATATTTACTGCATGTTTAAAATATTCTAATAAGCTACAAAAAGCTATTTTCTTTCCGTTATTTGTATGGCTAATTTGTAAAGCAGCTATATATACTATGTATGTTTCTACTAGTTTTTGCATAATTATTCTAATTCGTAATTATCATTATCTTCAATATAAATTGCTGTATTTAATTCATTTTGTTTAGGCTCCATATATTGTTTAATTTCCATAAATTTTTATTAAATTCTTAATTTGTTCAAATAATCTATGATTATTTCTTTCAATTTTATTCATATGTATTCTATCCTTTTTACCTATTACTACTTGATCTTTATTCATAATATTATGGATTCTGTTATAATTTTGTTGAATTTTTGTTCTTATATAAACAAGTTCATCACCAATATTTCTTTGGTGTAAAATTTCTATTTTAAGTTCATGTTTTTTTATTTCTAGAATTTCAGACATGAGTAATTCATATGTATAAGGATCAAATCCCATTGATGTGGGACTTTTATATTTTATTCCTTTTATAAGATCATACCAAGGTAATTCTGTTTCTTTTTTGTCAAAATGTTTTACGGCTAAATATATCACATATATTTGTCTTTGATTTTTAAACTTATTTCTTAATTGTTATTTTTGTACTATAGTATTGGTTGGTTTAATAGAAGATGTTAACTTATCAAAGATAAGTTCGCGGATTTCTATTGGAAGAGTTAATCCTTGTTCAACATATGGTTGTGGAAGTTCTATAATATTCACAATTGTTTTGTAATATTCAAGTAAACTACAAAATACTTCTTTTATTTGTGAAAAAATTATTACAATTACGCAAAAGATGAATATAAACAATAAATTTATCTACTACTTCCTTCATTATATAAAGTTTATAAAGACAGTAAAGAAAATTAACTAAAATTCAGAAAAGTAAACTTACTAGTGGCAGGTGAATAGTAAAATGAATAGTACTTGTGAATAGTGAACAGTGAATATTGAAACTGGATACAACGAGTGATCAATAAAGTTGTATATTCTACTCAGTACTACCTTCGTAGTTAAGACTTACATATCTTGGCCTGATGCAAAGTTATACTATATGAATGCAAATATATTGAAGGAGTAGTTTTCTCGTGGTCATTACTAGCATTGTATGGTAAATTTCGTTTGGCGCAAAACACAAAGCCTACAGGGCTCCATCTAGTTATCAAAACTGAGACTTATAGCCAAGCTCACTCTACGAAATTCAAATAATAGACTTTCCTTTTGGGCTAGGGGATGCATTCCATAGAAAGTTAACCATAACTTCAGAGTTTGATTTTAAGAGAAAATGTTCCTTACATAATATCTGGATGCAAGATGGATGCATGAACCATGCTCTAATACATATATATATATATATATATATATATATATATATATATATATATATAAACGAAAATACATATCTATATATTTTTTATATATATATATATATATATATATATATATATATATATATATATATATATATATATATTAAACGAAAATACAAATCTATATACAGAAATAGAGAATTTAGCTTAAAAAATTGGAAATTATGGAGGCACATCTACATCTACTTAGAAGGTTTAAAAATAAATTATAAAATGCCAGAAAAAGGAGAATAAATACTATAAATAAAAGAATTAATAAACAAATGACTCATCACGCTTTCCAATATAAAAAACCAATAGTTGATCAGTATTATGAAATAACCACGCAAAGCTATGAAGATGTTTTTAAGAAAATACCCATTTACTTATTATATTAAATAGTAAATTCTGATAGATATTGTTGGTGGATCCTATATAATTCCCCATATTCTGTGATAGAGTTTACAAACTCCTTATATCTATATGCTTGTTCAGGGGTCCACTCTAATAGGGCATCGTGTCCTCACTTTGCCTATAAATAGGAGTGACTAGTAAAGAAGAGGCACCCTTATGTGAAGTGTTCTTCCCTTCTTGCTCTCCTCTCTTGCTCCCCTAAAAGTAATGATGCTCTCTTGTACTAAGTGCCATCTTTGTAATCTTCTTTGAAGAAATAAAATCCTTCCTCTAGCGCTTGGGTTCTCGAAAAGATTAAAAGAAAATTAGTAAGAAAGAAAGGAAGCACTCACCATAAGAAAGCTTATTTTATTTCTTCAAAGAAGATTAAAAGATGGCACTTAGTACAAGAGAGCATCATCACTTTAGGGGAACAAGAGAGGAGAGCAAGAAGGGAAGAGCATAGTGTAATAGTAGATGAGTGCTTTGTTTTTAATTTTGACAAGTGTAATAGGGCATAGTGTCCTCACTTTGCCTATAAATAGGAGTGACTAGTAAAGAAGAGGCACCCTTACGTGAAGTGATCTTCCCTTCTCGCTCTCCTCTCTTGCTCTCCTAAAGTGATGATGCTCTCTTGTACTAAGTGCCATCTTTGTAATCTTCTTTAAAGGAATAAAATAAGATTTCTTATGGTGAGTGCTTCCTTTCTTTCTTACTAATTTTCTTTTAATCATTTCGGGAACCCAAGTGCGGTAAAAATGTAAGATCATTGGCCTATTTTTCAAATTTTTTTTCCTTAATTTTCTTTTATACCATACTTCAGGACTTCTTCTCACCAAAGAAGCCCTCCTTTTCTTCCAACACTGTACAATGACCCCCACCATTTCTGACTCTTCATACCTCTCAAAGATCACCGCAGCTCAACGTGGTGGAGGTATAGTAAAAATAAACCCAAGGAAAAATACAACAAATTCAAAACATCAGCTTCAACAACAAATTTGTTCTTGTACAAGGAATCAGTGTGGGTTATACCACCTTCACAACTCTTAAAAACTTCCCCATAAACTTCTCTAGAATACCAATAAGAAACATATCATGAAGATTTTTGTCAAGTAAATCCACAAGATTTCAATGACATCATACTAGGATAAACTTTATATTATAGTATAGAAAATAATAGACATTCAACAAGTCATAAGAAATTTAGAGAAAATAGATATAATAAGTAATGAAAATCCTTTAAAACATTGGAAAATATATAAACCTTTGTGTAAATTAGACATAATAAACCCTGAACATAAAATTGACACAGGACAAGCTAAATACACTGCTAAAGATAGTGATGAATTTAAAATGCATATGGCTAAACTTATAAAATACAAATTAATAAGAAAATCAAATTCTAGACATTCTAGTGCCGCATTCATAGTTAACAAGCATTCTGAACAAATTAGAGGAAAAACTAGAATGATTATAAATTATAAGAGACTGAATGACAATACATATGAAGATGCTTATAAAATTCCTGATAGAGATTATCTTCTTAGTTATATACAAGATTGTAAAATATTTAGTAAATTTGATTGCAAATCTGGATTTCACCAAATAAAGATGCATCCAGAATCTATTGAATGAACTGCATTTACCACAACTGAAGGACATTACGAATGGTTAGTAATGCCATTTGGACTTAAGAATGCTCCTTCTATCTTTCAAAAACGTATGGATGAAATATTTCTTAAACATGGGAATTTTGCTATAGTTTATATTGATGACATATTAATATACAGTAAAACACCCCAGGAAATATTAGCCATTTACAAATAATATTTTCAAAATTTATGAATTATGGAATAGCAATTTCTAAGAAGAAAATGGAAATAGGAAAAACATATATAAAATTCTTAAGAATGGAATTAAGAGAAGGGACAATAAAATTACAACCTCATATTGCCACCAAAATTCTAGAATTTTCAGATAAATTAATAAGTATTATCCAAATAAGGTCATTTTTAGGATTAGCAAACCAGGCTAGACATTTTATTCCTAACCTAGGAAAAATATTAGGACCATTATACCAAAAGACTTCCCCAAATGGAGAACATAAATGGAATAACCAAGATATTTAACTCATACAAAAAATTAAAGAATTATTTAAAACATACCACCATTAAGATTACCCACTGACAAAAACTATAGAATTTTAGAAACCAATGGATGTGAAGAAGGATGGGGAGTCGTCCTCAAAATAAAACCATCTGAATATCACCCAAAATCCTCAAAACAAATTCGAAGATATAATTCTGGAAAAATTTCTATTAAAATCTTAACATCCATAGAATATGAAGTTGAGGCCCTAATCAAGGGACTAGAATCAATGGAAATATTCCTTACAAATAGAGCATTTACAATAAGAACAGATTGTGAAGCCGTAGTAAAAGCATATAAAAATTATAATGAGAGAAAAATCCAACATAGAAGATGGGTTATACTTAGAACACATTTTTATAACAAGGGATATCAAATAAAAATTGAACACATAAAAGGCAATGATAATAAAACAACTGACTTATTATCTAGAATAAACCAAATATTAAAAGACACAAAATGAGTGCACAAGATAGGCTAAGACATTTCAGAGAAATACATAGGTTAGAAAATAAAATAAAATAAAGAGAAAATGAATTAAATTATTGTAGAAGAAGAATTGCTGAAATAGGTCCTGATGAACCCATATATATTATCCCAGAAGATTTGCTTTGGAGGATTGATAACCAAGTCATAATGTCTAATAAAAGATATGCAATATCTCAGTTAAAAAGACTCTTTATATTTTAAACAAAATGAATTAGCTAAATTTGCCACTTGACAATGCAAGAGGACAAGTTTCTAAACACTTTTCTTGGGAAGTGGTCATCCATTTCTCAAGATCAACATCCAGAGTCACCTGTGTCCTCTCCCCTCACATCAAACCAATCACAACCTTCAGGGTATTTCTAACATTGTTGCTCCACGGAGGATTTTACCCTCCAGCATCACATGCAATACAAATGCCTCACCATCATATTCTCCCATCACTTGGACCCATAATCAAAATAATGGAGCATTTGCAGGACACAAAGGACACAATCTCCTCCTGAGATTATCAGAGTTGGCCCCCACATTCTTTTCAAAAATACCAACATGAAGTTTTCAAATCAGAATGAATACAAGATTAGTGATGAAGAGAAGATTGCCCTCAACAATCTTTGGCAATCCATTAACACAAGCATTGGAAACAAAAAGCTTCAACCTGCTGTGGTCAATGCTCTGAATGCAGTAGCACTACTCTTTGATCAACTTAGAAGAAAGAGGGGAAAATCAAAATTTTATGGGGTCTTTGATGGCAACACAAAAGGCGTATTCCTTGACTGAGAAGACGTTGTTCAAGCTATACAAGATCACCCCACTCCAAAATACAAAGGATATGGCACCCTTGAGGAAGCCACCATGCAGGCCAGAATCATTCTTGGCCCCAACTACTATATTGATCCAAAACTCAGGGCAGCACCGCCATCACAACCCTCTTTCACTACAATGGGTCAAAGAAAATTATTCTGCGACCACTACGAAAACATGAAGAAAAAGAATACTGAATACAATGAGGAGCTCATTTCCCGTGCAACCAGAATCACCAACCTTAACAAAGAAAATGCTGAAAAGGAGAGAGCTCTACAGCAAGCCAAGGACCATATGATCAAAATGCATCAAGACAAATTTGAGCTTTAAAAACAGATCAAAGAACATGAGAAAGCTTTGGAAAAAATAAAACAAAAACTCCAGATCACAACTGGGAGTTGCAGAGTTGACCCAACTCTACAACCATCCGATTTTCTTCAAGGCTTCAAAGAAGCAATCATGGGCGAAGTTCGCAACATGATACAATCACATGCAAGCATTGGTGGGCCCATAAACCCACATTTATCATCACAGCACATCATACCACCTCCAGATGATGCCGAATTTGAGGTGATCATAAAAAAGAAAGGAAAACACAAGGAGAAAAGTCTCATTGACATGTAGATTCCAATCATAGGGTGATACCCTTACCATTCGTCTCACACCCAAATGACATTAAACTTAGGGATGGTTTTCGTGGACCTCAACAAAACCACAAGGATTTTGGCCCAACCCATGTAAAACTTCATATTTGTCCTTAAGCCTTGATCCGGGCTACAACAGGATCCTTGTTAGTACCAAGCATGTAAAACATTGGGTAAAACTAGGTCACGCTAGTATAAAACCGGATAACCTTGAACACGGGTTATAAAATATAGTGTTTATCATACTTGAGCATGCTAAGCATAAAAGTATGCCAGGCAAAAACCTGTCTTGTAAAATATGGGTTAATCTCCTAAACCAAACCAATGTGGAAAGCAATAGTTTTATACTACGTGGAATGCCACGGGGCGGTTCTTGAAGAAATGCCAAATCTACAGTCCCCAGCAGATTACACAACTGCATGCGTAGAGGGTGTTGTGTTGGATCATTTCTTTAAATAATTAAAGTGACACCTTAGAGGACAAAGATGTAAATAGTTAAAAAGGCTAAGGGTATTATGGTATCCTAAAAAATGTACCTTAGTCCTTTATCTTTACTTTGTTTAGATGGTAAACAAGTGTAATAGTAGATGAGTGCTTTGTTTTTAATTTTGACAAATGTAATAGGGCATAGTGTCCTCACTTTGCCTATAAATAGGAGTGACTAGAGGCACCCTTACGTGAAGTGCTCTTCCCTTCTTGCTCTCCTCTCTTGTTCCCCTAAAGTGATGATGCTTTCTTGTACTAAGTGCCATCTTTGTAATCTTCTTTGAAGAAATAAATAAGTTTTCTTATGGTGAGTGCTTCCTTTCTTTCTTACTAATTTTCTTTTAATCTTTTCAGGAACCCGAAAGGGAACCCAAGCGCGGTAAAAATGTAAGATCATTGGCCTGTTTTTCAATTTTTTCCCTTAATTTCATAGAGGAAGGATTTGAGATGGCATGCCAACAGTCGTGCCTCTACCATCTCCTAGGCCCCTCTATATCTTTTTTCATAGCATGCATATAGTTTAGCATTTAATTAGCATGTGTTCTTTCTTTAATCTTTTCTTAATCACTTTCTTGTAAATCTTTGTAAAAATTTCCAAGCACGCCACTAGTCGCGCTAAAAATTGGCCATGTGAGCAAGGTTTCACTTTCTCATGTGATTCTTCATTCACCTCCCCCAATCCTGGGTATCGAGCATGGTTCATTTATGGATGGCGCTTTCTTGATCTCAGAAAGTACGTAAAGTCTAAGGGAACTAGGTGTAAAGTCCTGTAAGACCCTGTTTGCTGCTGTGTGATTTGAGAAAGGGCAAGGTGGCCAAGGTGGAAGGACTCAAGCAAAGGATATGAGACTAAGGAAGAGCCAGAAAGAAAATGAGCTTTTGTTCCTTTCCAAAAAAAAACCCCGCATCATGTAGGATTGCATATGCACCAGGCCTTGATCTCATTTTTACTAAACTTGGTAGTACTGAGTAGGATAGTTAAATTTGCTGTAATCTTCGTCTAAACTCTCTGAAATTCTGCTCTTTCTTCAAACAGTTATCAGATCTGAGATAATTAAGCATGGAAATCATTTCTGCTTTTGAAGATTTTTTTTTTAGTGAATATTTATATTTGTATTGGAGTGATAAAGATTATGTACTAGCATCATATTTTCTATATATTGCAAAACTATCATAGAAAATATTGAAGTCCCAAAAGAATTACAACAAGAAAACAAGTATTTACCAGAAGATATAAAAATAATAATTTTTGATAAATTATTTAGAGATTATCCAGAAGATCTTATAGGAGTAAATGGAACATAATGTTAAATTATGATATAATCTATAAAAAATTTCGTGACAACAAAATTCTAAGAAAAATAAACAAAAATTTTGAAAATAGATTTTATAAAAAATTAAAACAAACTGATAATAGCCTATTAGCAAAGGATATGATGTACAAGCCTTAGAAAATTCAGATTTATATAAAAAATTTAAACCATTTATGAATTATGTTAATGAAATGAAACAAAAACATATAGAAGACTGTAAGACCCAAATTGAAGTATTAGAACAAAAAATTTCAGAATCAACAAATCAAGAATTATAATGAAGGACGCTATAGAAACTTTTACTATTTTTATATTTTCTTATCATCAAAATCTTTTGGTTTTTAGCTTAAGTGATGTATTTTGTTCTGTGATGGAATATTATAAAATAATTGTTAATCATATTGAACTTCCATAAGAACGTTTAGCACAAGGAAAAAGTTTACCACAAGAAATTAAAATATTAATTTTTAAAAAATTATATAATTCTTCATGCCCTAAAACATTTCAAGATACAAAAATGAAAAAAGAAGAATTAAGTCATGAGACTAGAAAATTTAGGCAAAATTTTTTTTTATATTGAGGATTATATTGTTTACAGTGGTTGCAGAAGGCTAAAGTAGCGGGTTTTAATTTATGAGTATAATAATGAGGAATTTGGTCAATCCCATAACTAAGTGTAGTTTCAGGGTTTTGTACAGGTTCTTGATCATCGTCAGAAATGAATTGTGGGGATAGTAAGTTTTTGGTACATCCTGTGTCTACATGGGCTGTAAGGAAAATTTGTTTATTAGAATGTAATAAGGTTATTTGTATTTTGACTAACAGATTTCGTGTTGTAAATTTAGAAGAACATTGAAAGTCTTCCTGACATTGAGTCTTATATTCTGTTTCGGGTAATGTTTGATTTTGTATGGTAGATGAATTAGAAGTAGATAGTGTATGTTCTTGTTTTTCTAGGAGTCTATGGAGTAGATCATGAATTTGATCTTGTTTAATTAAGAGTTGTTGGAGAATATCTTCTGTATTCTTTACTCTATTTTCTAAGTTTACACTTCGTTGGTTATCTTGTGTATTTTTTTATATCTAAGTGTTGTCTTAGATTTGTAATATTATTTTGGTTTTGAAGGACTTTAGATTCTAAAGTAGTAAATCTAAGATCCGATGGGGCAGTTGATGGAGTTATGATTGGTGTAGGGAGTGTATTATGCTTTTGTAAGCAATGTTTACAAGCTTTTTTATAGCATTGTGAACATTGATATCTTAAATCTAAAGAAGGAAAATAAAAACAATAGACATAAGGTCTATTGGATTACTTTTCCTATTTATCCAATTATGTTGACACTTTTCCATTAATAGATGAAAGAGTTAAGTTCAGTATTATGAAATTGGTGTATAGGTAATGATATTTGAGTTTCTAGAGTTTCTTCAATATTTTCTGTATTATTTTCTAGTTCCATTATACTATAAATACTTTTAGTATCTGAGACACTTGGTCTATTTCTATCAGTGCTTGATTTGTAGTTTGTATTAGGTATGAGTTTCTAGTATATGTATTTTGTAGTTTAGGACAATTATTGCTAAAATATCCTAAGTCTTCACATGTATAACATTTTAATTGTGTTTTATAGGTTTTTCTTGGATTAAACCTTCGAACATGTTTATTCTTATCTAAGAATGGTTTCTTAGCTTCTGATTTTCGTAATGCATAGTGCTTTCTTTTAGGTGGTTGGCTATATCATCGTTGAGGTCTATTATAGGTCTTAATTCTTTGTGTCCTATAGAAAGGTATATTGTTATTGTATTGTTGTGGTACATACATTGTATCATAATAACTATTTTCTCCTTTGAGTTGTTTCTGTGCTAGTTGGTCAGCACATTTTGATTTTAGTTCGTGCATTATGAAACTAATTTTATGTCCTACTCTTCTAACATCTGGTCTATTTTTCTTTTCTTCGGGATAACTAGCCCATTCATCTTTCCATTGAGCTAGTATTTGTTGGCCTAAGACTCTAGGGAGTTTAAGAAACAATTTTTGATTTATGCCAAAATCAAAATATTGAGTTGATTTCAAGGCATAATACATGTAATATTTACAAAATTGTTTGATATATTTGTAATCTGATAAGCTCATTTGTTCGAAAGCTTTAAATGCTTCTCTTTGTTCATCATTTTCCCCAAAATTATGATCTTGTCCTGTAAATAATTGTTCTATGATATTTAAAAAATTATATAGATTATTTCCCTGAGTTAATATATATTGGTATGCAGTGAAAAATTATTCCTTAAATCTTTCCCATACTACTTTGGTTGAATCTCCTAGCATGTTTCTAATCTAGCAAATAATTTTTTAGCAGTGAGTTCATTTGGTCTATGATTTTCATAAACATCTTTGACTACTATGTTTTTCCATACATATATTACTGAGTTCCACATTTGAGGGTCATGATATGTTAGGTTTAATATTTTTCCTAATGATGTTTCCTGAAATTGTATTGGTGCATCAGTGGGGTATCTCATTCCTCTAGATTGGTATCTATAGCTTGATTCGCTTTCATAGGCTCGGTTTTGGTATACCTTTTCTAGTGTGGTTCTTGGTCTAGATAAGTTTATAGAGGTACCTTGTTCTGTAGTATATGGAGTAGTAGAACTTGCTGTTTGCATTGGTATAGTATGTGATGAAGTTACAGTATGTTGATTACTATCTACTCTTAATCCATTCATGAATTTTGTTTCATATTCATCTATATTATTTAATACTTCATTAAATACTGTATTTCCTTAGTATTTTGGTCTACTTGATATTCTATGTTATAAGGACTAGAGTTTATATATTTATTTTCTTGTTTATTATATTTTATTTCATGATTTATTTGTCTTTTTCGTATGTTACCATCATTATCTTTACATAGTTCCTAATCATATTCTAATAATCTTTCTTGGACTAAGATAAGTTCTAATTGTAATATTTGTAGGGTTATTATATTTGGTTCTATTACAGATTTATGATATACAATAGGGTTTTCCATTTTATGCTTTGAATTCAACTTCAGATTCATCATTTGTTTCTGTTCTTTTTGTTGGATTATTTTTATAATCTGTGAGTCTTAATAGATAATCTCCTTCCTTTGTTTGATATGTTATGGAATTAGTTGGAGTAATTGTGGTGCTTTCTTCAGGTTCTATTATTGAGATAGGTTCCAAGGAAATCCTGTTAGTTCTTCGGATTCTATTCTAAGAGGGGCTATTGCTTTTGTCCATTTACTAGCTAGGCTTTCTACTATATCTCTTATGTCTATTTTATAATTAGTGGTTGAATTTTCCATTGTAGCTCCTAAAAAGCTAGTGCATATTTGTAGATTATTTCCTGTAAATCCTTCAAATCCTTTTACTTGAATAGCTAATTTTATATCTTTTATAAACTCATTTTTATCTAATAGCATATTAGGGGGTAAACATTACTAATCCTACATTATCATTCATATTTATTTCCATTAATTGAATTATGGATTTTATGTTGTTCCATCTTCCATCATATAGTGTTACTAAAATTTTTGTTCCTAATCCTCTTCTTACAAGTGACTTTACTCCTACTGCAAATATTCCAGTATGGACTAATTTGAGTTTCTTATTTTTTAATTTTAATTTAAGTTCATAATCTACTATATTTATTCTTACTGTTTGTCCTTCTAAGCAACTTATGGTTCTTTCCTTTTTGTATCTAATAAAACATGTGTTTCTAAGAAATTGTGCAGAATTATAAAGATTTCTAAGGCTTATGAGATTTGATGCATTATTCCTGAATATTTCAATATTTTCATTTATATCTATTACATCTGTGATAGTATTTTCTTGGAGTGACTCCTCTGTTTTAGAGGATTCTCCTATGGTTCTACTGGATCTTGAAAATCTTCTAAGTATTTATTACTCAATTTTATCAATTTGTTTTTTCCTTTTAAGTTTTTCATTATTTTTCTTATTTTTCTTATTTCTTTTATGGTTTTTCTTATTATTTTTCTTATTTTTCTTATACCTTTTATAGTTCTTTTTATTTTTCTTATTTTTATTTTTCTTTCATGGTTTATCTACTACAAATACCCAAGGTTTCTTTGGTGCTTTTGGTCTTTCTTGTCCTGTTGGGACATTAAGTTCCCATTAAGGTTTATTTTTCCTAATTGTTTGTGAGTTTTTCTAATTATGATTTTTTTATTTGAGAAGTTTGCATCATTAATACATCTTTTTGTAATTGGTCAATTTCTTTTAGGGTTCTTAGTAATAATAATATTATAAAATTATTTTGTCTTATTTGTATTTTATTTGTTGGATGTTGTGGTTCATATGTTGTTAATCATTATGGTTGATCATGGTATGATTCTGATTTTGTTTGGCTATAAAAAGGATTATCAATGAGTTCCATTAATTTCCTAATAAATACTTAGTTTCTTTAATAAATTGTCCTATTTTAATTATTTTATGATTTAATTCTTTATATTTATTTTCTAATTCTAAATTATGGGCCTCTAGAGTTTTATTTTGGGCCTTTAAATGTTCTGCTTCCTTATTTAGTTGTTGTAGTAATTTATATGTTTCTATTTCAATATGTTTGGGCTTATAATGTTCAAGACTATTTATTAGTTGGTTTATATCTTCTTTATTAGGTAAATTTTGAATATTTTAACTTTGTTATTTTATTATGAATTTTTGTAATTTCTTTTTGTTGGTAATATTGATTTTCTTTTATTTTCTTTATTTCCTTACTGTTAGTAATTTGATATCCTATTATGTCTAATAATTGTTTATTTGTTTCTATATTATTTTCAGCAGATTCTCCTGCATTTATTATAAGATCCGTAATACTATTAAGATGTTGATTATCACTATGCAAAATATGTTTATTACTATATTTGTCAAACCTACATCGTAATTTATACATATCTAAAGTTATTATTGGTCTCTTTTGCGGTTTAATTTCTAAGTCCAAATATTCTAGCTTAATTAGATCTAGATAAATTGGCATTTGAACTATGAATATGTGCCAAGTGGTACTGATAGTGTTTGTGTCGGTGATCATAATCCGTAAAATATTTTATTAAACTTTCATAAGTTTTTACTTGGAGTGGGATCCATTTTAATGGATTAGGATTCTCTTTTAAGAAATCTTTCATAGCTTTATAAGTATCTTGTTTTAATTCATATTTTAATTTTATTTGTTCATTTATGTATTCAATATTCCAATATGTCATTTTAGTACTATCCAGCAAACATTGTCAATTCTTGCTATTTCTGTCTATATTGGGTATCGTAATATAAATACACATGTTCTAAATGATCATATATATTTCTTATGTCAAGAGTCCATTTTGATGTGTTGGGATATTTTGTCAAAAACTATATTATATCGCTATAGGTTTTTTCTCTCTGTTTATAAGCAAGTTGCATTTCTTCTTTTAATTGATTACACCTTTCATAAGTCATTTTGTACACTATTTTCTTATTTTATTAAGCAAATTCTGACAGATATTTTTTGTGGATCTTATATAATTCCCCATATTCTGTGAAAGAGTTTACAAATTCCTTATATCTATATGCTTGTTCAGGGGTCTACTCTAATGGGTCTAGGTATCTTCTTAAAAACATCTTCATATCTTCATAGCTTTAAGTGGTTATTTCATAATACTGATCAACTATTGATTTTTAATATTGGAAAGCACGATGAGTCATTTGTTTATTAATTCTTTTATTTATAGTATTTATTCTCCTTTTTCTGGCGTTTTCTAATTTATTTTTAAACCTTCAAAGATGCAGATGTGCCTCCATAATTTCCAAATTTTTTAGCTAAATTCTCTATTTCTGTATATAGATTTGTATATTCGTTTAATATATTTTTATATAATGTATAGTCATTTGGGGACCAAAGTCTAAGATTTTTTTCATTTCTATTTCTTTCTAATAATCCTCTCATTATTTTATTATTTTCATTATATTTATCTTTTGACTCATTGATTTTATCACTGATATCTTCTTGGTATTCTATTTCTATCTTGAGTTCTTCCACTCTAATTTCTATAATTTTATGATTATCCGATCCAAAGCTTCAATCCATACTCCAAGAATTTTTTTTATTTTATTTGTCTATCTTCCATTTTCTTAAAAATTTTAAACCAAGGTAAATGTCTCATATGTCTATCAAAGTAATTGTTTACACAATATAAAGAGAATTTTTGCCTAAATTTTCGAGTCTCATGACTTAATTCTTCCTTTTTCAATTTTGTATCTTGAAATGTTTTAGGGCATGAAGAATTATATAATTTTTCAAAGGGATAATTACTATTGGCCCCCTGTACTTTGATTTTATCACTACTGTATCCTCTGTACTTTTCAAAATTACTAATCCGACCTTTAACTTTGTCTACAATTACTATTGCCCCCCTACCGTTAAGTTCCGTTAGTTTACTGATGATGTGGCATCTTTATATTTTCTCAAAAACCCCAAAATACCCTTATACTTACCTCTTTACTTATTTACCATTTTGTCAAGTTACAATAGTACCCTTATTAACTTTGGAGAAAAAAGTAACTATAATGCGTTTTATTCTAAAAAAAAAACCACCAAATAAAGAAATAATAATTGAATAAAACTCAAATAGAAACCGAAGAGGAAGGAAAATCGAATTCAACTCAAATTGGAAACTGAATATCACCTAATATATTTTCAAAATAAATGAAGTTTAGTGAAGGTGGGAAACCAAATCGGATTTGAATTTTGCCCATTTCATTAATTCAAAAAAATTAAATTTAGGGTAAAATTGACATTTAATCGGACTTTTATAAATGGGGTAACATCCTCTTTGGATTTATTAATTTTAATGAAGGGCAAATTAGGCATTACATATTCAAACTTAACGGCTACTTAACACCGTTATAAGAAAGGGGGGCAACACTAATTTTGTAAAGAACAGGGTTTTATTAGTAATAAAAGCAAACTAGCGGGGGCAACAGTAATTATCCCTTTTTCAAATTAATATTTTAATTTCTTGTGGTAAACTTTTTCCTTGTGCTAAAAGTTCTTGTGGAAGTTCAATATGATTAATAATTATTTTATAATATTCCATCATGGAACAAAATACATCACTTAAGCTAAAAATCGAAAGATTTTGATGATAATAAAATATAAAAATAGTAAAAGCTTCTACAGCGTCCTTCATTATAATTCTTGATTTGTTGATTCTGAAATTTTTTGTTCTAATACTTCAATTTGGTTATTACATTCTTCTATATGTTTTTGCTTCATTTCATTAACATAATTCATAAATGATTTAAATTTATTATATAAATCTGAATTTTCTAAGGCTTGTAAACCATATTCCCTTGCTAATTGGCTATTATCAGTTTGTTTCAATTTTTTATAAAATCTATTTTCAAAATTTTTGTTTATTTTTCTTAGAATTTTGTTGTCACGAAATTTTTTATAGATTATATCATAATTTAACATAATGTTCCATTTATAATTATATACTCCTATAAGATTTTCTGGATAATCTCTAAATAATTTATCAAAAATTATTATTTTTATGTCTTTTGGTAAATACTTGTTTTCTTGTTGTAATTCTTTTGGGACTTCAATATTTTCTATGATAGTTTTGCAATATCGAAAATATGATGCTAGTACATAATCTTTATCACTCCAATACAAATATAAATATTCACTAAAAAGAAAATCTTCAAAAGCAGAAATGATTTCCATGCTTAATTATCTCAGATCTGATAACTATTTGAAGAAAGAGCAGAATTTCAGAGAGTTTAGACGAAGATCACAGCAAATTTAACTATCCTACTCAGTACTAGCAAGTTCAATAAAAATGAAATCAAGACCTGGTGCATATGCAATCCTATATGATGCGGTTTTTTATTTTTTATTTTTTATTTTGGAAAAGAACAACAGCTCTTTTTCTTTCTAGATCTTCCTTAGTCTCATATCCTTTGCCTGAGTCCTTCCACCTTGCCCTTTCTCAAAGCACACAGTAGCAAATAGGGTCTTATAGGACTTTATGCCTAGTTCCCTCAAACTTTAGGAATGCTTTATGAGATCAAGAAAGCGATATCCATAACTAAACCATGCTCTGATACCAGGATTGGGGGAGGTGAACGAAGAATCACATGAGAAAGTGAAACCTTGCTCACATGGCCAGTTTTTTGCGCGACTGGTGGCGTGCTTGGAAATTTTTACAAAGATTTACAAGAAAGTGATTAAGAAAATATTAAAGAAAGAACACATGCGAATTAAATGCTAAACTATATGCATGCTATGCAAAAAATTATAGAGGGGCCTAGGAGATGGTAGAGGCACGACTATAGGCATGCCATCTCAAATCCTTCCTCTATGAAATTAAGGGAAAATTTTGAAAAACAAGCCAATGATCTTACATTTTTACCCCGCTTGGGTTCCCTTTCGGGTTCCCAAAAGATTAAAAGAAAATTAGTAAGAAAGAAAGGAAGCACTCACCATAAGAAAACTTATTTTATTTCTTCAAAGAAGATTACAAAGATGGCACTTAGTACAAGAATGCATCATCACTTTAGGGGAGCAAGAGAGGAGAGCAAGAAGGGAAGAGCACTTCACGTAAGGGTGCCTCTAGTCACTCCTATTTTATAGGCAAAGTGAGGACACTATGCCCTATTACACTTGTTGAAATTAAAAACAAAGCACTCATCTACTATTACACTTGTCTACAATCTAAACAAAGTAAAGATAAAGGACTAAGGTACATTTTTTAGGATACCATAATACCCTTAGCCTTTTAACTATTTACATCTTTGTCCTCTAAGGTGTCACTTTAATTATTTAAAGAAATGATCCCACGCAACACCCTCTACGCATGCAGCTGTGTAATCTGATGGGGACCGTAGATTTGGCATTTCTTCAAGAACCGCCCCGTGGCATTCCACGTAATATAAAACTACTGTTTTCCATATTTGTTTGGTTTAGGAGATTAACCCATATTTTACAGACAGGATTTTTGCCTGGCATACTTTTATGCTTAGCATGCTCAAGTATGATAAACACTATATTTTATAACCCGTGTTCAGGGTTAGCCAGTTTTATACTAGCCTGGCCTAGTTTACCCAATGTTTTACATGCTTGGTACTAGCATGGATCCTGTTGTAGCCCGGATCAAGGCTTAAGGACAAATATGAAGCTTTACATGGTTTTCCTATGAACCATGTGGTCCTTTATGGATCCAAAATCCTTGTGGTTTTGTTAAGATCCATAAAAACCATCCCTAAGTTTAACGTCATTTGGGTGTGAGATGGATGGTAAGAGTATCACTCTATGATTGGAATCTACATGTCAATGAGACTTTTCTCCTTGTCTTTTCCTTTCTTTTTTTTGATCACCTCAAATTCGGCATCATCTGGAGGTGGTATGATGTGTGGCTGTGATGATAAATGTGGGTTTATGGGCCCACCAATGCTTGCATGTGATTGTATCATGTTGCGAACTTTGCCCATGATTGCTTCTTTGAAGCCTTTAAGAAAATCGGATGGTTGTTGTCACACCCCACCCAGCCGGATCCGGTCATACCCGAATACCCGTGGGGGTGATACTCCACAAGATCTAGGTTCGATGACAAATCCACACAAAACATGATATAACATAATTAAATGGACAAGAATAAATCAAGTTTATCATATTAAGTTATCAAAACCGAAATAATGGTTACAATCATCCATTACTTCAAAATAAAAAAGTAATATTAAAGTTTTGAAAAGAAAAGAGAGTAATTTTCATCGCAGCGGAAAACTGAACTAAACTAGTTCTTTAATGGAATCCCACCAAAAATAACAGTCTTGACACTTGCATGAAGCTTCGTGTACATCCACTTCTTCTTCAGTCACTCCTTCAAGAAGATATGTTGGCAACGCATCCTCCATTTGGAAGAAGTCCTCATAACCTGCAGTGTAATCTAATAGAAAAAGACATATAAAAGGAATGAGTTCAAGAACTCAGTGAGGTAACACAATCACATCATATCTTCATACAACTTCCATGTCATCATTCATAAGACAAACATGCATTTAATAATATAAATAAACAAATGCAAAGTGATGATATGAGATTCCTAACTCTATAATGTAGTCTCTAAAGTAGACACGCATTAAGTCATACACCAGTCTTCTTTGGGCGGTCTCATTACTCTTCCCTCACAGCACTCAAGCACATCTGTTGGGTTCTCCGCGGCTGTTGGGTAAAGTCTCATCGAGCCATGGTTGGGGATTAAGTCACCACTCTCTCACATCACCATTGGTATAAGATCTGGCGCGTGTCAGGAACAAACCTAAGCCTAATGCAGGGTCATACAGTCTCGTACTACAATGGTCCGGATATCTCCCCTCACGCCTAGGGCTCTGTTGGTTCAATACATTCCCACCTATGAATGTAATCCTCAACGGGAGGCATCTGTTGGATTACATCCCTTAACCCAGTGGTCATCCACATATAATAGACAAGATGATCTCCATGTCCTCTCACAGGTCATTTCACCAGTCTTGAGTGCCCATGAGCCCTTATTTGTTATATGCAACCCTACCTCTCTATGATGATAGTGGGCCTGCGATACAGGACCCAGCCACTACTTTCATACCCCACCCAGCCGGATCTGGCCATACCCGAATACCCGTGGGGGTGATACACTGCAGGACCTAGGTTCAGTAACAATTTCATACAACACAGGATAAAGAAAAATTAAAAGGACAAGAATAAATCAAGTTCTAATAATAAGTTATTAAATCTGGATTATCAAAAGGTTACAATCATCCATTATCTAAAGTTAATCAAAATGGACATCAGAGTTTGAAGGAAGCATAGATTGTCATAGCGGAATTTAAACTAAACTGGTTCCCTAATGGAATCCAACCTCATAAGAATAGTCTTTGCATGGGCATGAAGCTCCATGCAAGTCTACATCTTCTTCAGTCACTCCTTCAAGAATGTCTGCCAACGACGAATCGTCCACTTGGAAGGAGTTCCTCATAACTTGTAGAATATTCTAATAGAAACAGACATATAAAAAGGAATGAGTTCAATAGAACTCAGTGAGGTCAACTCAACATCTTACCATACATTCGTCCACAAGATTCCACATTATATCATGCATTCGTACACAAGATTCCATATCATATCATGCATTCGTACACAAACCCCCCCCCCACCCCCAATATCCCACTTAGAATTTGAACTTCTGAATAGTAATGCGAGAGTGGAATGATTCAATTTTTTTTGTTAACTAATTAACTAAACTAAACGATCCTAATCTATATATCTAATGCAATCGAATTGAAACGAACAATAAATTAAACACAATCAATGCATAAATAAAAGACAGGAAAATGCAGATGCAACACCACCCGTCACCAGAAGCATAGGCACGACTGTAGGCTTGCTCCGGTTATGTGGTCCGAGATTATGAATGAATAGGCAGAACAATAAATAATGCTGAAAGTAAATCCTAAATTAACAGAAAGTAAATAACAGAAAGTAAATAACAAAGCAATAAACAAAGCAATAAACGGAAAAGGAAATAACTAAAATGCAGATGCAACACCACCCGTCACCGTAGCGAGAGGCACGACCGTAGGCTTGCTCCGGTTATGTGGTCCGAGATTATGAATGAATAGGCGTAACAATAAATAATGACTGAAAGTAAATCCTAAATTAAGAATATAGAGGGGTAGATAGAAGTGGGAATGGAGGGAGGAGAGAAGATTAATAAAGAAGGTTACTTACTTGCGAATTGAACAAATGATTCGAATCTCAACCAACCCTAACAACCAGATCTAGATCTAGAATGATCTAAATCTGCAATTGCTAGACCCAGAGAAAAACGAATCTAAAAAAATTGAATCTTGAACTTGAAGCTTGAACTTGAATTGCATTACATAAAAAGATTAAACCTAAACATTGAATCTAGAAATTTAAATCTCACTAATGCAAGCAAAGAAAACTAGAGAAAACATAAATAAACTGAAGAGAGAAGAAAGAATGCTTCTACTAAGCTCTAAGACACGTTCCCCTTTGATGGAGTAGGCTCTCCTTTTATAGAGTTTACATGAGATATGAAGCACGGCTGAATTTGAATAAAACTCAGGGTTTCTATCTGACTCATCCAATTAGGGTTTTGACGTACTAATCGCGCTGACTTAGAGAGATCAGATGCATAATCCCACCGTTGGATTTGAGGTTTAAGTAGTCGTGAAACTCTCCTCCAAAAATCAGCACGATCGGACATCGGATGACCGTTCGATGAAGGGTTTGATCGAAACTGGACAGAGGCATTCAAAAACGGGATTTTTGCTTCATCCTTATCTGAAAATAATTCTTTTTCCTCTTTTTCTTTCTTTAATCAAATCCCAAATAGAAAATAAGATATTGAGGTATGCAAGGACTCTTTTCCATCTGGACTCTCTCAATAATATCTCTGTAGATTTGATTTAAAATCTCAGCCGTAGATCAAATTTGCCTTCTTTATCTCTTCAATATTTCGGAGTTGGCCCGTAATCACACATCTCTAGCCCATCATGCTCCAGATCAGGCCCATTTTCGCATTTGAGAATTTGAATGGACTTCTTGACGTGTAAAATAGCATGATTCAAGCCCAAAACTCCAAATATTTGCTTAAGTCTTGAAAAGTCTTAAAATCTGCAAAAACAACATAAAACCCAAGGTAACTCCATTCTAAGTGGATAAAATGCATGCTTTATGCCCTAAGATTTCACACATAAATGTGTTCATCAGATTCCCCCACACTTAGATTAAGCTTGTCCTCAAGCAAAAATTAAAGAAAAATACAAATGCAGGTAAGAAACTAGTGCAACAAAATAAATTCTAACTCACTTTCGTAGGAATCACGGTTACACTTAGCATGTGCAACAGCCTTTAAACCAATAGGTTACCCCTAGAGGACGAGTTTTGTCTCGTGGATGTTTGCAATGAATGTACATCCAAAATTCCAATTTTAGCTCAAAATAAAACATTGCAAATTCCAACTCTAACAATTGGTAAGTACTCATACAAGATCAATAGCTATGACAATTTTTCTCACCATTGATTTAAGATCCCCCACACTTGAACTTTATTACCCCATATTGATTCTTGAGACTTAGCATATATCTCAATCAAGGACTCACCTTATATCTTTCAAGTACACCTCTCCTTTAAGCAAAACCACTCATAAAGTAAGGGGACCAAGGACTAAGGTTTTGAAGTATTTTTGACCAAACAATTTTACCAAGGCATTGATGACACTTGTATTTATTTCTCTTTTTTTTTTTTTTTTTTTTTTTTGAGTAGTGAACTCTACATTACTCCACTACGGTTGGCTTGAATGACATGGTGGAGCAGACACCGTAAACCCAAGTTACTTTGTAGCTTTGCTTTGCATATGCCCACATAGACAATGATGCGAGAATTCTTTTCAATAATCTCCTTCCTAAGAGTTTCGATCAAGTCACCTCGATTCCGAGTCTAGTGCCCTGTCTAGTTCCAAGGAATTCAACTTTTACTTTCTACTCTTTTTTTTTTTCTTTCTTTCTCTTTTGTCATGCCATACACAAAATTGATCTCAACTTCTAGCCAAAGAAACAAGGACCCACAAAACTCATAGATGGTTCAACGCCTTAAGTTAAGGGCCTTTTATTTTTCTAAGGAAAGTCTCATCTCAACATATATACAAGTTACCTTCCTCTCAACAGGGTTTTTATGTGTTCATGATGGGTGCCAAAATCACTCTCATTTCACACATCATAGCAATTGAAAGAATATGTATAATAACCAAAAGTCAAAGTTAAAATCTACAACGCAGCTATTCCCCCCCACACTTAAGTAATGCAATGTCCTCAATGCATGTATGCTAAACAAAGAAGACAAATGAGGGGTATACCTTTCAGTCAATATGTGCTTATCATGGGAAGCTTTAGTCTTATCTTCAATATCAATGTATGATGGGGAAGGCACTCCAAATAAGAAAAACCGTGAATCGAAAAATCATCTCTAAAGATCTCAAGAAAAACATTCACAATGTTAAAAAAATTCTCATCATACGTTGAGGTTCTCTAGAAGGTTTTGCATCTTTCATAAGATGAATATGATATTGTTTAATGGAAGAGCTTAGACCTTTGATATGAGTGACAAACCAACCCAATGCTTCTCTATTATCATTCAACTGTGATCAACTCTTCCGCTTTGTCGAAGTTAAATCGTAGACAACAATAACGGAAGATGATTATCTTGTCTCAGAAAGCATACTTTAAATTAGAAGGCAACTCTTTCAATTCTATCTTGGGGGGTTCAATTATTGAGGGCTTGGGAATGGAGATGGAGATGGATAGAGGATTAATAGGCTCCAAAGGTGTGTGAAAATTTAAAACTTCGAAAAGAAAGTTTCACTATCATCATCCAACATATCCATACATTCTTGAAATTTAGAATCAAAATCAATCTCAAAGTTGGTAATCACATCATTAGGAAAATCAAAAGATTCCTCAAGCATATTGATCTCTTCTTCTATTTGTGGTTGTTTCCCTATCCCGAACATATTAAACTCTACGTTTGATTTCCAAAAGATAATCGTAAGAGGCCATTTCGACAATTGATTAATGCATTACTAGTAGCCAAAAATGGTCTTCCTAAAATTATTGGGATTTCATCCTTGATTGAAAAAGGTTTAGTATCTAGCACAATGAAATCAACTGGAAAAATAAATTCTCCCACTTTCAAGAAAACATCTTCAACCATCCCTTTAGGAATCTTAATTGACCTATCTCGCCAACCGAAGAGTAGTTCTAGTTGCTTTCAATTCTCCCAATCCTAGTTGCTTATAAACATGGTAAGGCAAAAGATTCACACTTGCACCAAGATCAAGTAAAGCATGTTCAATGTGTGTATTGCCTATGACACAAGCTATGGTGGGGCTCCTGGATCCTTATACTTGGCTACTAAAGGTTGAGTAATTATGGAACTAATGTTACCTGCCAAGAACGCCTTTTTGGGAATGCTAGTGATTCTTTTATGAGTGCATAAATCTTTCAACACTTTTGCATAGGCGGGGATCCGAGATATGACATCCAAAAGAGGGATATTCACTTCTACCTTTTTGAAGACATCAAAAATTTTCTCCATAGTTGCGCCTTCTTCTTATTAACTAGACGACTAGGATAAGGGGCCTTAGGAACATAAAGACTCTCATTTGAAATTTGCTCTTTTCTCATAGTTTCGATAGTGGTTCTCCAAACTTAGGTACTGCTAAAGCAACTGCTCATCCTCAACTTCTATGGGTTTCTTAGACAAACCCTCATTAGGAGATACTTGAACATTCTCCTCATCACAGTGGTCACTAATCTCGCTCTTTTCATTAATATGTGACTCACCCGTTAAATACCCTTTCCACTTCTCAATGCGATACCGAATTAATTGAAGCTAAAGAAGAATGGGAGGATTCAACTTGGTTGACTTGATTTTGTGGTCTTTGTTGAATCAATCCTAGGATTTAACTCAAGTTGGCTAGGCATTTTACCTTTTCTGCTCATAAAGCACTTCAAGAGTGGAAATTTGTTTTTCCATATTATGCATAGAAGTCATGAAGGTCTGAAAGTACTTCCATATTCTTCTCTAAGGAAGAGAGACGAGAAAACTCGGATTGTTACCTCTGTTGAAACCGGTGATGATTGATTTTGTGCAATGTGAGGCATATGAGGCACAATAGGTGGATTAATAGGTCTAGCTAAATTGGCATTCGAAATTTGGGGCTTGAGGAACTGACATTTGGATAATGAGAAAATTCATTTTGCTTTTGAGGGGCACCAAGTGATTTTGTGTGGAATAATTGCTTAATCCATTTTGGTTTTGCCCTTGAGACCATGAAAAGTTAGGATGATTCTTCCACCCGGATTGTCGTGTTCGTTTGGAAACATCGCACCGACATTTTCATGTTGGCCTCCGTAATAGCTAGGCATTCCTCAATTACATGTGTAGGAGACCACACCATGCACACATAGCATAGATTTGTCAATAAATGTGCTTGACTTGGTGGTGCCTTTAACTACCAAAGTCTCTAACTTTTTCAAAATGTTATCTATTTGTACTTCCTTATGGACTTGGCTATCAACAAAATATCCCTACTAGTCCTTTCACTCTTGGGTGACTCCCATTCTCTAGTTCTATCTCTAGGTCTAAAAGAAAATTCCAAGCTTCAATCATCTGAATGATGTAAATCCTTGGCACATTGATTCCAAAAGTTGCTTTGTTTGGTAATCGATACCTCATAAATTATTTGGCATAAATGCCATAATTCTATACCATGGTGAGGGCATTCTTGGAGAAGGCTTTGAAACCTCTCCATTACCTTAGCAAAAACTCATCGGTTTCACAAATTGAAGAATATCATTTCTTATTTTATTCGCTTAGAAAAAAAGTATTTTTTCAAGAAGAGCACAAATTGTTCCCATGTGATAATGCTATCCCTAGGTAAGCTATAAAGCCACTTTTTAGCTTGGTCCTTTAATGAAAGGTAATAAACCGTAGTCTTACGCATCATCGTAGTTGTTGTACCTTCATAAGGACACAAACCTCCTCAAACTCCCTAAGGAACAAATATGCATCTTGATCGTGTAGCCCATGAAATTGGGGTAACATAGATAGATAATGAGATTTGAGCTCAAAATTATTACCCCTCACTTCGTAAACGATACAAGAAGGTTGTGCAGTCGTAGGATAAAATCTATCCCTAAGACTCTTAGGTGGGGTGGTGGGTCCTTCCATGGTCAAGGTAGACACTCGACAATTCTATTTGTAGAATCACGAGTCCAGACACACATGCACTAACCACTTAATGCAATTAAGGCTTTTATGAAAGATTAGATTTTTTTTTTAATAAAATATAATCTAAAGAATAAAAGAAAAAATACAAAACAAAGGGAAAGTAATGAATTTCCCACCACAAAGATTGAAACAATGATTCCAAAGCGAAGTTCCGATAGCACCTTATAGGTTTGACAACAAGGAATCCGTATAGTCTTCGAGCCACCTAAACGAATTGGATTCGGAGTGGGACTACTATACGTTTTTGTTTCTACTCAAGTTAAGAGTAATATCTTTGAATTTTTTTTTTTTTTTTTTTTTTTAAATCACTTGATTTACCTAAGAATGAGAAAAACAAATGGACTAATACCTCCCAACCCAAAAACTTGTTTGTGAAATTTTAAAAGTAACCAAGCACTATCGCCTATCTAGATTGCCACTTAGAATTTGAACTTCTAATAGTAATGCGAGAGTGGAATGATTCAATTTTTTTGTTAACTAATTAACTAAACTAAACGATCCTAATCTATATATCTAATGCAATCGAATTGAAACGAACAATAAATTAAACACAATCAATGCATAAATAAAAGACAGAAAATGCGAGATGCAACACCACCCGTCACCGAAGTGGGAGGCACGACTCGTAGGCTTGCTCCGGTTATGTGGTCCGAGATTATGAATGAATAGGCAGAACAATAAATAATGCTGAAAGTAAATCCTAAATTAACAGAAAGTAAATAACAGAAAGTAAATAACAAAGCAATAAACAAAGCAATAAACGGAAAAGGAAATAACTAAAATGCAGATGCAACACCACCCGTCACCGTAAGCGAGGCACGATCGTAGGCTTGCTCCGGTTATGTGGTCCGAGATTATGAATGAATAGGTAGAACAATAAATAATGCTGAAAGTAAATCCTAAATTAAGAATATAGAGGGGTAGATAGAAGTGGGAATGGAGGGAGGAGAGAAGATTAATAAAGAAGGTTACTTACTTGCGAATTGAACAAATGATTCGAATCTCAACCAACCCTAACAACCAGATCTAGATCTAGAATGATCTAAATCTGCAATTGCTAGACCCAGAGAAAAACGAATCTAAAAAAATTGAATCTTGAACTTGAAGCTTGAACTTGAATTGCATTACATAAAAAGATTAAACCTAAACATTGAATCTAGAAATTTAAATCTCACTAATGCAAGCAAAGAAAACTAGAGAAAACATAAATAAACTGAAGAGAGAAGAAAGAATGCTTCTACTAAGCTCTAAGACACGTTCCCCTTTGATGGAGTAGGCTCTCCTTTTATAGAGTTTACATGAGATATGAAGCACGGCTGAATTTGAATAAAACTCAGGGTTTCTATCTGACTCATCCAATTAGGGTTTTGACGTACTAATCGCGCTGACTTAGAGAGATCAGATGCATAATCCCACCGTTGGATTTGAGGTTTAAGTAGTCGTGAAACTCTCCTCCAAAAATCAGCACGATCGGACATCGGATGACCGTTCGATGAAGGGTTTGATCGAAACTGGACAGAGGCATTCAAAAACGGGATTTTTGCTTCATCCTTATCCGAAAATAATTCTTTTCCTCTTTTTCTTTCTTTAATCAAATCCCAAATAGAAAATAAGATATTGAGGTATGCAAGGACTCTTTTCCATCTGGACTCTCTCAATAATATCTCTGTAGATTTGATTTAAAATCTCAGCCGTAGATCAAATTTGCCTTCTTTATCTCTTCAATATTTCGGAGTTGGCCCGTAATCACACATCTCTAGCCCATCATGCTCCAGATCAGGCCCATTTTCGCATTTGAGAATTTGAATGGACTTCTTGACGTGTAAAATAGCATGATTCAAGCCCAAAACTCCAAATATTTGCTTAAGTCTTGAAAAGTCTTAAAATCTGCAAAAACAACATAAAACCCAAGGTAACTCCATTCTGGGGGGGGAGAAAAAATTGCTTTTTTCCCTAAATTTTCCCCCATAAATGTGTTCATCAGTAGACACGCATTAAGTTTGTACCCCAATCTCCTTTGGGCGGTCTCAGTCACTCTCCCTCAACAAGAGACGTCTATTGGGTTCTCCGCGGTTGTTGGTTAAAGTTCTGTTAAGCCATGGTTGGGGTATAGGTCTCCACTCTCTCACATCACCATTTGGAATGAGATTGGCGCGTGTCAAGGATAATCCTAGCCCAGTGCAAAGTCATACGGTCTTGTACTACATATGATCCGAATATCTCCCCTCATGCCTAGTGCCCTTTTGGTTCAATACCTTTCCACCTATGAATGAAATCCTCAACGGGAGGCATCTGTTGGATCCCATTCCTTAACCCAGTGGTCATCCACATATAATGGACAGGATGATTTCCATGTCCTCTCACGGATCATTTCACCGGTCTTAAGCGCCCAGGAGCCCTTATCTATTATATGCAACCCCACCTCTCTATGATAATAGTGAGCCTGCTTGACGCTCAGGACCCAGCCACTAACATCACGGGTTAATCGGCTTCAATACCCCTGCCGGAAGGATAGTAGTACTCATGAGGTTACCTAGCCAAACACTTCTAGACACTTAGCATTCATGTACTTAAGTCTAGATGCATACTCATGTAAGTTCACTAGGGTAATGGGCGAACCCATAACCCTAGTTTGAAACATAAAATAAAAAGAATAATTTAATTCAACATCATCCATATATCTTCATATCAATAATTTAGAATTGGAAAATAAAAGAAAACACTCAATCCATTCAATCTCATCCATCTCATACATTCTCATATTGTTTTCAAAGAATATTGAAAATAGAAGCAAAGATACTTGCTTACCTTTCATTCGTGCAAAGTCCCACACATAATCACAAGATAATAAATATTAAAGCAAGACAATATATCAATAATGAAATTTAATTACATAATTAAACATGCAAGATAAGGTTGAGTATATTCCTCACCTTTTTAGTTAGCATAAGCTCTCCAAAGTTCCACAAAGTCACACTTACGAGTTAGTGATTATAATCAAAATAAACATAATCATGTAAGAGGATCATTAGACATAAATTAAAAGTCAATTGGGTTTTAATAAAGTTTCCAAAATCACCCAACAAAAGCCTAATCTGCCAACTAGTTTCGAACCCACCGTTCTCAACCTAGTTTCGTCGAAATTCAAATTTCACCATCGATTCGAATTCGAATCGAAATGAAACTTTGAGAATGTCTAATTGGCAGCAATAGGGTCCTAAGTATACCTTCAATTTGATCTAATTCCATCTCAATCAAAAAGCTCCAATTTTTGGCTCTCGCTAGTGCTCTCGGCTGAGTCTGAGAGCCAAAATGCAAAATCGTTTGCAATGATTCGCACAAACCACTCACAAACAAAAGGGAAACACTCACCTATCATGTTACAACTACTCAAATCCAACATTTATAGCAAAGAACTACTCCTAAAACAAAGCCCAAAGAAGAGGGTTTGATGAATCTTACATTTTCTAACGATTTCGCTATGATTCGGGTGTCGGCACGCTTCCAAACGGTTAGGAACCTTCATCTCCCTTGGTTTCACCTCCTGGGGGCGGTCGACCGGGCGTTCAACCGGCCCGACCGACCAGCCCTGTTTGAGGGGCTAAATGAAATCCAAATTGGGATATCTTTGGTTTGTTGGAAAGGTCTTTCGACGCTCTTCGTTTTGATACCTTATTCGCGTCAATCGGATTCTCCATTACCGATCTATGTCTGTTCCAAGATCACCCTTTTTACACCATCATGATTAATCTTCTCTCTTCAATTAAACTTTAGGAGAGTTGATGAGTCATCACAAGGGTCATCCACCAACATTGGTTCCATTTCCAACCCTTCGGGCTCCACTTGAATGGCCCACATTTGTTGTCAACTTGAGGCCCAATTTTCTCGATTTTGAAGCCACAGGTTAAACGGGTAGAAATTCGGGGGATTTCACAACTACCATCACGGGTTAACCGGCTTCAATATTCCTGCCGGAAAGGTAGTAGTACTTAAGAGGTCACCTAGCCCAACATTTCTAGAGCCCTAAATATGTCAACCAGTAATTAGGGAAAGCGCCAAGGGCACCATAGGAATGCGTCCAATACCGTCTCCTCTGGTATCTATGGCAGAAATGCCAAAAGGGCATTCCCCATTCCCCAACCACGACTAAGCAATCACATAACTAGGGCGATGGGCGAACCCACAACCCAAGCAGAAAATACAAGGTAGAGGAAATAATAATATTTCTCCTCTCCCTTCACATACATTCACATTCAATATCATAACAACATTAATAGATTTCAAAGCAAGGAGCAACATCATAAGTAATAATGATAAACATAAATTATGGCAATTCATACTTAACAAAAGATATAAAATAACAACAATCAATTAAATATAATGGGATTGGCTATTTCTCACCTTCCACTTGATTCTTTTCTCCAAAGATCAGTAATTCCTTCCCACAAATTAGTGAGTAAAGATATATTAACCTATTCATGCAAGAAAATAATTATCACAAATTAGAGCCAATTTGGGTTTCAAAGGATATCCTAAAATCTTCCCACGAAAACCCAAATCTAAAAACTAGGTTAGAAGGGTAGTTCTCAACCTCATTAGTGAATGGTCTCTAATTTGCCACTAATTCGAAGTCTATAACGAGACAAAAAATTGTGAAAGTCTAATTGGCAACAAAAGGATCCTATGGGTACCTTCAATTTGATTAAATTTGACCCATCTCAAAAAGCCCCAAATTTGGCTCTCATAATTCACCTGTGGGTGACCAGAGAGTCAAAATGCGTCAACCTTAGCATGGAATCTTACCATTACTCCCATACTCAAGGGAAACATTAATATAAGAAAAGATAAGCATCTTGGATACCTATCATTATTCCCTTTCACAGATCCCTCAAAAGAAGAGAAGAGAAATTACTCCCAAAACTAGGAAGGGACATTAATACAAGAAAGGAAAGCAACTAAGATACCTAACAACCTTCCCTTTCAAGATCTCCACGAAATAAGAGAAGATAAAACTCTCACCAACTATGATTAAAGAGAAGGGTTAAAGAAAACTAACATTTCCTAGTGATTTTGCGAAAATTCAGATCATAAAAACCTTCAGAATGATGGAAGTCACTCCTCTCTTTCGTTTCTCCTTTTCTCCAAAGCCTCTACCTCTTTCTAGCCTCCAAAAATGCATTTATGGATGAGATGAAACATAAATAGGGTTTAAAATTCCGAAATTCCAATTTTGCCCCTAAATAGAAAATGGGTGGGGGTTGGTTCACCCAAACGGCCCAAACTTTAGGCCCATGGTTGGACCCCCAAACGAACTCAGATTTTGATGATTTTTGGCTTGTTTGAAAGGTCTTTCGACGATCTTCGATTTAATACCTTTTTCGCATCAATAAAATTTTCCATCACTGATATATGGACGTTCCAAGATTACTCTTTTTATACCATTGGGATTAATCTTCTCTCTTCACTTAAACTCTAGGAGAGTTTTTGAGTCATTACAAGGGTCATCCACCAACATTGGTTCAATTTCCAATCTTTCGAGCTCGAATTGAATGGCCTCAAGTTGTCGCCGACTCAAGGCCCGGGTTCTCGGTCTTGAAACCACGGGTTAAAGGGGAAGAAATCTGGGGAATTTCACAGTTGTAGAGTTGGGTCAACTCTGCAACTCCCAGCTGTGTTCTGGAGTTTTTGTTTTATTTTTTCCAAAGCTTCCTCATGTTCTTTGATCTGTTTTTTAAGCTCCAATTTGTCTTAATGCATTTTGATCATATGGTCCTTGGCTTGCTGTAGAGCTCTCTCCTTTTCATCATTTTCTTTGTTGAGGTTGGTGATTCTAGTTGCACGGGAAATGAGCTCCTCATTGTATTCAGTATTCTTTTTCTTCATGTTTTCGCAGTGGTCACAAAATAATTTTCTCTGAGCCATTGCAGTGAAGAGGGTTGTGATGGCGGTGCTGCCTGAGTTTTGGATCAATATAGTAGTTGGGGCCAAGAATGATTCTAGCCTGCATGGTGGCTTCCTCAAGGGTGCCATATCATTTGTATTTTGGAGTGGTGTGATCTTGTATTGCTTGAACAACGTCTTCCTAGTCAAGGAATACGCCTTTTGTGTTGCCATCGAAGACCACGTAAAATTTTGATTTTCCCCTCTTTGTTCTAAGTTGATCAAAGAGTAGGGCTATTGCATTCAGAGCATTGACCACATCAGGTTGAAGCTTTTTGTTTCCAATGCTTGTGTTAATGGATTGCCAAAGATTGTCGAGGGCAATCTTCTCTTCATCACTGATCTTGTATTCATTCTGATTTGAAAACTTCATGTTGGTATTTTTGAAAAGAATGTGGGGGCCAACTCTGATAATCTCAGGAGGAGACAGTGTCCTTTGTGTTCCTGCAAATGCTCCATTATTTTGATTATGGGTCCCAATGACAGGAGAATATTATGGTGAGGCATTTGTATTGCCTATGATGTTGGAGGGCAAAATCCTCCGTGGAGCAATTCCTGGGTGTTTTAACTGTATACTAATATGTCATCAATGTAAACTATAGCAAAATTCCTATGTTTAAGAAAATTTCATCCATACTTTTTGGAAGACAGAAGGAGCATTCTTAAGTCCAAATGGCATTACTAACTATTCGTAATGTCCTTTAGTCGTTTTTGGAAGACAGAAGGAGCATTCTTAAGTCTAAATGGCATTACTAACCATTCGTAATGTCCTTGAGTTGTGGTAAATGTAGTCCATTCGATAGACTCTGGATGCATTTTAATTTGGTGAAATCTAGATTTACAATCAAATTTACTAAATATTTTACAATATTGTATGCATATATATATATATATATATATACACACACATACATACATACATACATACATACATACATACATACATACATACATACATACATACATACTAGAGAGAGTTCCCACCCCCTAATACTAAGGGTGTCAATCGGTACGTTTCCGGTATTTGCAAAAATGGTTCGGTACGGTATCGGATATTAAATTGGTATGGGAAAACGGTTTAAACACGATATCTAGTATGGTACACTTTTGATACAAAGAAACCCATGCCACTTTTGTTATTAATTCATTAAGATCCTAATGAAATTGCGACCAAACAATTGATAAAATTTGATATTAAAAGAGACAAAGCAAGTAAATCTAAGAAGAAGAGTGAATGATGAAATGAAAAACTGAAATAGGAAATTATAGATATGGTAAATGTGAAGGGTTTTCATTATAAAATTACATTTATATCCCTTAATTTGTTACGATACCAATTGGTACGGTTTCGGTACATACCGATGGTATGAGAACCTAAAACCAGAACCGTATCGAATAAATTCGGTTTCGGTATGTACCGTACCGAATTTTAAATGGTACGGTTAAATGGTTTCGGTACGCAATTGACTATATGTATATGTGTGTGTGTGTGTATATATATATATATATATATATATATATTATGAAATAGAAATTAGTGAGAATTATAGATGAATTTTCAAGAGTACACATTATTAAATAAAAGCCAAAAAAAAAAAAAAAAAAAGAGTTTTCGAAGCTAGTAACTTACTAAAAACTCTCAAACATGAGAGACTAGAACTGAATTATGATTTTTTTTTATTTAAAAAGGTAAAAAAAAAAATAGAATAAAATAAAATTAAAATTAAAATTAAAATTAAATATGTCACACCCCACCCAGCTGGATCCGATCATACCCGAATACCCATGGAGGTGATAGACCACAAGATCTAGGTTCGGTGACAAATCCATACAAAACATGATATAACATAATTAAATGGACAAGAATAAATCAAGTTTATCATATTAAGTTATCAAAACCAAAATAATGGTTACAATCATCCATTACTTCAAAATAAAAATATAACATCAGAGTTTTGAAAAGAAAAGAGGGTAGTTGTATTTGCAGCGGAAAAATGAACTAAACTAGTTCTCTAATTGAATCCAACCCAAAAGAACAGTCTTGACACTGGCATGAAGTTCCATGTGCGTCCACTTTTTCTTCGGTCACTCCTTCAAGAAGATATATCAGCAACAAATCCTCCATTTGGAAGAAGTCCTCATAACCTGCAGTATAATCTAATAGAAAAAGACATATAAAAGGAATGAGTTCAACAGAACTCAGTGAGGTCAACTCAACATCATATCATGCATTCATCCACAAGATTTCACACCACACATATGACATGAATAACGATAACGTAATTAATGACAATGACATGATATATGAATGATTATGCTCCTAACTCTATCATGAAATCTCTATGGTAGACACGCATTAAGTCATACACCAGTCTTCTTTGAGCAGTCTCATCACTCTTCCCTCACGGCACTCAAGCACGTCTGTTGGGTTCTCTGCTGTTGTTGTGTAAAGTCCTGTCAAGCCATGGTTGGGGATTAGGTCACCACTCTCTCACATCACCATTGGTATAAGATCTGGCGCGAGTCAAGGATAATCTTAGGTCCAATGCAAGGTCATATGGTCTCGTACTACATGTGGTATAGATACTTCCCCTATGGCACCAACCAACTCGGTTCAGTTCCAATATTTCCCCTCATGCCTAGTGCCCTTTTGGTTCGATACTTCCCACCTATGATTGGAATCCTCAACGGGAGGCATCTGTTGGATCTAGGGGTGTCAACGGTTCGGGTTGGGCCGGTTTCGGGCCGGACCTAACGGTTTCGGAAAAGCACTCAGCCCAAACACGGCCCATTAAGAAAATAACGTTTTCGAGCCGGTGTGGTTTGGGTTCGGATTGACTAACGGTTGGGCTAACGGTTTAGAATTGGTTTACTAACAGTTTGGGTTCGGGTTTACTAGCGCTATGTTTTAAGTATCTCGTTGATGTGTGGAATTCATCAAGAGCATGTAATACATATAAGCATTAAGTTCTCTTCAAATCTCTTGTGTTGGGTGTTCAAAACCAAAAACTTTTTTTCTACAAAGAAGTAAAAATTATAGAACTAATATACAAAAGAAAGCTAGCATCTTGATGAATTTTAATGGGTTGTATTTGCTTATTCTCCTTTCCCTTCTTGACGCTTGTAAAAATGGATCAAAATAAAACATTAAAAGATTTTCAAATGATAATACACTTGCTAAATATTTATTAAGCCTGTCTTCCAAATGGTGAAGGCTTTGATAGGCTTGTTGTTTGCATATTCCAAAGTAAACAATTAAGAAAACAAATAGAAACTTGGAGGTTTTCTTGTCTTTTACATTTAAATTTATTTTATTTTATTTATTTATAACGGGTTTAACGGGTTGGTTCGGGTTTGGGCAGATTTCGGGCCAAATGGTTCGGGCTAGCGGGCCACACACGGGCTAGCCCAGCCCAACCCGAACCATTGCGGTCTAAGGTTGTTCAGCCCAAACACAGCCCATTAAGCTTCGGTGCGGTGCGGTTTGGGCTATAACGGGTCGGTTCGGTCCGGTTTTAACGGTTCAGTTAGGTTTTGACACCCCTAGTTGGATCCCATCCCTTAACCCAGCGGTCATCCACATAATGGACAGGATGATCTCCATGTCCTCTCACGGGTCATTTCATCGGTCTTGAGTGTCCATGAGCCCTTATCTATTATATGCAACCCTACCTCTCTATGATGATAGTGGGCTTGCTTGACACACAGGACCCAACCACTAACATCACGGGTTAACCGGCTTCAATACCCCTGCCGAAAGGGTAGTAGTACTCATGAGGTCACCTAACCCAACATTTCTAGACATGCCCTAGGTATGTCAATCAGTAATCAGGGAAGCGCCAAGGGCACCATAGGAATGCGTCCCATACTGCCTCCTTTGGTATCCTATGGAAGAAATGCCAAAAAGGGCATTTCTCATTCCCAATTACAATCTAAGCAATCACATAATGTCACTAGGGCAATGGGTGAACCCACAACCCTAGTTTGCAACATGAAAGAGAATGAGAAATTTAATTAAATATCATTCATATATTTTTATATCAATAATTTATGATTCAACAAGAAAAACTCAATCCATTCAATCTCATCCATCTCATACATTCTTATATCAATATTCAAAGATATTGAAAAATAAGACATAATCACAAGAGAATACTAAAGCAAGTCAAGAGATAAATAATGAAAATTAACTAACATCATTATACATATAATATAAAGTTAAGTATATTCTTCACCTTCCACTTGATTCTTTTCTCCAAAGATCAGTAATTCCTTCTCACAAATTAGTGACTAGAGATATATTAACCTATTCATGCAAAAGAAATAATTATCACAAATTATAGCCAATTTGGGTTTCAAAGGATATCCTAAAATCTTCCCACGAAAACCCAAATCTGAAAACTAGGTTAAAAAGGGTAGTTCTACACCTCACTAGTGAATGGTCTCTAATTCGCCACCAATTCGAAATCTATAACGAAACAAAACTTTGGGGGAAGTCTAATTGACAACAAAAGGATCCTACGGGTACCTTCAATGTGATTAAAATTTAATCCATCTCAAAAAGCCCCAAATTTGGCTCTCATAAATCACCCGTGGGTGACCTAGAGAGTCAAAATGCGTCAACCTTAGCATGAGATCTTACCATTACTCCCACAAACTAGGAAGGGACATTAATACAAAAAAATAAAGCATCCAAGATACCTAACAACCTTCCCTTTCAAGATCTCCATTGAAAGACCATAACGGATTTGAATTCAATTTTTGAATTCAAGTTTTTTAAATTTGAATTCAAATTTGAATATTGTAAGCGAGTACAACAACCATGTTTATTTATAAATACATAAAACTTACCCATCAAGGTAAGCAACCTACTTATCAAAATTATAGTTTTTCTTTGCATTCTTTCATGGTATTAGAGCTAAGGTTTTGAGATTTTTTTTTCTTTTCTTTTTCTTCCCTTTCAAACTTTTCAATGGCAGTAGTTTTCTTTTCAATGACGTCGTATGAACAAAGCTAGACAATCTACTTGAGATACAATTATGGTTTCCACGGGCATCCACAACTTCAGCAGCCTCAACAGTAGGCATGCCTCCCCACAGCAACAGATCCAACCAGCTGCAATGCAGCCTCAGATCAATATAAATCAAGGTTATCCATGTCAGCCGCAGTATGAGCCACCTGGTTTAATTCTTCTTCTCATTTATGCAATTTTATTTCTTCTTCTCGTTTAAGCTTTACAATACTTTGACAACCACAACCACAACAGAGCACAACTGTGGTTTATGCAATAGACTCTGCAACCACAACCACTACATACTCTGCAGCAACAACCACTACATACTCTGCAGCCACAACCACAACCGATTCTGCAATCAAAACCACAGCACAACCACAACCGATTCTGCAATCAAAACCACAACACCACTAACTACAACAACAACAACCGCAATCTTCTCTGCAGCAACAACACTACCAACAACAACGTGGACTATCATTTTGTCCGAGACTTGGTTCAGAACAACACCATAAAGTGCACTTTGTTCGGTCAGATGATCAAATTGCAGATGTGTTTACTAAGGGCTTAACTTCACAAGCTTTCTTCAAGCATAGAGACAAACTCTTGCACTTGCCAATGCAGAGTTTGAGGGGGGGGGGGATGAAAGACCATAACGGATGTTATGCTTTGAATTTGATTTTTGAATTCAATTTTTGAATTCAAGTTTTTTAAATTTGAATTCAAATTTGAATATTGTAAGCGAGTACAACAACCATGTTTATTTATAAATACATAAAACTTACCCATCAAGGTAAGCAACCTACTTATCAAAATTATAGTTTTTCTTTGCATTCTTTCATCCATGAAAGAAGAGAAGATGAACTCTCACCAACTATGATTAAAGAGAAGGGTTAAAGAAAACTAACCTTTCTTAGTGATTTTGTGAACATTCGGATCATAAAAACCTTCGGAAGGATGGAAATCATCCCTCTCTTTTGTTTCTTCTTTTCTCCAAAGCTTCCGCCTCTTATTAGCCTCCAAAAATGCGATTACAAATGAGATAAAATATAAATTGGGTTTAAAAATCCAAAATTTCATTTTTGCCCCTAAACACAAAATGGTGTGAGGGGTTGGTTCACCCAAACGGCCCAACCATTTCGGCTCATGGTTGGACCCCCAAACAAACTCTGATTTTGATGATTTTTGGCTCGTTGGAAAGGTCTTTTGACAATCTTCGATTTGATATCTTATTCGCGTCAATCAGATTCTCCATCGCCAATCTACGAGCATTCCAAAATTACCCTTTTTACACTATCTTGATTAATCTTCTCTCTTCACTTAACTTTAGGAGAGTTTTTGAGTCATCACAAGGGTCATCCACCAATATTGATTCCATTTCCAATCCTTTGGGCTTGACTTGAATGGCTCATAGTTGCCGCCAACTCGAGGCCCAGCTTCTTGGTCTTAAAACCATGGGTTAAAGGGGTAGAAATCTAGGGAATTTCACAAAATATGTATACAAAAAGCTTGAGGATAATTTGGGTAGTTCAAAAGAGAAAACTAGTTGGGAAGGAAAAATTATAACAAAATTTGAAAGTTGGTAATTACTTATAAAAATAGATTCCATTTAAGTAAATATTTAAAAAAATATCTTATTGAGTATTTTATTTTATTTTAAATCTGACCGTCTGAAAATTTATTGTAATTTAAATTATTTCCATATGATCTCCTACTTCTACTTTGAATTATTTTCATAAGATCTCTGTTAAGATGATTTTGTGTAGGAGTGATTTTGTATTACATCTTCATGTGTATATATAATACAATCAAGTAAATAATAAAATAAATGTAGCATGCTATACATAAGGAAAGAAATTATTTGCAACGATCATATTATCCAAGATCTCCAACGGTCATATTATCTCCAACGGTCATATTCTCCAAAGATCTCCAATGGTCATATTTTCCAAAGATCTCCAACAGTCATATTTTCCAAAGATCTCCAACGGTCATATTATGGCTAATACCCCCCCTCAAGTTGGAGAGTGAATATCAAGAACTCCCAACTTGTCCTTGAGGAATAGAAAAGAATCTTTGCCAAGGGATTTGGTGAAATTTCAGCAATTTGGGTAGAACTAGAAGTGTGAACGGTGCGGATGAGGCCAGAGCGTATCTTATCATGGATGACATGACAATCAATTTCAATATGTTTGGTGCGCTTGTGAAACACAGGATTGGCGGCAATGTGGATGGCCGCTTGATTGCCACAAAAAAGAGGGATTGGCTGCTTCAAATGAACACCAACATCTTCAAGGAGCGAAGTTAACCAAATTAGCTCACAAGTGGCCATTGTCATGGCTCGATATTCCGCCTCGGCAGAGGATCGAGAAACTGTATGTTGTTTCTTAGTCTTCCAAGAGATAGGGCTAAAACCAAGAAAAACACAGTAACCGGTGGTGGAGCGGTGAGTCATGGGACAACTAGCCCAATTAGAGTCGCAAAATGAAGTGATAAGGTGCTATTAGCTGGAAGTAAAATACCCTGGCCAGGTGAGTTGTGAAGGTATTGGAGAAGGCAAGTTGCAGCGTCAATATGTGGTTTGTGAGGTTGGTGCATAAACTGGCTAAGAATGTTGACAGTGTGCACAATATCTGGACGAGTGATGGTGAGATAAATCAACCGTCCAATCAAATGACGATAAGATGCAGGTTCAGGAAGGATATCACCATCAGAGTCCGTAAGCTTGAGATTTTGTTCCATTGGAAATGAAGTTGGGTGAGCACCGGTGAGGCCAACATCTGATAATATATCCAAAGTGTATTTTCGTTGATTGAGGAAAATACCTTTTTGTGAGCAAGCCAGTTCAAGACCAAGAAAATATTTCATGGGTCCAAGATCTTTAATACGAAATTGTTGGTGAAGGAAACTCTTTAAGGTGGAAATCGCCAAAGCGTCAGAACCAGCAATAAGGATGTCATCCACATATACTAATACAAAGATGGTTGAATTCCCGTAGCCCTTAGAAAAGAGGGAATAATCTGCAGTCGATTGAATGAAGCCCACACTCAGTAAGGCAGTAGAAAATTTGGCGAACCAATTACGAGAAGCCTGCTTTAAACCATAGAGAGATTTGTGGAGGCGGCAAACAACATTCTCCCCCTTACGATGATAACTAGGAGGTAGAGTCATATATACTTCTTCGTCAAGATCGCCATGTAAGAAGGCGTTATTAACGTCAAGTTGATGAAGTGACCAATTTTTAATTGAGGCAAGAGCAAGCAAGACGCGTACAGTAACGAGTTTGGCCACAAGAGCAAAAGTCTCATGAAAATCAACACCTTCAATTTGGGTGTACCCCTTGGCCACCAAACGTGCTTTGTACCGTTCAATAGAACCATCAGAGTGTCGTTTAATTTTGTAGACCCATTTACAACCAATGGCTTTTTTTTGAGGCTGCAAAGGAACAAGTGACCAAGTGTTATTGGTTTCAAGAGCCTCAATCTCTGACTGCATGGCATCTTTCCAGTCAGGTGACAACATTGCTTTGGCAAAGCTAGTGGGTTCTTCAGAAGAGGAAAGAGACCTGATAAACTTCAGATGAGAAGGTGAGACCTTTTTATAAGATATAGAAGAATCAAGAGGAAATAGTTTACCGGCATCCGAAGAAGATGATGTGGCGTGAGTAGCCGAGCATATGTAGTCCTTCAAATGGGAGGGGGATTATGCGACCGGGCGGAGCGACGTGGCAACAACACAACTGGAGGTGGGGAAGGGTTGTGTGGTGGGGTTGGCGGGTCCAATGGTGGAGATGGGAAAACTGGGTTGGTTGGGATGGAGGAGGATTCAAAATCAGGAATCGGAACAGGGAGGGTAGGGTTAATAGATGAAGGGGAAGTCTTTAGGTGGTAAGGAAAAATATGTTCAATAAAAACATCTCTACTTGTGTAAACCTTGTGAGAAGTGAGATCAAAAATTTTATAACCTTTTTGAGCAAAAGGGTACCCAATGAAAATTCTTGGAGAAGCACGGGGGTCAAATTTGTGCTTGAGGGTGGAATGGTTGTGTCCATAGCACAAACAACCAAAAGTACGAAGATGAACATATGTGGGGGTTTTATTAAAAAGAAGTTCAAAAGGAGTTTTCTCTTTTAAAAGTTTGGTAGGCAACCTATTAATAATGTGTGTGGCCGTAAGAATGCAATCACCCCAAAAATCTTGTGGAAGATTGGCCTGAAATAAAAGGGCCCGACCAACATTGAGTAGGTGCTGGTGTTTGCATTCAACAACACCATTTTGTTGTGGGGTGTCAACACAACTATGTTCATGGATAACTCCATGGTTTGAAAAAAATGAGTTAGTGGAGTGATTAAAAAATTCACGAGCATTATCAGTGCGAATTTTTTTTATTTGAAAATTGAATTGAGTTTTAACCATTGCAAAGAAATCATGCAAATAAGACCAAGTGTCAGATTTGAAATTCATTAGAAAAACCCAAGTATAACGAGAATAGTCATCCACAATAGTCAAAAATTATTTAGCACCACATATAGAAGGAATATAATAAGGACCCCAAACATTGCAATTGTATTAAATCAAAAGAAGATGAAGTGGATATGGAGCTAGATGGGAAAGGTAGCCGGGTTTGTTTTGCCAAAGGGCAAATAGTGCAAACACATTTATTAGAAACTGAAATTCAAGAATTAAAACGTGATAAAGAATTAATAATGTTGCGAGATGGGTGTCCTAAGCACCAATGCCACACATCAAAGGAGTGGGAATGAGTGGATGAGGCTACAATAATGGAGGGAAGCAACTCCAAATAATATAAGCCATTATGCTCTTTACCCAATCCAATCATCTTCTTCGTTGATAAGTCCTGAAAGACACAATGATGAGGAAAAAATGTTACTGAACAATTGAGAGCTTTAGTGATTTGACTAACGGATAATAAATTAAAACGGAATGAAGGAACATATAAGACATTATTAAGAGAGATGGAAGGGGTGGGGGTGCAAGTCCCTAAATGGGACATAGGGGTTGTTTCACCATTGGGTAATGTAATCGGAGATGTATAAGGAACCACCGTATCAGTGTTAGAGAATTGTAACTTAGAAGCCATATGAAAATTTGCCTCAGAATCAATAACCCATGGGGAAGGGGAATTACCTGCAGCATTTGCTAAAGGAGTGGGATTACCCGATTCGATCAATGCCAACAATTGATGATACTGCGCCGAAGTAAAGGAGGGGGTAGAATTTGTTCTTGAATTGATGGTGGCAAAGGATCGAGCAGAGAGTCCAGGTGATGTTGATTTAATGTGTGTATTGTTGCTCTTGGGAGGATAACCGTGTTTCTTAAAACAACGGGAATCTGAATGGCCGTCCATGCCACAAAAATCACAGTAATACATAGGCTTCTTACCATTTTTAGAATGTATACGAGGAGCAGTGGCTGCAAGGGCAGATTGATGCAATGATGGATTCGATAACTCATGGAGGGAGCGATGACGCTCCTCTTGCAATAGAAGAGAATAAGCATGATTGATGTTAGGCAAGGGTTCCATCAAAAGGAGTTGACTCCGAACAGAAGAATAAGAATCATTAAGGCCCATTAAAAATTCAAGTAAGCGATCTTGTCGTTGAAGATCAGTGTGTTTTGACAAAAGACCACAAGTGCAGGGCGGGAACGAGTTGTATGAGTCGACTTCATCCCAAAAACCCTTAATAATAGTATAATAAGATGCCAAAGAAGAGGTTCCTTGACGATGATTAGAAATGCTACGTCGGATCTCAAAAATTTGAGGAGCATTTTTTTGAAAAAAACGATCACGAAGATCATCCCAAACCTCGTGGGCAGTAGAGATGTAAAGAATGCTATTAGCAATATTAGGTGAGAGAGCATTTAGCAACCAAGAAAGGACCATGCTGTTGCATCATGTCCATGCGTGAAGCTCCAAAGAATCAGCGGCGGGTTTAGGCAAGGAGCCATCGATAAATGCAAGCTTATGTTTGGCCTCAAGAGCCATCCGCATTGCACAATTCCAAGTGGGATAATTATCGCCGTGTAAAAGCTGTGTGACGAGTATAGCACCAGGATTATCCGAATGATGTAGAAAATATGGAGAAGAACCATCAAAGTTGATGGAAACAGCATTATTGGAAGCAACAGCAGCTGTAGCAAGAGCATTGATACATGGATCTGTCATTGTAAAAGCAGCGGAAAGAAAACAACAACGTAGGGATCGTTGACTGCTCTTGAAAAAAATAGCGTCACTTGAAAAGGTTTGGATCGTCCTAAACTGATACCGTGTTAAGATGATTTTGTGTAGCAGTGATTTTGTATTACATCTTCATGTGTATATATAATACAATCAAGTAAAGAATAAAATAAATGTAACATGCTATACATAAGGAAAGAAATTATTTGCAACGGTCATATTATCCAAGATCTCCAACATTATCTCAAACGGTCATATTATCTCCAATGGTCATATTTTCCAAAGATCTCCAACGGTCATATTATGGCTAATAATCTCCACCTCCCATTTCATCACTTTCTTGAATTGGCTTAATTGGTTTCTCTATTTAAATCTTTTCCTATGTTGTATTTCCATACTTTGTACCTTTCTTTTATCGTTCATTGTTTCCATAAAATATGGGATGTACGTTGTCTATTTATGTGAGAAATTTCTCATATAAAATTCATTCATCCATCTTTCCTATTGAGGTTTCATCTTAATAATATTCATTAACTTGCTTCAAGCTTCACAAATGTTAATTTCACACATATCCTTAGGGAAGCAAATTTTGTAGCGGATATAATCGCCAAGACTGTGGCCTTGTCCCAATAGTGCTTTCTCTCTTTGTCTATCTCCACCCGCCCCCAAACATATATCATTGCCTTTTTATTAGATTCTTTAGGTTGTAATCTTCTAAGGGTTTTTAATATTAATGCATAAGTCAACCTTAAAAAAAAAATATATATATATATATATATATATATATACCAGTTCTAAAAGGATGGTATTATTATTATTATTATTATTATTATTATTATTATTATTATTATTATTATTATTATTATTATTATTATTATTATTATATTTTAAACTAAAAAACATGTTTTAAAAATAGAAGATGAAGCTATATGGAATAGCTTCTTGAATTAAAAGATTAAGGGAATCAAAAACTTATTGAACCTTCTTTAAATAAATGATATGTTGACTAATTGTTGTATTATTTTTAATATAATAAAATAATATATGTTTCATTTTATTGAATTTATAAGTGCGGAAAACTTTCCTTAATTTATTTTAGGAAAGTGTTTTTTATTTAGTCTCACATTGGAAACCAAGGTGTCAGAATCCAAGTTAATTAATAGGTACCACCTATTAACTTTGATTTATAATAATGAGACACGCTGATGCGTGTACAGTGTATGAGCGAGAACAGTGTACCGTCCGAGCGCGCGGCGTGGGCGTTTAAGGCGCACTTACTTTGCACGCTTGCATCACTTTGAGCGAGATCAGATCTGAACTGTGTATTTTGATCAACGGCAGATCTAGGGCGATGGAAGTAGATCCATAAATATCCTTTTGATGGTTCAATACGGACCGTTAGATCGTGCGATCCGACGGCTCATATTTGAACGTCAGCATTCATATCCCTACAGAGAGGTGCACCCATACGAACAGAGTCATGAACTGTTCAGAAGAGCCACCTCAATGCCTATAAATATCTTCTAGCTTCACAACAGCAGGATATGAAAATTTCTCTGTTCTTGAGTTTTGTCAGTGCTTAGCAAAACTTGGGAGATTCAACTCTTGGGCTTCTTTGTATCCTGGGAGACGGTTCGCAGTACCTCATAGCACCTTGATGTGAGGGCGAATTACATCTTAAGGAAAGCGACGTTGTAACGCGCCTAGAAGTTCCTACTTCCATATGGTGATTGTTCATTTCTTTTACACTAATATGGTTATACATTAAGCTCCTTTAAAAATAAAATATTGAATAACTTAAGTCAATTCGATTATTCGGTTTGATTTCGGTTAGAAGTAGTGACTCATTGTCTAAACAAAATCCGATTTGAATCTGATTAAATTTACAATTGTAAATTCAATTCGATTTAAGTCAACACGATCCGATTCGGTTAATTCAGCTCCGAATGAATCATAACGGGTTGGATCGAATTGATACTGTTGGAATTTATTAATATAATTATTAAATTAGATGCCCAAGGGAAAATCTGGAAACTCACATATTAGGGTGGTTACAGAATATAGGTTATATATTTGTAACCACCGCATCACTTGAGTAAGTGTGATTTCATTTGTACGAGATTTCTTCCAGAAAAGAGGCAGCTCTATCTCTCTCTCTCTCCCTTTTCTCCAAGAAACGCAGGAAGGAGAAACTCATTGGAGGTTTCCTTCTTTTGCTTTAGATTACTCTTCCATCTTCTTTCCACACGGCATTTGGGTTGTGGAAATTATTCCCTTTCCTAGTGATTGTGGAATCTCCCCGGTAGATCCTTGGTGGTGGAACGAGAACGTGGATCCATATTTACTTTTGTTGCAAATACTTCATTACTTAGGTAAGCGAATCCAGGTAAGGATCTTTCCCCTGTCAATTAAATTGAATTGATATATATGGAGTATAACCAACATTGGCATCAGAGCCATTGGTTCCCACGGTTCTTTGTTCCTCCCCATTGTTTAATTTCATTGTATGGATCCAATGGGAGGATCAAGGGTTTATGGAAACCCGCGGAGAATCCAGGGTTTAATATGAAATCCATGGGAAATTGTAAGGGTTTTTTGGAAACCCTTATGTTTTGGGTTCGGGTCCGAGTGGGAGGATCCTTGTGAATTTCCCTAATGAAGTTTTGCATGAATTGATAATCCATGATAATTATTTTTGTTTAAAATTTATTGTTGGATTTTTTTCATGTGTTTCTGGATGAATTTTTGAAAGAAAAAACGTGATTTTTCGTTTTTTGGAAAAATTTTGTTCAAGAAAATTGAAAAGAAAAAAAAAACGTTTTTGGTCACTGTGGACCAAACGAACGTTTGTCTATTGTCAAGATGATCACAGTGACCCAGACGGAATTTCCATCTGGGTAGACGGTCATCTGTCTGAGCATACCGAATTCCGTCTGAGCATACGGCAATCCGTCTGGAGATGGATTTTTTTGGGTATTGGTCTATCCAGTTCAGAATGTGTTTCTAACTTACTAGACACCAATGGCCCGACAATCTATGTGATGTTTGGGCATTGAGGGCCTAACGGGGCCTAGTGGGAGCTAATGAGGTAGACATGTTCTGTGTGAACCTCATAGCATTAACATGATTGCATGTTTTATTTTATTAAAACTGTTTTTAATTATGGGTCTATCAATCATGTTTCTTGCACAGAATGAAACTAGTATATAAGTCTATGTGGGTTTGCATGAGAATTTGATTGAATGTGGGTTTAAATGCTTATCCCGTAGATTGACTATGCTTGTATGATTTGTTGTTGCATGAGTTGTGTTTTATGCTAGAATAGTTGAACTCATCCTAGTATATAATGTCTCTAGAATAAATGGCTGCTACCAAGAGTACAGTTGCTGACCTTACTAAAGGAGATAAGCTGATTGAGAGGAAATATGACCTCTGGCACTGAAAGGTGCAGTATCTCCTATAAGAACAGAACATGCTGGAAACCATAAACTAGTGTGAAACCCATCCCTAACCTTGACCCGGAAACCCTGTTGTTTGTAGGTCCGACAACCCGAAGTAAAGCGAGAAGTCAGCTATGGGCCATCCCAGTGGAAGACTTGGTGACTGGCTTTGAATCCATGAGTGTTGATGACAGTGTTCTAATTATGGAAACTGAATCCTGATGAAGATCGGATTAGTTGATGGATTTGGAGTGCTCTCTATCATGGTTCGAAGGCATTTCTACCTATTAGGTAAGTCACTTGATGTGTGTGCAAAACCCCTTTATGTTTGGATTTGATCTGAGCCCTCAATCCCTGTTTTGGACTTGCTGTTCTGATTGGTCGACTGGGCCAGTCGACCAATCCAATCGACCAATGGGTTCTGTCTTTGCTAATTAGGTCTTGCTTGATCTATTTAAGTCCAATCTCGAGTCTACTTCGTATTTTCTGCCTCCAAACTCTTTGGAACGAACCAAAGACCTCTGCAAGTCATCTCCCTTGCATTCTTGGTGTTTATCTTGACGGATCTTCGTCAAAACTCGTGTTCTTACACAAAAAGGTATGTCTACACTCTCTTCTTCTTCCTCATCTTTGTTTTCTTTCTTTTTTTGGGTTGAGACAGTAGAGGAGATGCTGCATTCTCTGTTGCAAACATCTCTTTACTTATCTCTCATGATCTTCCTAAGGATTAATGGCTAAAGCAATTATCTTAATCATGATCATTGCAAGCTTTTAATCATGATCTAAATCATGATCTTGTCTTCGTTCATCTTTGATTTAAATTCTGATCTTCTCAGATCTATTTTATTGATCATATTAGTAGTCAATCGCTGTGTTTTCTTTACATGATCCATGATCTATCAATCTCTAGTTGTTTCTCCTTTATCATACCATGCTTTCTTCAAGAATCATGACTGATACATCTATGGTAAGTTTTGTTTCCTTATTTAGATCCATGTTCTTCAGTCTTAAATCTATTTTCTTAAAGATCTATGCATGCCTTTCATGATTTCTTTATCACAATCAATGATCCATCATCCTATTGTTCTAGTCTATAAATTGTACTTTGAATTCTTCAAGAACTATGATTGATCTAATTATGGTAACTTTTGTTTCCTAATTTGTAACTTGAAGACTTGATTCGATTAGTGTTTTGAAGTCCCCTATATACTAGGATGCTATCATAGTAGTTTACCCTTTATTTGGTACCCTTTTGAACCACCAAATTCGGTTCTTTATTCTCAAAACTCTGATTTTGTAGGCCACTGTCTCTGTTGATCAACTGATTGGTCGACTGAGACAGTAGACCAATCCAATCGACCAATGAGTATAGCAATTCCAGATTTGGTTTGCTTTGGATGTTTTGATATCTTTCCTTTTAGGGATCATTCCTAATATGTTGTATACACTTGTTTAGGACCTTCTTCTCAAGTTTGTCAAGATCTTACTTGAATTCTTAAGATTCCTTTGCGAGTTATATAAGGTAAGGATGGTTACTTCCTTAACAACATAAATTGTATATCTTAGTTTCTATATTTGAATCTTGTTAGTTTATTTCTTTAATTAGATTCTTACAATGTTATACTATTGTTGTACTGTCTTGATATCAGTAGCATTACTTGTTTATATTAAATTGACTCATGTATGATTTACTTATCAGTTTTATACAAGTTGAATGTTATTATTGATTTCTTTCCATATATGAAGTTACTATATATGTGATGTTATGGATTGATGCTTGTGTATGCTTAAGTATGGTTTGGAAAGGGGAGGTATCCTTTTGACACTTCTGTCCTTGGACTACTACGGGAATATTATGGGATGTTTCCGGAGATGCCCTTTGGACACCTTCCTAAACTGTTAGATGACATATTTAGGACTGTCTAGTAGTGTTTGGCTAGGATGTCCCGTTATGTCAGACCCTAATCGAAGGGGTATTGAGACCGAACGACCCGTGGTAGCAATGGGGATTCATGGGCGCTCAAGACCGATAACCAATCCGTGAGAGGACAGGAATCACATTGTGGGGACCATTTATCGGTAGGGTTGCATATGGTTAGACTTGGGCTCACGGGCGCTTAAGACCGGTAACCAACCCGTGAGAGGGCGTGAGAGTTTCCCGTTTACCATATGTGGATGACCTATAGGGTTGATGAGTCCGTAGTCAGGGACTATGAGGACTCTAGTGTGAAGGATACCGGAAAGGATTGCCAGGGGCGAGGAATGGACGTATCTGGATCTAACTTGATGTAACTGAGTAGGAGACTTGCATTTGGCTAGGCTTTGACCCTGACATGTGCCAGTACTTAGACCAATGGTGATGTGAGAGAGTGGTGACCTATACCCCCAGCCATGGAATGTCCCGAGGGATGCCGGACCCACTACCAAAAGTTTGTGTGGGCCCCTCCCCAAAAAAAAACAGGGGGAGAAAACCCCCCCCACCCCCCCCCCCACACTTTTTTTTTTGGGGGCCCCCCCCCCCCGGAAAAAAAGGAAGCCGGCTTTGGGCCATCCCCCCCACCACCCAAGGAAGCCCCCCCCCCCCCCCCCCCCCCCCCCCCCCTTTTTTTGTGGGCCCCCGCCCCCGGTAAGAAGAAACCCCCCTCTGGCCCCCAGTAGAGGACTTGGTGTCTGGCTTTGATTCCATGAAGGTTGATGATGAGGTTCTATTTATGGAAACAGAATCCTGATGAAGATCTAATTAGTTGATGGACTTGGAGTGCTCTCTATCTTGGTTTGAAGGCATTTCTACCTACTAGGTAAGTCACTTGACTTGTGTACAAAACCCCTTTAGGTTTGGATTTGATCTCGGGCCTTCAATTCCCTGTTTTGGCCTTCTTTGTCTGCATTGGTCGACTGATTGGTCGGCGGGCCAGTCGACCAATCCACTCGACCAATGGGTGCTGTCTTTGGCAATTAGGTTGATTCTTGCTCTATTTAAGTCTAACCTCGAGTCCACTTCGTATTTGCTGCCTCCAAACCCTCTGGAACAAACCAAAGACCTCTGCAAGTCATCTCTCTTGCATCCTTGGAGTTTTCTTGGCGGATCTTCGTCGGAACTCTTCTTTTTGCATCAAAAGGTATGTCTACTCTCTCTTCTTCTCCTACATCTTTGTTTTTCTTTCCTTTTTGAGTTGAGACAGTGGAAGAGATGCTGCATCCTCTGTTGCAAACATCTCCGAACATGTTCTCATGATCATCCTAAGGATTTAAGGCTAGAACAATGATCTTAACCATGATCATTGCAAGCTTTTGAAGGATTCATGATCAAACCATGATTTAATCTCTGTTAATTTCCTAATCTGAATTCTGATCTCTTTGGATCTTCTTTCATTGATCATGTTAGTGGTTAATGGTTGTGTTTTCTTTCTATGATCCATAATCCATAGAATTCTAGTTGCTCTCTTCTACCTTACTATGTGTTCTTCATGATGCATGATAGTACATATATGGTAGGTTTTATTTCCTTATTTAGATTTATGCTTCTAAGCCTTATTCCATGAAGACCTATGCATGTTTTCATGTTTTCATTACCAAAAGCAATGATCCATCCTCCTATAGTTCTTGTCTTTGTTTTCTATTTCAAAATTCATCAAGATCCATGTTTGATTTATTTATGGTAACTTTTTGTTTCCTAATTTGGATCGTGATACCTTGATTTGATTAGTGTTTTGAGGTCCCCTTTATGTTAGAATACTACTGATGTAGTCTACCCCTTGATTAGTA